>NW_020799106.1:5349293-5391020 GCF_003259725.1 Athene cunicularia
CTTTTTTTTTTTTTTTTTAATTTTTTTTTTTTTTATTGGTGCCAGACCTTTTTATTCTATTCTAGGCCCAATTATTCTGCTAATATTAAGAGTATTCACTTGACTGTTCTTGACCTTCTCACTGACATGGACTTTGCTTTGCTATCTAACCAAAGGAACCTGAAGAACATTCAGGGGAAAATGACCTTTAAATGCCTGCTCATCTCAGGTACGGAATAATAAGGGTTCACCAGCTCCCAACAGATGGTAGGCTTTTCTTAGGTGTCAGTACAGATTTATTTCAGTAAAAGAGGAGAAATACCTACAAGCTATTTGTGCAGAATCCCGAATTTGGTAGCTAGATAAAAATTGAGTTGAATGACGTTTCTTCACAGGGTAATAGTTACCTGCAATCACACAAGAGTGCTTTCAAAGGTACAGGTGGCTAAGCCTGGTTTAGATGTTCCAGTAAAACTGTTCTATCCTTCACTCTTGTCTTATTTTTGAATACAAAATGCATATAGTTTCTGAAAAGCTTGATTTAGATTAGAATAAAAAGGAAAGCATTGCCCAATTCATTTAAATACAGTTGTTTCAAGGGCTGATGAAAGCCCATGAAGGTTAATCAAGGGTCTCTCCTTTGAGATTAGTGGAATTAGGTCACTTTCTTATTTCAGCACCTCTGACCTACAGGCATCAAAACCAGCTGTAGACTCAAACAATTTGTTGGCACACTCCTCATTTATGTTAGAGGATGGAAATGGAAATGGAATGGATCAAAATCTGTATTTTGAGTAGTTACAGTCCCTGCTAACCAACCAATGTGGAGGTTGTACTACCTGGATAGCTTTGAGGTAGATGAAGAAATTAATTAAAATTAAGCTAGAGATCAAAATCTTACAAACCACTCAATCTGCAAACACTGATAAGATGTATTCTGTTCCTGCTCTTCAAAGAGTGTGTAAGTCTGTCAGGGATTTTGTGTTTGCCAGCCAGTACAAGCAGTAAAATTTTTCCTTCCCTGACAAAGCAGCTGAATGCCAGGAAAGCCCATGCAGCTGAATTCTCTCACTTTCCATGAACGGAGAAATCAAAGGCAGTTCAATGACACGTGGATAATGTCTGACTGAGGGTGATAGTAGTTTTCTAAATTTGTCTGTCTTGGTACATATGTCTCTGCTCACTGTGCATCGTGCAGAAGCAGCACTGCTCTGTTGTGTCACTACAGCAGCGCTGCTGGCACGTGTGCTTTTGCCTGCTTGACCTCCTCAAGCTCGGTGTATCAGTATCCGATTTATCATTGACTGTACAGTATACTTCTGCTCCTTCAGAAAATCCACACTAGCAGAATTTTTAAAAGTGCTTCACTTTGAAGAAAATAATATAGGAGGGGAATCAAGGTCAGTTTCCATGTTGAGGTCGCCTTAGGGGTCACAGAGAAAGAGCTTGTCTTTCTGTTTAGAACTGGTTCAAAGAATCGTTCCACCTTTCTAGAGGAAACAAAAGAAAATGCATGACTGCAACTCCCCAAACGACATGTTGGCTTCTTACAATGAAGTGTGAGGTCATTTATAACTGTTGAGACTGTTTTTGAATAGGTGATAATAAAGGACAATGCTGTGATAAAACGCAGAGTCTGACCAAAGAGATTTTCATGCTCGGCAAGGAGGGGCTATAGGAAGAAAGGTTGGCACAGAAGGGTAAGGTGTACCGAGAAGTTAACTTTAGTGAAGAAGTTAACTTTAGTGGGGAAGTTAACTTAAAAAATGTTCATCTTCCTTTTGGCTGGCTTTTAATATGTCTAGGTATAAATTAAACCCCATGCTATTTTTAAGATCATACTCTTTCTCCTGTATTTGTATGAGAGAAATAGTTGAGGGCTCTTTGCAGCCTGTTTGAAATACACCTGTGCTAGCAACTGGGGTGATACAGATGAATACAGAAAGAAGTGCCACTGGAGGAGGGATCTCCTGGGTGATTTTGACAGGTTTAGAGCAGTCAGACTGACATTGGTGACAGTAACTGGTACGCTGATGACCTGTAAAGCACAGGAAGATACAAGACACAGATGGTGGAAAGGTTAGTGGAAAAGACTGTTTTCCATAATTTGAATAATTTCTCATTTACTTGGAGCAAAAGAACAGAAATTACATTTTAATGGCGCTTCAATCTTAAACAATTTATTTTTTCTTTCCTCCATCTCTTCAGTTTTGTCCCTTTTTGTATCCAAGAAGCTTTGCTATTGCTACAGTTTGGGTTGCTTTTGTTGGAGCCTGAAGAGACTATGCACAAAGGTGGTGTTTCTTGGAATATGTACCTAAAACTAGGGAGAAAAGATGTGTCCTGTAATTTTGATGAGACAACCTTGAAGCCGAGGTGACAACAGCTGAGTGAACCATGGTGCTTCTGCAGGGACAGCTGCAGTTTAAGATGGTAAAATCTAGTGGAAGAGATGGAGAAATCAGTGCTACTTCTTCCTCTCCTTTCCTTTGTAGTAGTTTTCTGCAGTCTGCCTCAATTACCGCTCCACCATCAATCCTCCATAAGTACTGAGGATCAGAAAAGAGCTTAGTCTCAGCAGTGAGCAACAGTGAGACTTCAATGTTCATTTGCTGTTGTAACTAGGGAACAGAAACACAAGGTTTATCTGCAGCTCTAGTAGGGTGTGATGGCTTCCAATGCTTCCTACTGAGCTGTGCTGCTCCTCCTGAGAAGGAAATGTTTATCTGCTCTTGCTGAGTTTTGACAATTTTACTCCAGAAATTAAGGATTCCAAGAAACAAAGAGGGAAATGCATATAGCTTGTCACTGAAACCTGACCAGACAAGGCTGTTTTCTAAGAGTGTGTTGGGTCAGTATTAGCAGTGAGAACTTCTGGGTTGGTCGTTCTGGTGTTAAACAGCAGAAGCCTGGAGAAGAGGAGGCAGTGGGCTGTTTCCCTCCATGGTATGATCATGTTAATAACAGAAGCAGTTGTGAAGTTTCTCTTCGGGTACAATCTTTTTCCTTCAGATAATGAAGGTAAGTAGAAAAGGATCCAAGCTTGAAAATTTGCAGTCAAATTCCTGTTCTTCTAAAAGCTCTTCATTCTTTGGCCTTTAATCTTCCAAGGTGTGAGGAGCCACTACAGAGAAGCCTGCCTGTTTCCAGTACCATCACAGACCTAATAGAGATGCAGTGATTTCTTTTCAGAGTGCCGCTGTAATAAAACTTTCAGCGTCTAACAGCCTGGTTGCCTTCTCAGGATTTCATATTTGCAGAGGACTTGCATTACAAAAATATTATCTTATTAAACCAGGACATTCCCAGAATACCAACTGCTTATCAGAGCCATGGAATCCTTTGTTCAGGTCTTGCCCGCAAACCTATACAAGACCAATAATCAGTCTTCTCGGGGAGAAATGCTGTTCTGCCCGACAGTACTTCTGAACAGGTACTTGTCTTCAATCACCACTTACTGCTTGAGTTAAGAATCAAAACTGGGCCGCTCTCAAAAGGAGAGATGAGATGTCAGTGCTAAAAGGCCTCACTGAAACTATTGTAGAACATGTTATTAAGGCAATTCGTGCCCACTCCACAGTAGCCAACAGAACAGTTAAACAAAACAATGTATTTTAGGGATGAATGAGCATTAGAATGAAAAGGCTATGCCTTGATATGACTTGATGTGGGATGAAAAGGACAGAGTCAAACAACCCACAATCTGTCTGCCTATTAATAAAGACTGAGATTTCTAATGAATTCTTTTTTACTTAGTATTTTTATTGTTATTAAATATAACAAGAAAAAAAAATAACAACAATATATATAACAAATATATATATTCACTGTAGTGCAGAGAAGTAATTTGGTTGGCACTTTCTTTACGTTTTAACAGCCGCTACTCTTTCATTTTGCGGAAACATTTTCATGTTGGGTATAAGTATACAGACAGTATTTATATAAGACTTTGGTAAATTTAATTTCCTATTGCAGGACATTTCTCATAAACTGTATTTCTAAGAAATTTGAAAGTGAACACTATTCATTTGTTTTGAATGTGACTGGAAAATAGTTTTCTTCCCATAGTGTTGCAGGTGAAAGAGTTAAGACTGCCTGCAGTAGATTTATGAATGCTGCTGCAGGCAAAAATTAGCTTAGTGGGTTTTGCTAACAACTCCATTCTTTTTCTTCTGAACTCTACTTTCATCTACTAGAACTGTAAATTGTGTCCCAATAGAGTGGGTAAACTGAAGGTCAAAGAGAAGTGTAATGTGCTGAATCACATCACTTCCATGCAGGTAGGAAGAACTCTGTAAGAGCAGATCATAAACAAGCTGAAAATTGTGGGGGTCAAAACCCTGAAGAAAAAATAAAAAACTTTTTTTTCCTCCACCATTTTTATAGTGGGGTGTGAGGCTTGTTTTGTAGGTGGTTTTTGTGGTGATTTGTTTTGGGGTTTTTTTTGTTTTGTTTTTTAGAAAAGCAAGAAGCAAAAGTAATATAGCAACCTTGTGCCTTGCTGCATTTAAATTAACTACTTATAAAAATGATGAGTAGAGTCACCTAGTGGAGATTTTATCCACGGTGCATTATGCTTGTGGAAAAACCCTTTGCCTTTGTAGATGCTGCTTAGATCAGGTGAAAGAGCATTGTAATTTCTGTTGTGCTGCACGGAGCTGCTTGTTCTTTAATTCTACATTGAGGTCTAATGTAGGAAAAAAAAAAAAGGTAAGGCTTGGACTTAGAATCGTAAAATCATTTAGGTTGGAAAAGACCTTTAGGATCACCAAGTCCAACCGTTAACCTAACACTGCCAAGTCCACCACTAAACCACGTCCCTAAGCACCACATCTACACGTCTTTTAAACACCTGCAGGGATGGTGGCTCAACCACTTCCCTGGGCAGCCTCTTCCAGTGCTTGACAACCCTTTCACTGAAGAACTTTTTCCTAATATCCAGTCTAAATCTCCCAGGTGCAACTTGAAGCTCTTTCCTCTTCTGTCGCTTGTTACTTGGGAGAGGAGACGGACACCCACTTCACTACAATCTCTCTTCAGGAGGCATTCAGTCAACTGCACCGTGAATGGCAGCAAATTTCTGCTTCGGCAGTCCACAGACCTCAGGAGGAGGTTGGTGACAGCAAAGCAACATGCCCTGGTGCTGGCAGGCAGTAAATAGATTTCACTTTTTAACTCTTCAGAAGTATACCTGCGGAGAGTTTGCATACTTGTTCTAGAGATAGATAGTTTGTATTTCAAAGCAGATGTGGAATGATTAAAGACTTTAGGATCAGATTTATGTCTTCAGCTTTGCCATTTGCTCTGCCAGTGGCCAGGAACAAGACACTCAGTATCTCTCTCGTTTGTCATGGACTATCTCTAGTTTTGTATTCAGAGCAATTTTCTGAGTTTATTCTTTCCAAGTCTGTTCTCTCCCATCTGACATTAAACAAAACTTAACCTTCTCTGCTTTAAAAAATTTCTTTCCTGTTTGTTGGACTGACCTTCTGTCATTTCTTATCCAGTATAGATGTGATCCCTACTGCTTGTCTGCTTATCATGACATCTTCTGTCTTCTCACTTACCAGTTTTTCAAAATCTCTTTGTATTGCTTCCAGTATAGCTCATACGAGTAGACCAGGTAGAGTTCCAAAAAACATGACTAAAATTTCCCTCTGCTGTTCTTCCCATCATTTGTTACCATAATGCTTATGCAAACCTTGAGGGAAGCTATTTGTCTGGTGTAATGAGTTCAATGGTTTTCACTATGATCCATAATTTACTCCCTCCTTTGTCGTTCTCTTTCTCATTTTTTTAGTAACAGGGCAAAGGTGAGTACTTCTTTTCTCTGTTTTTATAGCAGTCACAGAATCTAGGTAACCTGTTTGGGTAAATGCTAAATGACTTGGGCAGCTGGTGGAAGTGATAAAGTTGTGATGATCTTTGCCCTTTTGGTTTGAAAATGAGAGATTTTAATTTTGTCTCCAAGTACAGATTTTGTGTGTTTCTGTGTTGTCAGAGGCTCACCATTTATGTGGTGGTTCTACTCTTTTATACAGCATCAACAACAGAGGTGCGGGGCTAGGACTCTAATATGCTGGGGAAAAAACCCTCCAGTAATATCAGAATGACATCTCTTAATGTGACATCATTACTGATGGGGATTACTTCTCTTTGCAGATAGGATTGCTGGTTGTTCTTGGATATGCAGAGCTCTGTCTTGTGCTAGACACACGAATGCCTTCTGGATAGCTGGGAGGCAGAGGCTGTGCCAGGGCACGTTGTGTGTGGTCCGTGTTTTGATGAAGGTGTGTGCTGGAGCATCATCACCTGCCCAGGGAGAGCGGGGCTGCTCTCCAGTGGTTCCAGATCAATCCCTGGTTAACACTAGTGTTTCATCACTATGGGATTAAAATAATTGTAGGATTTGTGGTAGTTTTCTACCCCAGGCTGGAACACTGTCAATCTCGACCCCATTGATCACAGTCTATTCGGGAGGAAAAGCAAACGCCGTGTTGATTGTCACTGGCCCTGAATCAAACCTTAACCTGGGCATGAAAAGTCTGGTGGTTTAATGGAAGCCCTCTATGTTTCCATACCAAAGGGGGGGAACCTATTTTGTGTTGACTGAGACTTCAAATATTAGCACTGCTTTTTGAGTAAATTTTTTCGGTTGCTCAGTATGTTGGATTTGGTTCAAAATTGAATTTTTAGTTGTGTCTTTATCTCAGTTAGGCTACCTCATCATTTGCTGCTTATTCTGAGTGAAGTAGCATGATTGCAGACTCATTTGAGCTCTTTTGTCAGTGGGAGTCTTTCAGCTGATATTAGTGGGTTTTGAAAAGGGTGTATTATGTGCAACTTAAATTCTAGTGCTGGCTGCCAATGGACCAGCTGATTTATTCAAAGATCTTTATTTTAAGGGCCTTAATTCTGTTGTCTCCATTCGTTATTTAAATCCAATGTCTTGAGCCTTGTTTTGACTGGTATCGGAACTAAAATATCAAAATCTGTTAAAAGCCTATTTATCAAAAACAAACAAAAAAAAAGTTTCCCTTTAAAAATGCAATCAAAAATGCCTTCTAATTGTTCTTAATCTGTGTAAGGATTTTGGAAAAGCGACTTACAATGTACAATAACTTTATTACTTTAAATTACAGCAGTTTTCTCCACTTTTTTCGAAGACAAAACACTTTGCAGGTTTCATGTCATGCTGTAATACCTGATAATATTGGTAGCAGAACTTGCTATTTCTTGCTCATAGTTTTCTCAATTTGTTTTGATTTATATTTTAATAACACCGTGATCTACTGTATTGAAATGCTCAAGCTGTGTTTCTGTGACGTCTTCCTTATTTCTACCAAAATGATTTTACTGAAAGCTTTAAAAAGATAATGTAATAGACATTTCACAGTAACGTGAATATAATTAAATAGGAAATACATTTATTCCTGTTAAAATTTGGGATTTTTAATGGACTATTTATCGATATTAGAGAAAGATCAATAGTATTCATTTTCCTGCAGGTATTTTAATAGCCCTAAAATTCTAAACACAAAGTACAACCTTGTGCATTCTGTAGGTTCCAACTAAGAAAATTTGCTTTTGTGGCTTCAATTTTGCTCAAATTACTGAGTAATCAAACTAAAATGGAATAAAAGATAAAGGATTTTAAATTTAAACTGTGAATATTCACAGGGAAAAAATATTCTTAACCACTCCTGTTTCAGCAGTCGCTGTACACTTTTAAAGCAGAGTCATGTCTGCCCATGCTGTCGCAAAACAATAAATTTGAAATATCTCCTGGGCCCACGTTTAGTAGTCATGTCAGCACACCAATCACACTCTCTGGGTGCTGCTTCTCATGAAGACATTAGAGGAGGTTTAGAGATCACAGGGGACCTTTAGTTAGAGCTGCACATAATGATTCTCAATTAGGTCAGGTAATGGTGGGTATCAGCATTCTGCAACAAATGGAGCTTGAAATGTTTTGGGGATGGAAGGTGGGTTGAATTTCTCCATAAGATGCTTTTGCTGAAGTTCAGGAAGGACTAGAGAAACATTACGTTGTGCTCATTTATGTAATCAGCCCCATAAAGGGTATTTTGGGGAAAAAAAAACCCCAACACCAAACCAACCAACCAAAAAAAAGCCCCATCTTTTGTTCTGTGTTACAAAAATACAAACGTGCCCATGCAACACGATGACCTCTTTTCATACTTTGAGTCAGTTGTATTGAAGTTGGATGTCATGTGCAGCTGTGTTAATGCAGCATAAAATGTTCGACTGCATATTTTACTAAGCGTTTTGCTGCCTTTTCATAATTTGATGTTTTCTTAAGAATTAATAATTTCTGTGCTATTTATGCACAGTTTAAGGATTATCATCAGTATTCCAAAACTAATTCTATTTTCTATTCATATGACCAATGGATTAAGACTCTTCGTTATGAAAAGTTATTAGAGTTCAATTATCATTTGGTTGTTAATGTTCTCAAATAATAGCATGCTTTTGTGCTAAAGGAAGACACGTTCTATCTGGAGGAGCTGCATCATTTTTCAGACTTAAGTGGAGGTTTAGAATTTTTCCCATAGAAAAGACTAATTTCTCATAACAGATTACATTGATGTAGGGCATTTAATCTGAAAGCCTCATTGCTTTTATAAACATAATTTTTATTCTTTATCTGTATTACAGTCCATCTAGAATCCCCTGCTGAGATCAGTTCTATTTGGTGCTAAGCACTGTGCAAAATACTGAGTGAAACAGATTCTTCCCAAACACACTAATGTCTGAGCACACATTCTTCATGTGCTCTGTGCCAAGGAATTGCACTCAACACGAAACTCCCGTCTCCCAGCTGATGGGGACTTGTTGGGCTGACGAGCTACGGAGTCCTGTGGAAGAGGTGTTCCTCCAGGCAGCCAGAACAGAAGGAGAAGTGTAAGTCTCAAATATAGTTTCCATAGGGCCATATGCTTGGGAAAAATATGGATTTAGAACCTTCTCCACATAATTCTGAGTGAACCATTAGCAGCAGACTTAATAATGAATTATTCTCGTACAAAATGAGATGGTTAGAAATGGAATATTTCCATTAATTATTTTCCCAGAAAAAAAAAAAAAATCTAATATTAATTAATACTTCGTGGTACCTGAATAGTACATCTATACATACAGTACAACAAATTATGTTAACTGAAGAAATGAGTGGATCTGCTTTTTTTTTTTTTTTTTTCCCCCTAGGATAGATCCTTAATATTATTTCAGTATAACAAAGGAGTATTTAAGTTGCTAAGCAGAGTAAGACAATTTACTAGTGTTTCTCTGGGGCCAGTATTTTACGTAAAAGTGTTTTCATTGGTTTGATAAGAACTAGGAAGCCTGCCTCCTCGGGGTTCATGCATTGTCGTGTTTTCAGTGACTGCTCCTTGTTGTCATATAGCAGAAGCAAGCCCTGGACTATGTGTGTGTTGGCTGCTGGAATGAGCACTGAAAATTCAAGATCCTCTTTAGTTTGTTCAGGAACCTGATGGTGATTTTTAACGTGGATGTGAGAGGATCCGTTCTTGAAAAGCCACTACAGCTTGTCATTGAGGCATGCTGAAAGCTTTTTGAGGTTATTAATCTATGAGGATGGAGATCAGAGGCAGCCGTTCTCTTAATATGTCTGGTTCTCCTTAAAACTTGCCAGGATACAGTTTTTACTCTGTGTGTTGAACAGAGAATGCAACAGTGGAAAGGAGAAAACAGGACACCGTGTAACTGCAACACCACTTCCAGCATTACTCCTCCTGTGTGTGCAGCTGACTTGGCTGTTAGTAGGGAAAAGTGAAAAGATACTGGTTTCCTTTATTTGTCTGTCAGATACTTGGGTACGAAGTGTCTTGTTTTACGATAAACCTTAAGATCTGTTTTAAGCAGTTACGTCCTTGTTTTCATATTTAGCTTAGATGCCTATATGATGATTGTGGCTAGTTAGTCATGGGGCAGATCTTGAGGAAAGAGATTTACAAGGAAAATGCCTTCTATGTTTCAGTTTTTTTTCCTTCGGTACTTTGCTTTTCCTGGCTTTAACTTTATGGTGTGAACCCTGTTACACGGTTCCTGGGGTTTTCTAAGTATTGCATTCTCAGTTTCTTAATTTCCAGCCTGTAGGGAAAAAAAGCTTTCTTGGTTTATGTAGTTTTGCTTCTCTATGTTGCTGAGGGCATGTGTGTCTGAGACAAGTACAGAGGTTGTTAAAATAAAAAATCTCAGTTGCGTTTATCCGAGTAGGAGCAGCTTATGTCTGTTAAAAGATTTCCCTGACTGTAGCTTGAGGATCTTTGTGAACAGACCTAAAGTTAAAAAGGTTATTTTAAAGTTATTGCCAGACTATGGGTTATGGATATGAAATTTCTCTGATTATTGTTTCTGCAGAGACCCAAACCAATAATTTTATGTATTAGTTGGGTTTTTTTTTTTTTTTTATTTTCAACATAGTATTAACCAAGTAATTTTAACACTTACGGGGAAGCAACTCTTGACACCATGAAAACTAAACTCATAGGTATTTAGGGAAATTAAAGTCTCCATATCTGAGGCCATTACTTAAGCTTTATCTGACCGCAGTAATTTGACAACTTATATACCCTAGTGTAAAGTCCTAAACATGTATCAAGAAAATTTAACAGCGGTGACTTCTGGAAGAGCGAATATTTGAGGTATCATTAATGACACATAGGTCTGAGATTGGCCCATGCAGTCTAGAATAGACTTCCGTCAAGAAATGTGGTTTAAGAGACATTCTTGATCTTGCCGTGTCCGGTGGCCGTTCAAGCAAGTGGTTGAAGTTTGGTAAAGATGGGATCTGTGGCTCAGTTCCCGGTGAATGGGGCTCTGACCCTCCCTTCTGCCTGCTTTGTGTGCTTTGAGTGAGCTGTCAGAGGCAGGGGGTGTCTTGCATCTTGTTATATTCTTATCAGACCTTTTATCAGATAGTTCATATGGACGCTAGCATAACAATAATACTCTAATAAACAGTAAGAAAATTCTGTCTCATCTCCCGAATCTGCTTCTCATACGTGCTTCTAGAAAACGAACGCCTTCAAAATCATTCACCTGGAGAAATGAGAACACAGTGCTAATCACATCAAAACAATCCGAAATCCAGTGTTGCTTTCATTATCCTAAAGTCAGCAATGTGCTATCCTCGTTGTTCCTTTGTATAATG
Organism: Athene cunicularia; assembly: GCF_003259725.1. Lineage (NCBI taxonomy): Eukaryota > Metazoa > Chordata > Aves > Strigiformes > Strigidae > Athene > Athene cunicularia. Next base: position 5,360,470 of record NW_020799106.1, read on the forward strand.
GAATTTATTGAGGCTATTCATCCTTCACACACACTGTGGAAGTGCATTTTGTGAAGCTGAGAAAGCTGTAGAGTTAATAGTGTAATAATTCAGCAAGAAAAACTGATTTGCAAGTGACCCATGTATCAGGATGTCAATGGTGCTTAAAGGTAGTTCATAAATTCTTGACAGAGGAAGGTGTGGGCTTTGGGGACCACCCTTTTTTATAAATAAAATGGCCTTGTAAGTGCGGGTCACAGGAGCTTAATGCGGAATGTTATTCTTGCATGTAATTTCCATACCACCAGAGGAGAGGAGGGAAGGAAAACAAGTTTTTGCTAGCAAGAGCGAACACGAACCCACTACATCTCTGAGGACCAAGCAGTTTTACTTGAACCTAGACTGTGTTGGAGATGCTGCAATATTCCTTCTCCACCCTACCAGTTCCCAGGGGACCTCGAGCATTCAGTTTTTCAGGGTCGTTGTTGTTTAGGTTGTACTCAAGCATATAACTGCCACCTGAATGTGACATGAGGCCATAATTTTTCTGTTTGTGAGGACCTTGTTAGGTCAGTAGTGTTGAGAAAAAGCTGTCTCTGCCTGCTAATACCATGTTTAAATTAAAAATGGTCCAGAAACTAGAATTTGCCTGAATGGAAATTGTCTCTTGAATGTTGTGCGATCTCTAGGCACTTACTCTAAAGCAGGTTATGCTCGAGCACTCGGCTTGCTGCACGAGAAATATAGGAGGTCTTTATTCTTATAAGCCAGGCTTTGAATGGTTAAAGGATTATTTTTCTGCCTTAGCTTTTCTTCTTGGGAAGGGTCTGGCAGCATCTGCCGCCCTTTTTCCTGATCGTGGGGGCTTTCTCCGTGAGTGCTGAGTGTCAGCTGAGGAGGGCTGAAATTACTGCGCTCTGCTGTCGTCGGGCGGCTCTGCAGTGCCCTGGCCAGTGACCAAGTTCCACAGAAATGGACTTAGCTAAAAACCGGTGATGCTGGTTACTCTGCAGGGCTGAACAGCGTTAACTTTGCACCAGCTGTATATGTGCAACCAGGTGCATCATATTAAAAGCAGTTCTTACTGTTTCTGGGCAAATTAAAGGTAGAGGTGGGTTCAAGTATTTAAGGATTATTTGACAGAAACACGTTTCTATGGGTTTATATCTCTCCTATGTATAGAATGGATGCAGCAGCTCAGTAATTGCTGAAGTTATTGATTACTATAATAACCCATTAGTCTAGAATGTCCCATCAAGTCCATCAGTACCTCATATGATTTCAGACAAAAATGCCATGTGGTAGGTTTATATACACTTTAGCAGATTTGGGATGTGTGGATGGAAGCTTTTTTTTTTTTTTTAATTATTCATTTAAAAGCTGATTTCTATATAATGAAAACATAAATCAGATATGTGCACTCAAGCAATCTATTCACATTACTCAACTGAATTTCTGCATGGGACACAGAATACATTTCATAATGCTTCCTACTAGAATTATTTTATAGAAATGGGAGCTAATGATCAAGGTACAAATGTATGGATTAGACTTCAAAGGCATCCCCAAGAAAGTTGTTGAAGGGCCTGAGGGAAGATACTATACCTTGTGACACGCAATGTCAAATCATATCAGGTGTCAGCAGCAGTCATACAGGAATCCAAGGAATTGATTTTCTTTAAAAGAATTTTTATAATTGCCCTTTAGAAAATGAATGCAGTGACAGTGTAGATAAAATATATGTCTAAAACAAACAGAAAGCAATAGAAGGTCTCTGTTTTATAATCTAATTTTATCATCTCCTAATCCTCCACAGCACTGGGCAGTTAAGGTTCAAAAATGATTTTACGAGATGGTCTCTATTTGACAGTACTGGATTAGCCACTAGAACTTCCTCTTGGGTGCAATCATAGAATCATTTATGTTGGAAAAGACCCTTAAGATTGAGTCCAACCACTTCTCCCAGTTTTTCTGTTGTTCTTCCTCATCGTCTTGCCTCCACATCCTCCTCTATCCTGATACTCCTCTGTCCTTCTACCCCTTTACATCTGTATTCTGCTGTGGCCTCCTGTTACCTCTTCTTTTTCCTCTTTCTATTGCCTCATTCTTTTCTCCTTATTTCCCATTGCCTCCTCTGACCTCCTCTTTTCTCTTCCTCCTCATGTTGCCTCCTGTGACTTTTTCCACTTATTTTTGTCTCCTTTTTCCTTTTCTTCCTCCTCCTTTTTACCTCCTTTTGCCTTCTCTTGCTGCCTTCCGTTGCTCCCTGCTCTTGCCTCCTTTGGTTTCCATTTGCCTCCTCTTTACTTCTCCTCTTCCTTTTGTGGTTTCTTGTTACCACCATTTGCATCCTGTTCCTATTGCCTTCAGTGCCTCCTCCCTCATTCTGTTGCCCCCATTTCCTCCTCTTCCTCCTTCTTGGCCTGTGCTGCTCCTGTTGATACTTGTGTTGCCTCCTGGTACATTCTCCTCCTCTTGCTGCCGCCTCCTCCTCCTCCTTCTACTCCTGTTGCTTCCTGGGTTGTCTTGTTGCTGCCACTGCCACCTCCGGTTCTTCCTAATTTTGCATTTTTATCATCCTTTTACTTTCTGTGGCCTCCTGTGATCTTCTACTCTCTTCTACCTCTTTCTCCTCCTCTGTCCTCTTTTTACTTACTCTTCACGTTGTTTCCAACTCTGGTTGCATCTTGTTCCCTCTTGTTTCTTGAGGATCCTATTCCTGTTGCCTCCTGTTGCTGCCTCCTCTTTTACCTCCTGTCTCCTGCTTGCTTTGGAGAGTCCTGTTGCCTCCTGCAATTAAATGCTTTGCCTTATTAGAAGGTGACATTGAGGTGCTATGACCAACACCTAAGCTGCTGCACTCAGCAATGTAACTGAAAGTGACTGTACGTGACTGATGTATTAGAGAAGAAACTGAAATTTGTACTGCCCCCTTTAGAAATGCTAAAATCCTGATGAACTGTTATTCTTACTGACCATACTACTGTTCCTAGGAAGAAAAGCCTGTGTTCTCACTACTGACTTTTCAAGCTTACTTGAAAGAATGATTATGGAGCCAGTGAATATCAAAGCTTATTGTATTAATAGAAAGTCAGAATCATAGGTCTTACTCAAGCAAATTTACTTTAAAGCATGAAATTTCTTTTGTCTTTATAACAAACTGAGTAAAAATGGAATATAGATAGATTACAGGAGTTATGGAGCTGGGCAGTCATCAGTGGATCTCCATTTGTACTCTGAGGTACAGATGCTGTAAGTGTTATTCTTTAGCCATGCTCATTCACTTCAGACCTTCAGTAAATCTAGGAGCAATTTATTAAGGTGGCCAGTGCGGGGACCGGGGGTGGGGGGGGGAAGCTACTATTCATGACATTTAGAGAAATCAAGTTACAGCACATCAAATTGTTGCTCAGCAAAATATGCCTGCAAGGGAAAAAAGAAAGTGATTTCCTGCATTTTGTAAAGAGTGTTTTCCACAGGGTCTAGTGGGTGATCATGTATTTCCTAATGTAGATACAATCTTCCCTTTGCGGAAAAATTATTCTTCTGTACAAGAGCATACTAAACAGCTAATAGTGCTTCCATTTTCATATTTGGTGACCTCCAGGTCTCTACTCATTTGTTATTTTCCAAAGGATTTGTGAAATACTGAAGGCAGTCATTAAATGAGATCAGATTTACTGATTTAGCTTCACATTAAGATCAGTGGTTTCCAAACTTTTTTTGATTGCACGCTCCTATTGGTTAAAAAAAATATTTGAGCACACACTCTCAATAAATTTATATTTATTATTATAGTATTGCTGTACTAATGTATTATGTATATTATAAACCATGCAAAAATAGAAATTGATAGAGGATGAAATAGTACTGAAATAAACAATGTTTTAAAAATTATTATTTTATTAATAGGAGTAAAAAAAAAAATCTTTCCACATCCCAGCGGATTACCTTTCCCATCCCTTGGGCTGTGCATGCCCCACTTTTGAAGACCACTGGTTTAGACTCTCTACGGGAAATTGTATTCCCAACTCCCACTGTCTCCCACTGGGAACTTAAAAAGCTCCCACACCTTCCTAACTTCTGAATAAACCCCATGTCTTTCACGTTCATCTAATAGCCAAGGAAGGGCATATACCAGGAAATGTTTGAGAATCTCTTCTTATTAAATGTGCAGGGGATTCTTCGATGTTTGATTACGAGACTAAAATGCATAATTGGGCACCTTAAAATACATATTTGCTGTCTACTTTGTGGGAGAGATTCCTAAAGATTTTTTTTTCTAGTTTTAAGGTGTTCATTTTGAATATTATGAAAATCTGTTTAAAGGCTTAGTAATTTTCAAATGCAGTGAAGCAACTTGTTCCAGGTCAAAGGCCTTATTTTATATGGAAATATATTCTTAGTCCTTATGGTTTGCTGAGAAAATTTTTCCAGTCAAGGTGAAATCCTGTTTGGTTTGTGGAGAAGTTTTACAATTGAGTTGGGAAAAGTCATCATTAGCACAATGCCACAAAGGTAGAATGCTTTTTGAAAGCGACCTTCAAGGAAACCTTTGTTTTGCAAGACATAACAGCAAGCAAGTGGTGGCTTGCCTGGCTGGGGCAGGCTGGGCGCCCTGGGCTAAGCCTGGCCAGGCAGGTGCCACCGCTTTGGACTGTGGGCAGCAGCTCCAGGAGCTGTGAGGGAGATGTAGTGTTGTTTTTTTTTTTTTTTTTTTTTTTTTTTTTTTTTTTTTTTTTTTTTTTTTTTTCTTTTTTTTGGTAAGAGTTTCTAAGGTTCTAATATTTATGCTTACATAGGAAATATTTTTTTCCGTCTGCACTGTTATTTTTCAGTGGATTTCAACGCTTGCTGTGATACTAAAACCAGCAAAACAAAAAAACCCTCTAAAGTCTGTAGCTTTGATGTAACAGCTTCTGTCATACTGTTCCTTCTGGCACAGGGACCCCCTCTGATATTTGTGGGTGGGAGAAGGGGTTTGTTCCTGCTTTTGTATGAAGGAGAATGTCTTTACCATATTGTTTTGCAAACACTTTAAAAATTTTTATATAGGTATCTGTGTGCCTGTGTATACGTGTACGCATGTTTGTGTGAATTTCTGCCTGGGAGCCCCGTTCTGCCTTGTCATCTCTTTGGAGTTGACCCTCATGCCACAGTTGATCTCCGTGTGCCTGGCTTGACATCTTTTTAAATGCCTGTCCAAGGATCTCCAGATTGCTTTCTTGGTTGTTTTGTGGTTTCTGGCCCATCTGAAGGGCCTGATTTGACAGAGGTCAGTGCTTCTTTGTGGGAATTCTTGGTCATACAGGTCTCTGCTGTGGAGAGAGGCCATCGCAGGAGGCTGACCCGCACTGCTGCCTGCTGGAGAGGGCACGGAGCCAGGAAGACACTTTTGTTTTCCCTGTCATACTAACCCAATGCCAGATCTCAAGTTTGAGATTGGACGTATCAGACCTGCATGCTACCTTCCTTGTGAAGATGTGGGTTTTTAGATCTTTGATACTATAAAAAGTGTTAGCAGAGGATTTCTTTTGCTACCCCCTTGCAGTATGCCTGCCGTGCCGCACAGGTAAGGGCTTAACAGAGACGCGCAGCGCACCTGGTTGACGGGGACCTGCTGAATCTGTGGGGGGAAAGGAAGGCTGAGAGTTGAGGACTCAGTGTTGAGGAAAGAGAAAAGTCACGGTGTATTGTGAATTACAGCCTGCCGAGCTAAGGAGTTGTAACCACCGAGAGGCGTGAGGCGTACCGAACAGACATAGCAGGGGTATCGTACCCACCAGCAAAAATCACCACCGTGGAAGATGCCAAAGGAGGATAGATACAGATCTTCCAGTTAATATAGGGGTGCAGGACACATCCCTGGGACTACATCCACTTACATCACCGAAGGCCATAGAGTACTCCTGCACCAGGAGTTTTCTTGGCAAATGCAGCATTACAGTAAAGGGTTTCATGAGGTCGGGGTGGGATTTCTTTGGTTTGTTGTGGTTTGAGGTTTAGGGTGGTGGTTTTGTTTGTTTGTTTTTTGAGGCTGTAACGCCCATGAATGAAGACTTCATTAGAAAAACTTCCTGGCTTCACCATACCAGCAGAAATGCATCTCTAAGAGGCAAACCCCCCCCATGTCTACAAAAGGAATAATAAGCCAGTTTGTCATTTGGTTGAATGAAACAAAACACAGTTTGTGAACTTTGAGATGATTCATAGTGCTGCCCCAGAGTAAAATCTGCAAATGAAAATAAATTGCGTTTGGCATGCTGGTTGTACTCCGTGATTTCTTTAAAAGTATAATTGATTTAAAAAGATTAAATGGGAAAGGCAGCGACTTGGGTGGGATTCTCTCTCTCAAGCTGGCTGAACAATGGGCATTTCATCTCACTGGAAAATCTGAAAGCTGGGGCAGGGGAAGGGGTGCAGAGAATGAGAAGAAAGCCGGTGTAACATGAATGTTGTATTGCTGAAACAAGAAAAGAGGAATGTTAATTCGATGTCAATTTTGTAATAATTGTACTTTTTCAAACTCTGTTTCTGTTTTCTCTCAGCAAAACAAGTTAGCACTTCTGGAAGAAATATTTGGGGTTTGAAATAATGAAAGCATTTTCATTATTTCATATTTCTCTTCTTTTTTGGGGGGACTGAAATATCCACCTGAAATAGCAAACAGTGTAGGATTTGGAGATTAATTTTTTTAAAAAAAATCATTTCATTCAGATCTAGTCTTTGTGTCCACACCAGCTTCACTGTACTTTTTAAAATGCATGGAGCTCCATGAGTAGGCTCAAAAAGGACTCCCGAATCTTCCTGGGGAGGCTTTCCTATGTGTTGGTGCCATCGCAGGGAATCACAGACTGTTTCCTAAGAGGCTTCGTGTGTCCCTCGGGCAGGGTGATGGGGGTGCCAAGCCCAGAGGTGCAGGGCAGAGCTCTCCTGAGGCTGGACAGGGCGGGTGGGGAGTTGCTGTACGCTCACTGTGTTGTACCTGGCTTGTTGCTGTTTTCATAACTGGCCATATCAGGAATGGCACAGTGCTGCCATTATTCACATAGCTCCTTAAATGCTTGAGGGTATAAAGTTCTACGTTGTGCATTTTCAAAGTGCAGCACAGAAAATCATCCACGGTGTTAGCTGCAAACCGTTCAGCAGCTGTAATCACAGTTATATTGAAAGGCTTCCTTGATGGTATGAAATATATTGAAGTATATAAACGAGAGCAGGAACAAGGGAAATCATATAATACTGCGAAATTTTTGCATAAACATTGGTCACAGTAGTGAAATGAAGAAATTTTGTTTGCAGCCATTACTTAATCACCAACCCAAACTATTTGAAGATGAACATTATTGCTTTGCATCAGTGACAACTCCGTTATCTAACTGCCTCTTAGAGCTGCTGAGGATTTTTCTGTTGTCTCCATTGGTAGCCGTTGTAAAACCCTGTAATGATATGAGTCTACATGAGAAGGAAGTGTGCAAATTCTTCACAATGCTATCATATAAGGAAATGTATATCATAAGCCAGCTACCAACCTATAAAAGTTGGGCAATAAGATGGTATTAAAAAAAAAAAAAAAATCCAAACAAACGTTTGCCAAAGGGTATGTGGATGATGTATGCTTTAAGTCCTTAAACCACCAAGGCAATTACCTAAAATGAAATGTTTATACAAGCCTTCATAGGGCCAATGCCACAGCCACAGATATAAACTGCCTTAAGAGGTTGCAGCTTCTAATAAAAACTAGACATCAATATCCTGAACTACTAGTTTTTCTTGTACTAGTTTCAAGTTTTATTCAATTTCTCTGTCTATTGAGGAAACAATTGCTTGAAACGCAGGACAAATGCTCAGCTGACCAGAAAATACAGTCATCCTCCAAGAAAAGTTACTTTTTCAATAACAAATTGACCCGAAAATTGATTATAAATTCGAAAGAAATTACTTAGTTATGAACTTGAGTTACAGCAGATTGCAATGTAGTTTGACTTTAAATAGGTGGCAATACGTATCCATTACTCCATTCAATATGCTAATGGAAAACGAGGTCAGAATAATAAAGCATCTAATGAACAAAAAACCTTGAGAAACAGTATCTGATCTATGTTTAGCATCCTTAATTACAGGCTAGCAGCAGTGAAACACAGGCTGTCATCAGATAATATTTCATTTAGCAGAAAGCTGAGAACTGGAACATTTCTAGTGCTAGAAATTTATGCCAGAGTTCTGCAGAAGTAAAAAAGCTGTACAAAACAAAATATTCCGTACGAGACTTGAGGTCACAGGAATTGTGTTGTTCACCTGTATGGTAGTCTGTTGCTGCAAAACTCAATAATCCAAGTCCCCACAGATGGCCCTGCAGTTTTACAGGGTTGACTTACCACATGAACATATAAAGAATAATGATACTACCATTTTCCAAAAGGGAGAGAATGTAGTGTTGCTACATTTACTAACATGTACACTTCTGGTGAAACTACATAGATGTAGTAAAACTAGAAGTGGTACAGGTGGAGGTAGCAAGGAGGTGATCAAGAATGGAGTATATTCCATATGGAAAATGACTTAATTGACTCTTCAGCCTAGAAAAAGTGTTTTATATTCTGTAGCCGAGAGGTGTTTTGAGACACGGTAGAGGAAACCTGACCCTCAGGTGATTCCTGAACCTACTCGAGATGGCATGCCCACACAACTAGACTGAGGGGGAAAAGGGGATAGTAGGAAACTTGCACACCTGGTTCAGTATTATCTCTGAGTCAGTGCTTTGCAAAGTGATGTTGTAGGCTGAGGGGATGTAGAGAAGCGTCAGAAGTGGGAATAAGGGAGTAGTAGCATAAGAGTGATTGGATGAATGTAAAATGTCTCCAGCTTTTCACGACCAACTTCTTCTGTTGTTTGAAATGATCAGCAGGAGGAGTGTGTCACATCTGTGTGCCTGGAGCACTTGCAAAAATGTGCTCATCTTTAGAAATGAAGAAAAGATTAAATCAGTCTGCTTTGGGTTCTTGGGATTAGTCCTTTGTCTCCTCGCGCTACTCCGGGTGAGTGCTGCGGGGTGCTGGATAGCGGCGTGGGTTTAAGGAAGTGGCAGCCTGGGGCACCTGTGCATGTTATTTTCAAATGAAATGGAGTTTTAGGAATTCTAATTAGTTAGAGGGCTCTGAAGATACATTAATTTTGATTTGCACAAGTAAAGCTTCATCTGCTTCCCCAGGAGTATCCCTTGATTACACGCAGTCTTGTTTTGAAATCTCCATCGTGGGGAGACGGCAGGTTTCCTTTTCGGAGCGTGAGTGTCAGTGTGTCTCTGATTCTGCTGCTTTTTTTACTTAGTAGAAAGAAAGGGTCAACCCAGTAACAGTAGAATTAAGTAAGATGGTTTTGTGCTGTACTTTCCTGAGCCTATTAAATCTGTAAGGGGAGTTTAGGGAGAAAACGTATTAATTTTTTTATGATGAAGCGTTCTTTTTCTTGTATAATAGTGGTGCAAGCCTGACTTCTCCTAACATTTAAAACAGACAATGGCCTTTTTGTGCTTTGGGGGTGTGAGTACCTCTTGTATTGTTTGATTTCTTGAAGAGGAATAGTGAAGAGCATGCTCTAGACGAGACATACTGAACCTGCGAGTTTATGAGTCCATCATGGGAAGGAAACAAACGTGTCGTCTATTTATGTTGTTCTTTTTATGACCTTGAACCAAAGCACAGTCTCAGCACGTAGAAATGGTAGCTTGCGGTGTACATAGACACAGTTTTCACAGCTGAATTCCTCTTATTGTAAGGAAAATAATTTCTTAGACTATCTAAGTTTGTAACAAATTTGGGCTTGTCTCTCTACTGCCCACATAGGTTACTGCTGCTTAGCTCATTTTTTTTCTCCCTCCGTGCTTTGATCAAAACACTTATCTTGATGTTTTTATTGTGATGGTATGAATTATATTGTTTGCCTTACTAAAATGATAGCGTTCTCTCGCATACAGAATGATGATTCCTAGATGGGGTAAACCTTTCACGCCAGGTCCCCACTTACATGTTCTGTTTTGAAGATGAACCTTTGTCCTTTCTGCCCTGCTACTCCTTGTGCTCAGTAGGAGCTCATCTTTATGCTTCTCTTCTTGATGATGGCCATAAGACAACTTGACCGTGATGAGGTTGCTGAACCTCTGGGTGTGTTGCCTGCAGCGCTGAGCATCAGTATAGTGTTGCGTTGCACTTCCCCGTTAGTCTGTCTGTTGTCTCAAACCATTTCTAGACCAAAGATTGGATTTTAAAGGGAGTTTTAGTCTTTGTGTAGCACCTGGTGCGACAGTGCAGGGTGCTAATGAGAATGGTACTGTAATGGTCATGGTGTGGCCCAAGTCCTGTGGACTTCACTGGGAATGTAGCCTGGACATTTAGCCATGTAACTGACAGTGCTTCCCTAGCTGTTTTTAACTGTGCTTGGTTAAATTAACTTGTTAAAAGAAGTATGAGGTAAATGCTTAAATAAGATTAAAACAGGTAATAAACTGTCCCCAGAAAGAACCTCGAGAAGGATTGAGAAAAAACGACCCTCCAGTCAGAATGAAAGACTGCATCAGGCAGTCTGACGTACAGTAAGCACAGACATCCTGTCTGTCGTGAGCACAAGCATGGAAATGCATCAAAACACCTAATAAGAAATAGTGAAACCACATGCAACTGAAGCATGCTTACACTAGAAGTTTTCTGGATCAGGAGGAACCATTGTCTCCTGCCATGCGCTATCATTGTGTGACACAGACATCTGCCACCAGGCAAGCTGTAGCTGTGGGGTTTTTGGCTACTGAGATGCTATGAAAATGCCATCTGTGGAGCATGAAATTAGATGTCTTTGCCAAGTTATTATTAGAGAAACTATATTAAAACAGTACCGGTATCAGGTTTTGCCTTTTGTTACTATTTACATTGAGCTGGCCTCATTACCCCCATAAATCTTGTTGGAAGAGTACAGAAAATGCCAGGATTGAGTATGATCCATGTTCCTTACTGAGAGGTGATGATCCAGGATATATTCTGACAGATTCAGACTCTGGACATACCAATGTTTGGAGAAGGCGATGGGCAGTGGGAATCAGTGTGTGTCATTCTGTACATAGATGCGGTCCTGTTTGCTCTTTCGCAGCGTCAGGTTGTTTCCTGAGATTCCTGTGGCAGGAATATTTCCGAGAAAGCTGGAAGCTTTATTGTACCTCTGCCTGAGAATCCAAAGTCGTTTCAGTGTGTGCAGTTGACAGCCGTCAACAATCAGCAAAGACTGATCATTATACTAGATACGATGTATAAACCACCTGATGGAATGTTGAATGGGATAAAGTTATTATTTCTCTCTGAAATTTTAATAATTTTAGAGTAGAGACAGTAAGCGTATGCATGTGTGCAAAGACTGTTAGTACTGACCAGTGTATGGTTGAATCTCATCTGAGACAGTAATTGCTGTGCTACCGCGGACTGGAACCCAGTGAAACGATTCAGCCTGGAAAAAGGGGAATAGCTTTTCCTCTTCATTGTCTGGAAGATAACCACTCAGCATTTGCAATTGAAATTGATTTTGAAATAAAGAGAATGTTTTTATTAGTAGTGTATCCCATATAAAGTAAGTTAAGTAAACAAGTGATGAAATGTGTTAGTAATTTGATTTGGTTTAACCCCAGATGGCAATTTAGCACTACGCAGGTGTTCACTCACTCTCATCCCCTCAGTGGGATGGGGGCAGAATTAGGGGCAAAAAAAAGTAAAACTTGTGAGTTAAAATAAAAGTAGTTTAATAGGACAGGAAAGGAAGGGAAATTATTAAGAGACTATACAAAACAAGTGATGCAAAATACAATTACTCACCACCTGCTGACAGATGCGCAGCCAGTCCCCAAGCCACGGTGCCCCCTGGCCAACTCCTCCCAGTTCATATACTGGTCATGATGACATATGGAATATACCCCTTTGTCTCATTTAGGTCAGCTGTCCTGGCTGTGGCCCCTCCCGGCTTCCTTTGCAGCCCCAGCCTCTGCTGGTAGGATGGTGTGAGAGAAGCTGAAGAGTCCTTGACTTAGTATAAACACTCCTGAGCAACAACTAAAACATAGGTGTGTTATCAACGTTTTCCTAAATTCAAAACACAGTACTATCCCAGCTCCTAGGAAGAAAATTAACTTTATTCCAACTGAAACCAGGACATGTTTAAAGAACATCACAGCGATGTGTCAAGGGTCATAAAATTATAACATGGTTAGATTAAGTACCTTGAAAGGACATGTATCGTGGAAGCTTCTTCACAAGCGATGAAAATCAGGAGCAGCAATTTAAAATTCTACAAAGTCCAAGAGTGATTGCATTGAGCTGAGGTTGGTTAATAATCAACGTCACTGGCAGCATTTAGTAATCATATTAAGGGAAATATCATTGTATAACTTAATACAAATTCAATGAAAATAAACTTGCTTACTAATGTCAGAATTCAACTTTATCTAGAGATTCTAAGGAAAATAATCAGAATAAAAATTGGTAAGAAAATATTACAGTTGAAATCCGTTAATTCCTATTAAGGAGAAAAAAAAAAAGCCAACCAACCAACCAACCAAAAAAAATAAAAAAAGAAAAATGACCGATCCAAATCCCTCAAACATTCTCTTTGTAATCCTTAGACATGTGAGACATGCTTGTCTATAAGAATCTCTCAATGACTATTCAAGTCTGATAGTTACAGATCAAGGTTATACATGCACATGTGCCTAGCTGAGGGTTATTGCAGTAACTATATAAATAAAAGTTGACAGCACAACAAAATCATGTTCTGTTTTTTTTAAATACTTTAGGAAAATAAGATTTTGAAAGCTAAGAAAAGAGTTTGAGTAGTGTATGTGATTTTCGCATTGAAAGAACTAGAAAAGAACAATCAGAACATGGAAAATGACTCCATTACCATACACGGAAGCTTTTATGTTATTTATTGAGTTAGTCTCTCTTTCCATAGACTATATTTTAATTTCTGGTTAAACAGAATGTTGCCTGAGCTGATGCATGTGATCCGTCCTTTCCTAATTTTATAATAATGTGTGACTAGTATTTGAAGTTTTCCTTAGAACGTCTTGTTAAACTGAGCTCTTGTACAGATTGTGCTGTTTACTTCTTGAATGTTCTTTTGGGATTGTCTGTCTTTATGGCTGGTAGGAAAAGAAAGTAAAAGAGATAAATTGAAATTTTTTTTTCTCACCGATCTATTGCAAAAAGAATCTGAGGGTGTGAGGTGAGAGTAGGGAAGTTGGGAAGAGTAGATTTATTTGGTTTCTTATCCATAAACTCAGCAAGTTTCCAGGTTTACTATGTCCTTAGAATCCTCTCCAAAAGGATTTGCAGTGGGGTTGGTTGGACTTTTAGGGCTTGAGGATGATTTCAGAGGTAACTTACTTTATCACTGTGGATTTAGATCACAGAAAATGTTGTCAAAGCTAAGCCGCATATAATAATCCGGTGTAAACCTGGGCAGAGAGAATAGACAAGAAAGTGAAGTATCCAGAGCAGACTATTAAGAAAAATTGTGGTTTTTATTGGTTCACTATGACCAATGCTAAGCTACCACTCCATAGTAAAAATTAAAGGATAATGATTGAAAGTATGTGACATTCTCTCATAGATGGAATATTTCTGTAACTAAAAATACAAAGCACATTCAAAATCAGTGAGGCAAAGTATTCTGGAGTTTATAGGAAACATACTGGATAGAATAGAACAAATTAGGGCAGGGAATTACTATCCATGTTAATGCTCATTCCTGACTAGGGAATGTTTTTATAACAGTATTTCCTGAGATGTACACAGATATTCGAAAGTATACGTTGATACACTATGCAGGTTCATATGTCGCGCTCAGCAAGACAGTTTTGATCTCAGTGTTAATTTATGTAAAGACTAAATGCAATTTGAAGTATTCAACTGTTCAATCTTAGACATCTTGCTGGATGCCTAAATCAGGTGGATATCTGCAAAACTAACCTGAGCCTGGAGCAGTGAAACATCAAAGTGTACCCCTCGCAGTCACTTGGGGATGTTGGTCTCTCCAAGAAGAGCGTAGTCCTACTAGATGTGGTAATTCAGGAAAGCATGGGGAGATCTTTAGGTACTGCAGATGCAGTTAAACTTTGCTGCCTGGTGACTGATGGCTTAGAGCCAGGCTGTGACTGCCACAGGCAGCGCTGAATCAACAGTTAATCTGCCTGGTGAGAATTCTAGAATTCAATCCATCTCTTTTATTTTATTTTATTTTTTTTTTTTTAAGGAAGAATCTTAAAAAATCATAAGCTGGCTTTGTGGAAGTAGCTCCTACATTAATGAACCCTATTATGATGATGATGATGATTTGAGACCCTATTATGATGATGATGATGATTTGTATTCTCAGTGATATTTAGAATAGGTAAAATCTATCCACTTCTCTATTTTCAATGATTAAATGCTGTTGGCACAGAAATGTGAATTTATGAGATGAAATCTTAATGGTCTCAATATTATAGCGGACCCACAACTTAAAGACCAAATTCTGAATTATATTTTAAATAAGTTAGAAGTTTTTTCTATGGTATCGTTCAGCACTAAGAACTGATTTTTCCCATTTCACTAAGTGCTTGTGGAAATTTGGATACCATCCTTCACAGCACATAGTTTGGGGCAGTCCCTTCTTTCTTTTGATGAGGTCATCTTGCTCTTGATGAGGCAAAAAGTGATACTTTAGCTTTCCTTTATTATCTTAGAGTTGGAACTCTGTCCTGAAGGTTTGACATTAAATTTTTTTTTTTTGTCTGTACCAGGCTCTGAGTTAGAGTATTTCTCTCACGCTGATAAAATAACTCACTTGTAAGAAGTAAGTAGGCATGTCTGAATCAATGAGGAAAGTTAAATGTGTCCCTTAGCTGCTAATATTTTGATGAAACCTGAAATCTGGAAGTTCTGCAGATCTGAGCGAGTGGGGAATTTCATAGACTTAAACAGTTCAGTGGATCCTTAGGCCCAGATGTTCCTTTCGACATGTTATTTTTACCGCGAACTGTACCAAGGAGATATTCCAGTCCCAGATGTAATCAGTATCTTTACAGACCTTTTTATTGGACAATCCAGTCTTTGACTGCTGGTGATTACTTTAATAATTGTATGATTCAGTTGTCTCTGCTCATTTTCTGCCTGTCAGGTAAACTGCATTCAAATTCAGAGAGGTTTCAATTCTCCTTCATGTAGTTCTTGTTCTGTATTGAAATTGGTTCAATAATACAGATATATAAGGTGTCAACACAGGAAATTTAAGTAGCAAAAAGGGAGAGGAAGAGATTAATTTCTTCTTATATTATAAAATAATTGGAATTTTATAGGGCAAGAGGAAGATAATTTTCTTGTTCTCCTTCCAAACAGCACATAGGCTTCTTTTTGGAAAGTAATAAAGATGATTCATATAGTTGATAAAAATCTGTCACTCAGGGTGCAGGAAAAATTACACTAAATTGGGATTATAATGTTTAGAGCACATTCCATTTCAGATCATACCTAAATTATAAAAAAGTGTTTATAATAAAATCAGAAATTTAAAAATATCTAATTAAATTTTTTAATTTAAGTATTTATGTCTAAAAGACTTCAAAAATACCATAAGGCTCTAAAGTGAGCTTTTTATAAGGAAGCCGTATTTCAAAACAAATCTTACTGTCTTTCATATCCCTCTTGGAAATAAATAGTTCCAGTTCTTCCTATCTAAACTTTATTTGCCCTTTTCTAGACAGCCTGTAGTTCCCCCAGACTTCAGATTATTTGTATTATTGGATGCAGGTTTCTAGTAAAGGAATGAAAGAAATGAAAGAAAACAAACACCTTGCCTGTATAATAGCATAGGCTGCTTCCCTCTCAGTGCCCTCTAGATGAGTTTTACTTTTGAAAAAAATACAGCCTTGATCATTTATCAGTAGCTTACAAACCTGTTCAACACCTACACAATCAGTTGTTCCACTGGTAACTTTTCTTTTGACTAATTTGATACTTACTCTTTTGTAAATTAAAATCAGAGATGCTAATGTTGCACATTTCTAAAATTAAGTCTAATATCTGGGTATGGTGCTGAAAGGTTATCAGTCAAAAATTGACTTTAAATTTTTCAGGTCAAACTTTGAGGTTTTCATTTCATTTAAAATTGCAACATCTGATTCAGTAGTAAATTAAATAGTTTTGGGGTTTGGTGTTTTTTTTTGTTTGGTTTTTTTTTTTTTTTTTTTTGTTTTTTGTTTTTTGTTTTTTGTTTTTTAACTCAAAGTTAAGCATGTTCTTAAATGCTTTGTTGATTCGGGACCTATTAAGGCAAATATATCCATGATGTTATATTACTGGCTGCATTTTTAACACCAGTTCTAAAAAAATCACTGAGACGGTAAAAGCTGTAATTCAGATATATGAGTAATACTTCAAAATTCTAATGCAAAAATCTTTCCCATATTTTAAGGACTTACTAAAATAGTGCTAAGGCATTATTAAAGATTGGGCGTAGTAAATTTCTGTCCTTTTATTCAGTCTATGAATAGGCAGGTCTGAATGTAATGCATAAAGAACAAGTGACTGGCAATGTGTAGTTGTTGGCTGATCTTTACTAGGGCAGAAGATTCAAATTAGGACTGAAAGCTATCCACACTGAACACAAGTCCTTGCTGCAAACACTCCCTTGCTATCGCTGGTACCGAGAGCCAGAATCCTTCAAGCTGTAGTTGCCCTTCAGCAAGAATCTGTGTTCCTAACCCTGTATGGAGCCCTTCAGTTGATGATAAACGAGTAAATTATCGTATTGGACTTGGAAGCTTCCAATTATGGTCAGATATTTTAAATACACATTCACTGTTCAGACCACTGGCTTTATTTCTGGGTGGATTTGGGAAATAGGATAGAAATTTGGAATAATTGGTTGGCTACGGTGTGCTGGGTTTGTGTGGTGGAGTTTTTGGAAGTGGAGGAGGAGGCTACAGTGATGGCCCACTGTGAGAAGCTTTTTGAAAGCTCCCCTGGCCAAAGCCAAGCCAGTTCGTGCTGGTGGCTGTGCCTCTGCCATACCGTATTTAAGAAGGGCAACCAGAGCGGGGTTTGGGGCTGGGGATGAGCGGTGAGAAGGACACCTGTGCAAACACTGAGCTCAGCGGAAGGAAGGAGAAGGGAGAGGGGGAGGAGTGCCGGAGCATGGACCCCCCTGTATCCTGTGGTGAGACAACAGGGCTGCCCCCCACCACCCAGGGGTGTCACCGGAGGAGCAGAGATTCACCTGCAGCCTGTGGGGGACCCCTGGGGCTCTGTGGGAAGAAGCAGCCCTTGGTGTTGTAGTTCAGCACTGGGAGGACTGCAGCCTGTGGAGGTGACCCATGCCAGAGCATCTCGGGAAGAATGCAACCCGTGGGGAGGACTCGGTGGAGAGAGTTTGTGGAGTCTGTTGTGACTTGAACGTGTCCAGAGAAGGGCAACAAAGCTGGTGAAGAGTCTGGAGCACAGGTCGTACGAGGAGCGGCTGAGGGAATTGACATTGCTTAGTCTGGAGAAGAGGAGGCTGAGGGGAGACCTCATCATCCTCTACAACTACCTGAAAGGAAGCTGCAGAGAGCTGGGGATGAACCTCTTTAACCTAGTAGTAAGAGACAGGGAATGGCCTCAAGTTGTGCCAGGGAAAGTTTAGACTGGATATTAGAGAGTATTTCTTTGCAGAAGGGGCTGTTGGCATTGGAATGGGCTGCCCAGGGAGGTGGTGGAGTCCCCATCCCTGGAGGGTTTAAGAATCGAGTTGATTTAGCGCTTAAGGATGTGCTGTAGTTGGGAACTGTCAGTGCTAGGTGATCGGTTGGACTAGATGATCTTCAAGGTCCTTTCCAACCTAGATGATTCTGTGATTCTGTGAGAGGGACACCACACGGAGCAGGGGAAAGGATGCAGCAGAGTGCATCCCCCATCCCCTGCCCCTGTGCCGCTGGAGGAGGAGGTGGAGATATCAGGCACAAAACTGAGTCTAGGAAGAAGGAAGCAGCAGGAGGAGGTGTTTTTATAATATGGTAATGCTTCTCACTGTCCCATTCTGTGTAAATGCTGTTGTTGTTCGTGTTTTGAATTAGTGATATTCTTATTTTCTTCCCCTAATGAGTCTCTCTTTTTGCCTGTGACTGTTAGTAGGTGACCTAACCCTCCCTGTTCTTATTTCCCTTCCTGAGCCTTTCAATTCATTTTTCTCCTTCCCAGTGCTGGGGTGCAATGGGCAGGTGTATAGTTGCCCTCTGGGCTCAAACCATGACATAGAGTTTGCATAAAATTGTCATGTTGTCCTCATTTTCTCATTTTTTAAAATAGCTTAATTTTAGTTTTGATACTCTCTTTTCAAACATAGGTGAGCGTGATTTTAGGTCGACAGTTTAATTTGACTATTTGTTGTGTGTAGTTTTATCATAGCCCTTAAATCTACAGTTGCTTTTGAGCATTTTTCTGATTTTAATCAAAATATTTAAATTTAGAAAAAAAAAAAATCAGCATTTACTATTTTTCTTGGCTGGCATGTTTTTACTAAAAATGCTTATTACCCCTTTTGTAACATTTTCCCCCCGGTCATAAGTTCTAGAAAGTAAGTTGAATTACTAGAAAAATTTTGTAAGCTTATACCACATTTCCATAAATTGTCAGAAAATTATTGAAGGACTTCAGTTATTTTAAGTTCATTTTGATTGCCATATACTTAAATTTTCAATGACACTTGTTAGATGTGACTGTCAATTTACTGTCTCCTTTTGCACAAGCAATAACAAAGATATGTTAAGAGCTCTTTTCATCTGACAAGAAAAAAGGCAAGAGTCTATTCTTTTCAGTACTAACAAAAAAGTGGGCTGCTTTTTTTTTTTCCTACCATATATAAGGTATTTGTTTTTTTCCCCACAGTCCTATGTAACTCTGATAAATCCAAAGAGTCTTGGACCAAACTTTCAAATGACCTTTTGCTACACAGGAAATGTCAACGTGGAGAGAGATGGATTCAGAACATTGTAGTCATGTGAAAGCTGTGTGACATTAAGAGTCTCTTGGCACATTGTACTTTTATAAAAGAATGGAAAAGAGAGTTTTGCAGGAATAGGTTTCTTCTTGTATGTACAACAAAAGGTTTGAGGAAGTGAGGAGTGAAACAGAAGATAGAGTGAAGAGACTATTAGAGTAGAGCAGGATTAGTTAAAGAAGAATATTAACGTGGACTAAGAGAAGAAAAAAGCATTTGCTTTTTAATGTGCTGTGTGACTCAATAGGCTCCATGCAACAGATGTAAATTTAATTCGTGAGGTGGTAACTGGTAGACAAAGGACACTTGTACTAAGAGGGAAGGTATTTTACTCATTCTGGTTTAAAAAGATGACACTTTCCCATTCCTTATAGCTCTCATTTAAATAGCAGTTGGTTGGTTTGTTGGTTTCCCTAGAGTAAAGCTCTGTTACAGTGTAAAGAGGATTATTGGTGGTGTTCTTTTGCCACGTGTGTTCAGGGAAATTTATTGTTCCTGTATCTAGAGTTTGGGCTTTTCTCATGGAGGTAAAAAGGGCTTGTCAGCCTGTTCATCCCATACAGATTTTTCTTGATGGCAGCCCTGCCCTCAAGGGTATTGACAGTTGCCCTCATTTAGGTGTTATCTGCAAATTTGTTCAGTGTGCATTCTGTCACCTCTTCCATGGCATTGATAAAGGTGCTAAACAGGACAGGTCTCAGGATTGGTCCCTGCAGTGCTTCACTTGTTACGGGCATCCAGATAGAGTACAACCTGTTTACCATCACCCTCTGAGCCAGATCATCCAGTCATTTTTTTCAAGCCACCCTTCCAGACTGTAATGACCTAACAAAAATAGTGTGGGAACTGGTGTTGAAAGGCTTGTCAAAGTAAATAATATCTATTGCACGTTCCTCATCCACAAAGGTGATAATTTTCTCATAGAAAGTCATCAGGTTGGTTAGGCATGATTTATCTTCAGTAAATTTTGCTGACTGTTCCAAATCACCTTTTTGTCCTTTTTGTGCCCCAAAATGTGTTCAAATAGGACTTACTCCATGATTTTCCAAATGACTTAGGCTGTCTGACCTGTAGGTCTCCACAGCAACCTTTTGACTTTTTTTGAAGATGCTTTCTCCAGTTGTTGGGTCTCTCCTCGTCTCTCTGAATTTCTAATGATGGCAGAGAATGGCCTTTCAAGGACACGTACAGTTTTTGTAGACCCTCAGATGCAGCTTGTTGGATCCCAGTGACTTGTAAGGATCAATCTTTTCCAAGTAATATCTACCTCAATCCTCATGTTACCGTTAGTTCATCTTCTCTTTGAATCCTTTGACCATGTACAAAGCCTTTTTGCAGAAGACTCAGGCAGAGGTGGTGTTGAGTCGCTGGGTTTCATCTGTGTCTGCTGCCAGTAAGTCACCTGCCTCATTCACCAGCAGGACCACATTTGCCCTCTTCAGCCTTTTGCTACTAATGAAGGATGCATGCGGCTCAACTCAGCCTCTGCATGAGAATTCCAGGTTTTTTTCTTTGTTTTCCTGAAATTTTACTTTGTTTCCTGAAAGAGAATTACTTAGTTTAATAACATCAGCACTTTAGTAGTGTAGTTTGGGCGGGGTTAATAAATAGATTTACACCAAACATTGTGAAAACAGAAGAAAAAAAATCCATTCTTTATGCCAAGTTACAGTTTTAATAAGGTTGGGTCCATGTTTTTAAATTAATTTTGTATGTAATGAAAATAGTTGTTCCGGCTGCTTCTTCACCTTCTTGTCACTTGTTTTATAGTTCAGCGCAATTATTTCCTAACACGCTGTAGGAAGTAATAATTACCTGATGAAAAACTAGTATTTACAGCTGTAATTTCATGGCTTTTAATTTTTTTTTTATTTTTTTAGAGAGGGGGCGGCGTGACAAAGCACTTTTTGTGTTTGAGGAGGGCTAAAGCTTGGCACAATGAGTTTGGGAAAATTTCTCTGTCACTGTATTTTAAAATCTACACTTAACATCTGTCGAAGTGATGACAGCGCTATTATTGTCAGTATTGGAAGACTGATTTCCCTTGGTGGTAAATGTGTTCCCAACCTGATGTAGTAAAGCACCCTCTTCTATTATGCGAGGACATTGTTTTTGAGCCAAGCAAGGGACAGGAAGAAATTTCTGATGCATAAAATTTTGAAGTGAATTATGAGTTGCATTGTTGCAAAAATTGAGTTAAATTATTAAACAGTTACTCAGAGATAAGCCAGTTATGTAAGCAGTTGCTTACTTACTGTATGTGTGAACTTGTCTTGCTCAAGTCACTTGCATGCATAATAAACATTTTGGAGTGAGTAATCGTAAAGCAAAATTAGTATCTATAGATATCTAAACATAATCAGAACATTGTGAAGTAAACATTTGTTTAGGGAGAGATTCTGGTGTTTGGAATGCTTTGTTCTGTATTTGTGTTTCTCATTTTAAATTGGTTTTCCTAAGAGTAAAAAAAAAATCTGTCCCTGCTGTTTTTAGAGTATACTTACTGTAAAGTTTTGCTTTGGATGATTGGAAATTTAAGTGTGTGAGTGTGTGTAAGAAAGTCATGCATACCGATAGAAAATAAGTAACCTATCTTATGTGCTCATCTAATTTTTCTTAATCTATGTAATTTCAAATGAAATAGTGCAGTATTAAGTGAATTCAACTGATGAGAAATAGAAATTACATTCTACGTAACATTGAATTCAGGATAGATGAGTAAATGGAAGAAATAATATATGTCCTGCTAAATTCTGAGCATGCCAGCAGCATAAAATATAGATTCTGCTCTGCAGTATCATTCCATTATAGCATATTTTTTCAGCCTCTGGTAACATCAAGCATAGAAATACCAATAATTATGGTGAGTTTGTGCATCTGAGTGAATCAGCCATGGATTATTGAGGTTGTCCTTGGAGGAGGAGAAATCCATGAGGACATGATTGTAAGGAGTTCTTAAAGCTGAGATATGCGCCACCATGTTGGTGGGAAGCAATGCTGAATCCCAGCAAGCTCAATGCATCTTTATTTTGGATGGTTTTTTCTGTTGTGTTTTTTTTGTTTGTTTGTTTGTTTTGGTTTTTTTTTTGTTTTTTTTCCCCTTAAGATGATCAAATATCTTACAGTACAGTAATTTTCACACTGGAAGAGCTTTATAGGAAGGTTCATGACTGCTCTGCCTCCTAGAATGACATGAAGCACCCTAGTTCTGTTTTGTGATCTTTCCATGATGAAGGAAATATTTTATATTCACAGAGCACATGCAGTTGCTAAAGCAATATGATAAAATCGATATGAGGGACGTTAGGTACCTCTCAGGGATACCAGTCATCTGCTTGGTTTAATTCTCTTTTTCATTTAATTTTCCAGAATTGAAACTTTTGTCATGCAATTTCATACCAAGTAGAGGCATTTTCGTAGGGCTGCCAGGACACTTTGCTGCCCGTGTATCCGCTGGGTATCGACAAGTACTTCAGTAGCCCTAGATGTATATACTGCAGCATGTGAGACTTTAAAAAAAAATAGAGCTTAGCATAAAACATAATTACTGTGGAAAAAAGAAGAAAGATTGAGGTGCGTTCCAGGCCTATAAAAACAAATGACTTTTATATTCACGATAGAACCACAAATTATATATAAAAAAAAAGAGCTTTGTATACCAAATTTAAAATGTAAAATATTTCTTCTAGACTGAAAATATGATGTATTCCTTATTTTCCCTTTAAAATCGAAGTTACCCCTGATTTCTGGTCAGTGAAGTATGTGAGCATATATGTATTTCTGAAACACCCCTAAGTTAATCAAAACCACTTGAGGATGCTTAGAGCAGCAATGCGCTTTGTTACTTCCCTGAGACAGACCCGAGAATTTAAAAACTGATCGTGCTATTACATTTGGTTTAAATGTGCATGTTGATTTGAAAAAGCTTTGCCTTTCCCAGCTATTCTTGTGAATTAAATACAAAAAAATCCCATAACAAAAGTTAGTAAATACTCAGCAAAAAATAACTACCTGAATTTGTGCTCTTTTTTTTTAGTTACAGTACTTTGGTAGCATTTTAGTTGTACTTCTACAGCCTGATTTATTACTATGGTAACAAATATCTGTAATAACAAATGTGCATGGTAGGAATAAAAGAATTATAAAGAAAACCCACTTAGCTTAAATTTCCTGGATCAGCTGTGATAGACTAGTTTGAGGTGAAGCCTTAGCCCTATCGTTGTACCTCTGTTTTCTCTATATGGACCATGGACATACCATCTTTTGCATATGCCTTCAGATTTATATTTTGGTGCTGAATGAGAAAGGTAATACAACCAGAGATTTTCCCTGTACTTTCAGAAAATGGAATTCCTCTGTCGTATTTCCCCTGAATTCTCCATCTTCATGTGTTATTTTTCTTTCTTTTAAAAAATAGCAATGTCAGATTTCCTCTCTCCTGCACCTTTGTGCAAACTACTATTTTTTTTTTTTTTCATTTATGGTGCTTGATGTAATTGATAGCATATAGAGAATTTATGGTATTGGATTCTAAAAAATATTCTCCAGTAGGTAAAGGGAAGTTTCAACATAATTTACCTGGTTAGCTTCAGGGTGAGGATTATGACAACTATGAATGTTCAGCTTGGTAACACCCTTCCTTTCTTTGAAGAGATGGGAGTTCAGTTAGGGATTTCAGAGACCTGCCACTACGGGGTATGACAGTTCAGAGGCAGTGCAAGACCCTGCTGGTTTTCCCCTCTCAGAAGAGGTCTGCCTTTCACATGCGCAATAGCTCATCTGGAGACCTGGTGTGTACCAATCCTCGTAGCACTTGAGTTTGGTTGCAAATACATCCATATTCTCAGGACTAGTTAGCTTTCCCAAAGTGGCATGTACCTGAAGAGTATATGCAGGGTTTTGTGTTGGTTTATTTACCCGTCTGCTTTATGACTCCTCAAAGTCATCTGAGAGCACTCTCAAAGATGAGAACAGATGGGATCCAGCAAAGCAAAGGGTTAGGTTTTATATTAGGAAAAAGAAGAGTAAACTAAGTTTTGTTTAGCACAGAATTTCTCTTTAGTTACCTCTTCTCTTTTTTCAGCGCACTTGGGAAACTGATGATTATAGTCTTGCCTTTTCCTTCCAGTCTCTCTTCCCACCAGGCTCCTCTGAGTCATATTTCTTCCTTAACTAATACCTTTCTTCTTCCTTAGATGCCCTCACCTCCAATCACAATGTTTTCGAGAGTACTTACACCATTTTATGAGTTATATGTTATGAAAATGTTTGTACTTATCCGTTGAAACATTTGTTCACATTTTACCCACTTCATAGTTCTGATAGGTAATAAATTATTAATATAGACAGCACCCTTGGCATTTATAGTGTTTTTTCAAACCACCCTGTTTTGAATCTAGTATCTCTTCTTTGAAATGCTCATGCCCTACAGGGTGCTCTCTAGAATGGAGGAGTGTATCTTGAAATCTGAAACATGTCTTCTTGGTGTGGTCTTTGTTCCATATACCAAACTGCTAGATTCTCCGCAGGTATGTTAAACCCCCCTGTAGTTCAGTTGAAATCAATGGAATTGAAGGCCTTGAGAGTTGTAGCTTTGCCCCAAAACACTGTCAGAGTAAATGCATGTCTGTCTGGTTCAAAAACCTCTAAAGCTACTTACTGCAAAAGATCTCTAGGGATCTAATGGATTTACACTGCCGAGGTGGGTTTTTTCTCCAGTCAGAAGGAAGATATCAGAGTTTGGGAAGCCTTATTTAATACTGTCAGCGTAAATACAAGCTGTCTTTTATCATTCTAAATTCTTATAGCAACTCTCGTCTCTTTTGCATATTCAGTCCTGAGACTAAGACCCTTTTTGCAAGACACTCTACAAGCTTATCAGAAAGACAGGCTTGGCCCCATGGAGCTTCCAAAATAGGGGCAACCCTGTAGCTCACTTCATGTTAAATGTTGTTATTTGTCACACAGTTTTATTTATTGATTTTTATATGTTTCTAATGGTGGGAATCTTCTTTGCCTTGTTTGCTTTCTCCAAACATTTCTTGCCACTTTTGTTCCTCCAGGTTGCATGTAAAAAACTGGCATGGGCAGGGTTTTGTGATCCAGGACTTTAATTAGAGTCATAAACCTCAGCTGCCATGTGCCGTGTAGCTTTCTGAGCCCTTTTCACAGGCTGTACTGAGAAGGAAGATACTTGGCAAATTTGACACTGGCACCTAAATTTCTGTCCTCATTTGTAAATGGCAACTATCTGTAATGCATATTTAAAAAAAAAAAAAAATCTCTATTTTTCTGTATGCAAAACAAGTAAGCAAGAAGGAAATGAAGGAAGTAAACAGTAGCATTCATGGAAGACACGAGTGGTAACCTTGGAGACAGAAAACCAAGGGTGCAGAGCTGTTAATTTATTTTTGAGCCAAAGTGCTCTAACAGTCTATTCATACTTTTTGTACAATGCAGACTTCTGCATTTCGGGAACAATAGAAATGGCAAGCATACACCTTACCTGTATAGTTTTAAATATATCTCTCGGAGAGGAGAGGCTACATGTGATTGTGAAAGATCAGCTGGGTTTCTGTGCTCGCTGCGTCCGTCGGGTCGTGTCTCAGGCTGTTGGTTTTTCTTTGCCTTTATCTGTGGGTTTAACTTGAGGATGCAGACGGGTAGCCCGTAGTCAAAGGCACGTTTTCAGTTTTGAATACAAAAGAGGCTGTGTTGCTGTAGGGAAGAGAGATACATGCTATCCTGCTGCTTTCTAAACCCAAGGAACAACTGCCAATCATTTTTTTTTGCACAGTATTACAGATCGATATTTCTGGTAGTTTCTAGAAGATAACAGTTATGCTTTTTTTATGCTCATTTAATAATTAAATGCTAATTTCTTTTGGTTGCTTCTTAGGGTGCCTGGGATATTTAGAGCTAGAAGTAATATTTCTGATACTTCCATTATAAGGAAGGAGATTTGAAATCTGCACTCTAATCACTACAGCAAGTTGTAAGTTACTAATGGCAGTAATGTCATAGCCAAGCTGTAATAAGATGAATTAAAACTCTTGAAATCCGCAACAGAGCCAATACTGTGCAGCTCAACAATTTGAATGAGAAGGTGTGTTTTAAGTCTATAAGGTGCTGGTTACGATATGGAAGCGTGTCCTTGCTACTTCAGTCTCAGATTTTTTTTTACTACATTCAATATATTTACATTTGCTCCACATTTTCAGCTTTTTATAAGGAGCAGATCATTGTAAGTACAATGCAGGGATATTGCCAGGGGCAAAAAGAGAGATTTGTTAGCTAGATTGGCAGATGATAAATTGCTTCTCAGCATTGCCTGCATATCTACTGTCAGGGCAACTGAGGATATCTAGCACGTATAAAGAACTGTGCCAAAACTGGCACTCATTATGTAGTCTCACCAGGGCAAAGCTATCACTGAAGCCAGTGGGAGTTTCACCTGTTTATCAAGTCCGAGATTCAGTCCATAACTGGTAACATCTCTCAGATGCCTCATACATCATATCTGTATGCCTGTAACCTCATCTGCTTACACCTGAGGCGACTTCATTAGTTACCGTGAATTTATTTGACTTTAGGCAAGAATCCGAGCCTAAATTTCTATAAATCTTTAACCTGTTGAGAGGTGTACATGTTTCTTCTTTTCATAATGCTGTGTAATGATCACTGTTTTGTTAGAAACACATTGAGGATTAAAGCTGGACCTCAAAGTATTTGTGCAGATTAACTCTCCTCCTGTGGTAGTTTTAATGATAAGACTAACTCTTCCAGCGCTGCCAGAACCAGAACTAGTTGCACAACTTTTTAACTTGGCTTTGAGCCTACAGAAAACACAGGGTCTTGCAGAGGGAAGAGGATCTTTCATAATTTTTTATTTTTTTCCCATTATGATTGTTGAATCATTTCTTCTTTCAGGAAATCTAGTTCCCTTGCTGACTTGAATCAGATGTCCTCTGTGTTCTCTTATGGCTTTTAATATATTATTGATTAATTTATAGAGGTCTCTTCATCTCCCATCCAAAAATGAAAAAATCATGAGAAAGCCCCACAAGAAATCAACTGTTTTCCTGATTTTCCTCTTTCTGTGATTCTGTTATGGAAAACTTGCTACGTTTGAGTTGTCCCTTTTCCATCCCACTTCACAATTCCTTGTAGCATTGTTCAGCTTCACCTTTACATAGACTAAAACTAATTGAGTTCTTTTTGATTAATTTCATTCTAGTGCCATCTGGGGTTGTAGCAATTTTGCTGTTTCTCCATCCTTGTAGACAGCAGCATATATTGATTTTCAGATTTTCAGGCTATGATATGATTTGCAAACACTTCAGTGATTTTCTCTTTATGTACATGTTTGAGGAT
Organism: Athene cunicularia; assembly: GCF_003259725.1. Taxonomy (NCBI): domain Eukaryota; kingdom Metazoa; phylum Chordata; class Aves; order Strigiformes; family Strigidae; genus Athene; species Athene cunicularia. The sequence goes on from NW_020799106.1 coordinate 5,387,869, forward strand.
TACAAGGAAGACTGGAGTAACTTTTTGAAGGGATTTTCTACCATATAGAGAAACACAACCTGGCAGTTTAATTTTAATTGATGGCCAAATGGGCTGGAAAGTAAACTACCCAAAAGCCTAATGGAGGCAATGTTTCCCTTTCTAAATGCTAACATAGGAATGCAATTGAACTCCCTATAAAGAAGTAGGCTTGTTTACAGTAGACGATTCTGCTTTAAAAACAAACAAGCTGTCTTTTCCTCTGCTTTCTGGTGAGTGTTCTTGGATAGAGAATCTGGAAATATACTCAAGTTGACACAGGAAATTACCCAAATGCTAATGAGGGTTCTGACCCTCCGTCTTCTCTTCCGCATCTGTTTACATGGATCTTTGTTTGAGGACAATGCACTTACCTTCAGGGGGTTTTCTATGCCATTTCTCTACACTGCATCTCTGTCTGTCAGCCTGGCACTTGAGATTAAGTCATGAAGTGGAATGCTTCATCTCGACACATTTCTAAATTGCTATTCTTGAGTTTTAAAGCTGGAAAATGTAAAAATTAAAGTATCCATGTTCCAAAAATATGCTTTAGCACATGCATGTTTACAATTTTTTCCTCATCTGTGAAAGATCACTCTACCACTCTCCTGTAAGTGTGAGCTGACATCTCTAGACCAGCAGTGGACCCTGGAGGTGAGGCATGAGGTTGAGTCTTAGAGGCTTTGGGTCTATTTGTACTTGCCTGAAGAGTGAGGTCACCAAGTCTTGGCCCACAGAGGTGATTTTCTAGGAGTCTTTGTCCTGCAGCTTCCTCAATAGCAGTATCCATCTTTTTAAAAATGCATTGAGACCTGCAAGTTAAATGATGCCATCAGACCAGCTTCTCAGATGTTTAAAGGCAATTCTAATCGGTTTTGGTTTTGTTTGGAGTGGTTGTTTTTATTTTTTATTTTATCTACATTTTCTGCGTCCTAATTTACACCATGACCTTGTGTCAGGCATATGGTAAAAATATTACAGGCACTGGGATAAATCTTTTTCCAAAAGGTGTCCCTGGAATGAAGGTCGTAAGATGACATAAGGACATTATGTTGCAGTTCTACCAGAAATCGAAGAGTAAATAATCATCTCTCTTGAGATGATGCGAAGGGAAGGATAAATGCTGTAATATCTGTGGGAGCTTTGCACCACCCTGTAGTCTTCAGGAAAAGACACGGAAAAACGCTGTAGAAAGATTTAGAGATACAGCTGAGGCCAGGATCTGACTGTGATGGAATATGGGACAGGAAGAGAGAGAGAGTGTGGAATTCAATTCAGCTATGCTTAGTTATAATTATTCAAAGACTGATACAAAACAGACATCATGGCTTTTAGGCAACACATGGGTACTGCAAAGATTTAGCCTTTTTGTTACTCATCGTACAGAAAAACAAATAAATAATCTCTTTCCTACCACGGAATGAGGGTGTCTCATAGACTAGTCTGCTGGAGATGTTTGTGAAACACACAAGGGAAGAACAGAAAAATTAGGGATGAAATTTATATTGTATTGTATTTTTAGTATGTTTTCTCTGTGATTATAAATTAAATATTTTTTGAGGGAGAAGGGCAAAACCAACCTCACCCAAAAGAGAAAGCCAAGATGCTTTTCCAGTTGTGAATGAGCTAACTAGCCAATATTTTTCACCTTTTTTTTTGATGAAAGCGTACGCTCAAGACTTTAAATCATAACTCAGAGATGGTTAGAAATCAGAATATTGTATAGAACCTCGCATCACCATATATACCTTCCAAGTAATGACAATTAGAGAACTGTGTTGATAAATGTGCAGAATAAGCTATGAAATCTCTTCACAGTATTGCAAACGCAGCGTTATAGCACCAAGATTTTCTTCCCCTGTATGTAAATAGTCTATGTTTTACTAGTGGGTTACTAAGAAATAGCAACAAAAAGGGTAAGAGTTTCAGTAGGTGTGAAGATGTTAGAAGAGCCAGTTATTGCAGTGTGAGAGAAGGATGTCTTTTATTGTAAATATTAATCACGTAAAAACATATAAAAATTCAGAGGTAGAACAAAGGTATTCTATATGAATTGTAAAGTGCACAAGTTTTATAGTACTATAAATTGTTTTCAGAAATAGTGGAATCACTTAAGACATACAGATATAAGCACTAATCATCAAATAACTATTGAGAGATAATTTTTTTTTTTCCCCGGAACAAAGCTTCACAAAATAAAATTATGAGATAATAAAATAACAGGCACAGATCATAAAGGATATAAAACTCTGAACTCAGGATAAAGCGGAAAAAACTGTGTAATATTTGAATTTGCAGCATTCTAGAGAGGCAGGGTGAAAAATACAAGAGGAAGAGCAGAATGTGAGAAGGGGATTGTGAGATGGTGCAGAGGTGACCAGGTGTAGGTCATTATTTCACGCAGTTGAATGCTAAATGGAATATATTGAAAGGGAATCCTTGCACAGTAAGAGCAGAGAATAAAAAAAAAAAAAATCATTGAAGGAGGGATGTTTGGTCAGGGATAGGTTCAGTAAAAACCCCTAGGAATTCTAGAAGAATTAATATGCTGTTAAAGAGCTTATCAGACTTCAGGGAACTAACTGCTTTTAAACAGTCTCTACTTCTAATGTAAAAATGTGCTGTAGGCTCTGTTCACTATCTTAAATTATCACAAATAAGTGAAAAACCTGCCGCTCTGTCCAGTTTATCAAATAAGATTCAAACTCCCACAAATCCATAATTTTTTGAAGACCAAACTGGATAATGCTTAGAGGGGACAAAAAAGAAATTAGGAAATTCTTCAGATTCCTGTATGCAAAGTGGTGGTCTAATTTTTTCAAGAAAAGACGCCCATCAATTATAAGTCCATCTCTAGTATTCCAGACAAACTGCCTAGAACTAACGAATGAGCATACATTAGTTCTCGATACACAATTTGGAAGAGAGGTTTACTGAATGAACTCATCCAAATGTATGCGTTTCTGAGTAGCACAAGTGATAGAAAAAGAAGAAACGTCTTTCCAGTGACACTTTATTTGGCGCTCCAGACTGAAAAAGTATTTGATTTCCTTTAAAAGGCCTTTAGACAGAAATTACTTTAATAGCCTACCTTTTTTTTTTTTTTTTTTTTTTTTTTTTTTTTTTTTTTTTTT
>NW_020799106.1:5391070-5410344 GCF_003259725.1 Athene cunicularia
TTTTTGTGTTTTGTTTTGTTGGGTCAGTTTTTGATTATGGATCTACTCCTCATGTGGATTTTCAAGGAGGTATCAATGGATGATCACACTTGTAACAATTATATTCTGGGCTCTTGTTGCAGGTGGTTTGAAAGTTGCTTTAGTTGCGTAACAGGTTCTGAATTAGTTGTTGCAAAGCACTGGGTCTCTGGCAGAACCAAACTCTTCCGTATGTATGTGATTCCATGATTAGCTACGAAATGGGCTGTGTGGGTAGTTGGTCTCCTGGCAGGATGAAATGGATGAGTATAAATGGTTTCCTTCAGCAACATGCAGATTGTAATGGGGACTGAGAAGCTGGTTTATAAAACAGTACGTAGTCTGCTAATTTCACTTCATCATGCTGTTCCTGAAGAGCGTGGATCCTTAGCACTATCTGGAAATCCCAGGAAAAAGCTTCCAACTGAGGCTTTTTTTCTGGAATTTTATCCCTGGAAATGAAAAGGACCAAAGTTTACGCATATTTCCAGCTATCCATGTGCAGAATATGTTTCTGGGAGAAAAAAAAAAAAAAAAAAAAAAAAAAAAAAAAAGGAACGGTAAATGGAAGTTTGAGAAGTTAAAATTTTGGGAAATTAAGGCAAACTCTCAAGCCTCATCTTGATGCGGACTATAAAATCTGCAGGTATTTAGTTCAGAAACCAAAAGCAGTTTCAGGAATGGCTGATGTTTAAACAAAACTATATAAAAAGAAATACTATGGTACTGATCAAGATCCATATTCCTATTCATAGTTAGCTTTTCTAGATAAAATCAGAGTAATACTAGAGCATCTAAAAAGCTCTCTATATTTTTAGTAAAAACAAGTAATCAAGATACTTATAATGCCAACACCACCTGTTCCTCCCAAAGAAATATGAAGCTGCCCTTATTTCCCCAGATAAACTAAACCCAAAAAGAAAAGTCTATCATGTCTCTGGCTGCCTTCAGCCTTGAAATATGCTTTACTGGTTTAGCAATACTGGGACTTTATCTCTTCTCCTTAACTATTTTTTTTTCTCTCAAATTCTTTTGATACATTTGTTGTGATATGCGGTATGTCACTGCTATTTTGGAAGAGTCACAGAAATCTTTGTGGTGGTTATAAGGATGTTTAAACCCCTAAAGACTCTCTGATCAAATAAGGTCTCAGCAGTGCTGATCAAATGCTTTTTTTTTTTCATCCTCATCCACATCTCAAGTATTGTATCAGAGGCTGTTCCAAAAGAGCAGGAGGATGGAAGTTCTTTTGGAAACTTCTGCATTGCATGTCTACAGGACAAAAAAGGTCTTTTTAAAGCAACATCAGAAATAATAATAATAATAATAAAAAAGCTAGCCTTTGCTATGGCTTTTCTTTTTTATTTTCTCTAGTGAAAAACTTTCAACTGATGCTTTCACTGATCTCTTTTTAACATCTTATTTCTGCCTAAGAAGCTGATGTATAAGAAAAAATGTAACTGTTGGACGACTGTACTCCTTAAGTCAGCATGTTCTGTTCAGTTTCACTAAATGAGAAGAACCTCAAATATGCTCTTCCTTCTGCGCCCTTTTTGATCATAGTATTAGGACAAGCCTGAAATCTGGCCAGCTTTCCTCTCTTTTGAGAGGTACAAATCAGAATGAAAACGCACCGTGGAATCTCATCTTGTAGTCAGTGCTCACACGTTTGCTGTCAGAAAATGGAGGGTGATACTATTGTTGTATTACTGTTCAGGCGACCTGTCAGGCTGCTGTTGTAGATGCCGTACGGGTTTGGAACAAAAATTAGGTTTCAGACCCAAAGACTATCAATTCTATGCAAATTACAAAACAGTAGCTTGAAACAGAGAGAAGTGCAATGTGTCCAATAGACGAAGCAAAATTCAAGCCAAACTGCTACCAAGTGATCACTGTAATTTATAGATATGTATCCTATAGACAGAGGCACCAGCTCACTCTGCTGAATAAGTACTGCACAGCATGCTTTATTCTGGTCCCACCACTGTTCTTTAGCAGTAGGACAAGAGGTGCAAGAGGTTGGAAGACTCATAGAAAGCTGAAACAGTTTTAGATCAACTAAGCAGCGTTGTTTTCCTTCTTCACAAGTGCTATGCTAGATGCAGTACCTTTATTTTTTTTGTTTAAAAGTTGGAGTTGCAGCTTGTAGGGGCCCGAGGAATTCCCCACCGAACCATCCCATGTGCTCTTGCTTACACTGAGAAATGGCAAAGTTTCCGTAGGAGCCTTGAATCCAGAAATGTTTGACCATTGCCATCAGCATCCCAGCACCCTTCACTTCTTCCAGGGGTGAAGTGCTGTTACTTGCGCTCTTCAGTGGAGTCATAAAGAATAAAGAAAAGCATTTATGGGACTTCTTGAATTGTTGAACATATTGCCAGTGAGTAGCTTGTCTCTAAACCGGTGGGAAATATGCAGTACAAACAGATGGCCAATCTTCATTCAGCTCTGTGCTGTATAGCACACAACAGTTTTCTCTCTTTTATTTTTACAGCATTCTCATTTCAGTCAGATTAGTGATGGGGATATTCATAGTAGTCTGTGACTGCCTGGGCACTGCATGGACATCTTCTGCCAGAAGTACCTGGCCTGTTGCTTTGGATGCAGAGATTCATCCTTCCCTTCCTTTGCTAGACTGCACAAGACAGAAGTGTCTCCTGCCAATGTTATTGTGTTGGGATTCAGCTTGTGGGGGCACTTCTGAGGAATAAACGATGGAGAATAGACTATTAAAATATAGGTATTTCTATTTTTATTCCTGAGGAGGGTCCTTAGGACAGAATTTGCTTCCCTGATTTCCTTGCAAGAGGATATATGTGTCTGATGGGGTGTTTTGTGCTGATGTGTAGGGCTTAACCCCCAATGTATGTTCCTGAGAAAGTGTCAGATGCAGCAGTTTGTTGTGAATACAACCCTGTGTGTACTGCTAAGATTTATTTTTTTTCCCCCTCACCAAAGAGCACTGAAAACATTTGATTTTTACTTCTTCCCTTCCAATCTTTTCATTTTCTGGACCCAGCACCGCAGTATGATTCAGGTTTTAGAAGTTTGCTCTATTGTATCATACGGTATTTACTTTATGTAGTAGGGTGGACAAAGTCTGTGTACGTACACAGATCCATACCAGCTGGTTCACCTAACAGGCTACAGAATTCTCTTGGGACAAGGAGAGGCAAAATCAAGCTTCTGTTAGGCTGTTCTCTCAGATGCAGTCTTAGTGCCCTCACCGTGACACCCTACCAGCTGGTTCTACCAGGTATCTCTTTTTCAAAACAATTTTCAGATGATTCCATTCCAAGAAAAAAAAAAAAAACAAAAACAAAAACTTTTGCAAACACATTTACCAAGATTACCAAAGGAAGGAAGGAAGATGATTTCAGCTGGATGTAGTCCTTTAGTTGTTCTAAGTCAGATGTTGGCTATGTGAACATCTTGTTATGTTTCTGTTATTTACAGCCCAGGCTGACAGTTAACCTTTAAAAAACTTTCAATTAAAATGCAGCTGCAGACATCTTTGTTTACACCACACTCCAAAAAAGTCCAGGTTTTTGTGGTTGGTGTTTTTTTTCCTTTTGTTGTTTGTTTTCTGTTTGTGGGGGTTTTCTTAGCATAATGTATTGTCTATCTCCCTGTGGCCTCTAAAATACCTGGTCATCAAAAAGGCATTTACTTTCCTGTTAAAGTTAAGTGCACTCAGAGGTTCCAACAGAAAGTTACGTGTAGGGAATTAGTTTATGTATGCAGGTTGAAATCTAATAAAAAAATCAGTCATTTCATGTTCTGGGTTTGTGAGTATTTATCCTCATAAGCAAGTAGCAGATAGAGGCTGGGGTGAGGAAATGAGAGGGTAGGGGAAGATATCATTATAACCAATAGAAGACAAATTTCCTAAGTGAAAGCAGGTTCTTGCAAAATCTCAGGTAAAAGCTGTTGACAGTTTCCTTTGTGTCTCTAAGTGCCACTGACCTAAAACAGCCCCATAAATTAAGCTGCTCAAGAACAGAACAGACATTCTGCCAGCTCCTCACTAGTGCCCAGCAGGATCCCATCATTTTCTATAAAAGCAGCAGGTTGGAAGAAATCATTAGTCACCTCTGCAATATACCTGGTATATTATCAGTGCATTTAAGCGAAGTTGTTGCTCTTAGAACTGTGGTGTAGTCCCCTGACAGGTTTAAGGCTCTGTGCGTAATCAACAGCCATGTGTCTGCAATTAGAAATCGACCATCTCTTCCTTGACCAAGTCAATGCAGAAGAGCTCTAAGAGTGGCTAGAAGCAAGCTGTGCTTCCATTATTTTACTAGTCACCTGCAGCATAACACACCAAGCTGATCTGGCATGCAGCACATGATGGAGTTCTTTCAAATCGCCCAGTATGGGCTGTCTGAAGTCTAAACGGGTTTTGAGTTTTCACATCAACTGTAAAACCGCAAATGACATTGGGCCAAGCATAATGATGCAATGGCAAGGTTGGGTGAAGCACTATCTGGAAAAAAAAAAAAAAAAAAAAAAAAGGTGATCACGTTTGAACCACAGCATGAATTTATACTGAATTAGTATTTTGACTTATGCAGTGTGTTGCGTATTTTCCACCTGACGTAGAAGCTCTAAAGCTGGTTCATTTATAGTTTTGAGTCATTGCTGGATACAGTAGATAGAAAAAGTGCTGCTATGTCAAGTGGAAAGTCTGAATTAGTCTTGACTATTGTATGCTAGATAAACCTTTATCATTACTCTTTTCAGCTCCATAAACAATCAGATTAGTCTCTAGAGATAGAAATAATGCTTTGGTCACCTTTGCTCATACTGGGCAGTGCCTGACTCCACATTGGATTTCCCTGGAAATCTGAATCTGCCCAAAAGGGTAAAGCACTGATTTCTGGCAAATTTGATCCAGAATGAAGAAATCTGCTGATTAGCTTCAGACAGGCAGTAAAGGAAAGTTTGCACTGTTCTGCTATTAATGTTCAAGCTGTGTCTCTGAAGGGCAGCCTCAGCGTATCTCACTGGCATGTTTCATGCTGGAAAAAAGGAGAAGGAAAAAAAAAAAAAAAGAGGTTGTTTTTCATCTGCAAACAATACTTTTTTCTTCCTTGTGAGTTACCAGGATCTGACTGAAGCCTGACATCAAAGTTTTGTCTTGCTATTGCTTGAAGAAGGAAAAGGGGGAAGAAGGAAAAGGGCGTATGAAATGAGTGATGACAAGGGACCAGACTGCAGGATTGATGTTCGTTCTGGTTACCTCCTCATGCCCCACATGTGGTGTGGTAGGAAAGGAGAATTCACCAAAGATGACAGGCTGAGAGCAGTAGCAGTCACCTAGTCAGAAAAAGCATGTTGCTGTTTTCACAGATTCACGCTCTCAGAGCCTCTTGTATAACCAGTAATATGTCATTTTAGGTATGTGTTTATGTGATCAGACAAGCCCCCAGGAATAGCTGTCCATTTTCAGAGCAATTTTCAAGGCTTGTTACATCCTGTGGAATCTGTCTGGTCCATCCGTCAGGCTGTGGGCAAGGGAAGAGCATTATGGAAAACAAGGGTATCAGTTTGTCAGTTCATCTCGTGGAGCACCAAGTGCATGGGAGCACTTGGTCCAGGTAGAGTGCTTGGGGCAGAGTGCTTCTGAAATTTTAAAAATCTGGGTATTAAGTGTAAACTCTGCTCATCTGACTGCTTGATGAAAACAAGTTTCTACCAGTGATGGGACTTTGCACGTGTCCTATTTTATGAGACCTCTTACTGTTTTCCATGCTGGGTCATCTAACTTCCAGGGAGCCTCTGCATAACCTCCTGTGGCAGGTACTGCTTGTCACAACCCAGTAATAGCTCTCAGCAGCTGGCAGTCCTCTCTAGAAATCCAATGTCGTTGTATAGCACTTCTGCCAATGTTGGAAGATATCAGCTCAAACAACCCTTGAAACTTGGTGGAGGCAGGAATTGGAGTTTTCAAAGCTAAGATTATTAACATGTTTTTATGTGGGGATTGGTCTGCTTCCTTCTTATTAAATACTAGAAATGTAGTAAGCATTCAAGTCATACAAATTGTTTTGATATCCCTGATGAGAAAGTTATCAGCATTTCTACTTTCTTATATAGAAGCTACATAACGGAGATCCTGGCAGTATTCTTCACTTGCACTTAGAATGCAAGTATTCTATGAAAGAGGTTTTACCTAGTATTAAATATTTTCTTGTAGAATTTTTAGAAGCCAAACTTAATTATTGGAATAATATTCTAAACAGTCAACTATTACTCTAATAATCCAGTAGTAGTTCTGTATTCTGTAGCTGTGGTGTCACACCCAAATAAATAATTTAATGAAATACAGTGAGCGCTAAAATAACGTATGAAAAAAAAAAAAAAAAGTGACAATGTAAAAAGCACTTTAACAAATCTTGTTATTTAATGTTCAATTTACAATTAACCAGTCATATATATGTTGGATGTGCTGCCACAATAAATAGTGTTTAATTTTAGTGCCTTAATTCTTTGCCCTCTTATGCAAAAGTTGACATCACGTCTGTTATGTAATATTGCAGATTCTATTGATAATAATACTAGTAGGTATTGCAGATTCTGAACTCGCACGGTGCCTCCTTCTGGGAGTGCAGCAAATGGGTGCAGGGAGGTGATTCATCTCTTACATCAAGTTTTACTCTTACTTGTATGATGAAGGTACATAATAGTACTCAAGGCATAGGCTGGCTGCTCGATGGTGCTGACATGCTGCGGGGAATTGTTTTTTGAGAGCAATCAGCCAGTGGAGAGCTCAGGGCTGGGCCCTACCTGTAATCCAGGTCCTATGTATAAAGGAATTTGTGCACTTATTTTGGGGCCTTCAGTAGAAGTAACTTGGAGAGCACCGAAGCACTTGCTCTCGGTCTTCCTGATATACCCCGTTCCATGTGTTGTGGCCTCTGCCCACTGCATCTGGAGTACAACCTCAATTTGTGGTTACTGCCTCTTCTGCTTCTCCCATGTCCTTCATTAAAATAAGTAATAGTATATAGATAGATATAGTAGCATCTGTGTGGGTCTCCAGTATACAAAAATAGACTGAGCATTTTTTCCTTCCTTTACAGAGCAACGAGGTTCTTTATAGAAGAATCAGCTTGATTAGCTCGCTGGTTTTCATTGCCTTGTTTGTTTGCATGGTATGAAGGCTTTTTCTGTGAATGGGAGGAATGTTTAGCATCTGATTTTACTGAACTGAAAAGATTTCCTGTCTGTATAATTAGCCTTATTTATACAGTTTGAGTATACCCACTAATTGCTGGGGGGTGTGTGTGTGTGTGTGTTTGCTTTCCCTGTATATTCATCAGACGGCTCACGTTGGAAAGTCAGAGATTCAACAAGATTGTTGTTTCTCTGTTTTTTCATGTCTCTACAAGGAATGCATTTGCCACTGAAGCACTGACTTGTTGAACATTACCTAAACACCACTTAATGTCAGCATATTTGCCTGAGTGACGTGATGATGAATTCCGGAGAAAAATGTCTTAGTGAAATTTCATCAAATAAATAATCTAGTTGTGCCAAGAAATCCTGTAATGACCTCAAGGCTGAACAGCTGCTCAGCATTAACCACTCTTCTTAAGGTATTAAACCAGTATACAGTGAACACAGCAAAGACTGCTTTAGCACTTAATGTATGTTTTCTAAACCTACTTCACTGTGTGCAAATGGCTCTGTCTTTTATAATAGTAGCATGTGTTCATGCTCAACATTGTTCTTGTCTCTCTCTCTAGCAATGTAAGGGCTGTGGCGTATCCTGTATCTCTTGGAACTTAATAGTTCAATTATCCAGTAAAAATAAAATTATGTGAATGTGCTGGTGAGTGAGAGCAATCAGACTCAGTTACAAAAGCCAGTCCAAACTTGAATGTCATCTAGATAATTTACCAGGCTCAGGATATGAAGAATATCATCATGAGTTGTGTCATCTTTCTAGAGATTTTAAAGATTGTATAGATTATCTAAGAATAGCAATGGAATGATGATAATTAGAAGTAGCAGAGTAGTAGGGTAATCTCTTAATCCATAAACCATCCTGTCAAGCAAAAAATATTGATGAGTTTAGCACAGTGGAATCTATTAAACTGGAGAAGAAATTAGTTCTCTAAGGCTTCACTGTGTGCTAGCCTTCACCCCTTGTAATGCTTTGTTTTATACCCTGCAAGACCTACATTGGAGAGGACTAACTAATTCTGGGTAAGGCAGGCAAGCTGAAAAGGTTGCTAGAAGCGCAGTGCGGCAGTGTGGTATCTGTGTGTCTGATCCTCTGCTTGTCTGCGTGTGGACACACGCTCATTTTCCAAACATGACCTGCCAGGGCAGCAGAAGGGAATATATCCTCTCCTTGCTATCAAGAAATGGCACATTCCTTTCAAGTTTAGCTCAGCTGCATCCTGACCCTACAGGGCTGCTTGCTCAGATGGGTGGTGTATTAAAAAGTGTTAGGAGGCTGAATTCAGCATAGTTGCTTTCTGGCTTGTTAAATAACAATAAACAAATCGCTTCTCTGTTCTTTCTGTCTGTAAAATGGAAATTACAGAAGAGTGTAAAGAACTTTGGGTGAAAAGGTTCTGCTCAGTGATGTTTTAACAGAGCAGTGAAGGCAGGATTAATGGTCAGGTAATTCGAAGATTTATAGAATTTCCCTGACTGCGGTGCTAGAAGTAGTTTAGATGCAGTAACTAAAAATCAGCCATTGATCCAGCGGTATAGTAGCGGTAATAAAGACTGTTATTATAGAATGCACAAATCATATTGCTTCTGTGTTTGAGTTTGATCTGCACAGCTATAAACTCCCTTGTTTCTCAAATAAAAGCACACCTACTTTGTATACTTGCCCTTCTTTTTATTTAAGATGATGTAACAAAGTTGATATATTAATATCCTGACATTTTCTACTTGGGTGGATATAATTGCTACCACCCATTACCAGTTTTTAAATGCCTCTAGATTTGTGTTTTCCATTACTTTTTGTAGCGTCATGTAGCCTCAAGTATTTGCTCATATTCAAAAGTTTTCATTTTGGAAAAGCCCAGGTTATGGTGCTATCCCAGTTGTCATTATTTCTTCTTTAGAGAAATTCTTAAGCTTTGGTGAATTCATCAGTAGGATATGGTTGGCAAAAGAGAAGTATTTGACAAAAATTCTGATATTTCAGGCAATCTCATCGAAACTGTCAGAACTATCATTAAATTATAGCTCCCTCTGGAGTGAGTCTCTATTTTAGGGCCTCTGAGATCAGCGTTTTTGTTTTACTAGACTGAAACTTTTCTTTTATAGCAAACATCTCCCAAGCGGCATATCCAGCTGCAGTGATGCATTTTCCTTTGTTAATGACAGCAGTGTTAACAGCATTGGATTGAATTAAACTTTACTAAGACTGTAGCAGCTAGGGAGGATCTTCAAATGCTTTTCTCCAAAGTAATTCTTTCTCATAAGAGAGTATTTTTTTTTTTCTTAAAAAAAACACCTCCTACTTAAGAACTCATACAAAGAACTTTACTGTTGTCACTGAATTAACCATCCACTCTTATCACACAGATCTACAGAATAAGAAGTCATCAGTTTTTCCCCAAAACTCTTGGAAAGCATGGGTGTCTTGAATTAGATGCTCTAGATTTGGACAAACTTAAGAGATAGAGTCCTACAGTTGGGGCTCAGATTCGAGTGACATAATGAATAGCTTAATTGTAATTACCCTCTCCAGTCAGACTGGATTGTCATATAAAATGTTTTAAATCAAACGAAACGAAGCATTTAAGTGAGAAGCGATCGTCCTTACCACTCTATCATGCTCAGTGTAAGTAGTGCTGTGGGTAGTATATTGCAAGGAAAAACTTGTTTCCCCATGACAAAAAAGCCTTGGAGGGGATTATTTCAGCCGGGCTCCTGAGCAGCTGACATGCAGCTGGAGATGCATTTTTTCAGGTTCCTATTACCAGAATATATTGACGAAAATGCATTTTTAGGCTGAAGGAGAAGGAGCTGTGTCTATGAGTGTAGTAACTAACCTAGTGGTGGTGTTGTCATCCCTGTGGTGCTGCGATTACTGGAGTGCTTGGAGTAGTGTTGTCCTGTTGGAGAATTATCCTGACTGTAGACATGTCATGTGCGTTAAACCTGGGGCCAGCTGTGAGTTACGCAGACTTTTACCAGACTGTTAGAAGTTCCACAGCAGGACAAACTCCACTCCAAACTCCAGTTTCCAGATGGGATATCCCAGAAATAGGGATTATTTGAAAACCAAACCAGTTCTAAAATCAGCGATTACTCGAGCACAAATGATGCTGAGTTAAAGCTTTTAAACAGCACTGAAGTATGGACAGTTTCGCTGTATGGCACATACACAACGGCCTCAGAGCTGAAATTAGATTCTTGTGCCATCACCCTCTGGGTCAGGTAACCAGGTGCCATGGTCAGTTAAATGAGTGAAATCACAGTAGGGCCTTTCCTTCATCTCCTTTCCAGGGCAGTGTCTGCTGTCTTTACACTTACCCGTTGTCGTTTACTGATAGAGAATTCTTTGTTTTTTCCTGGTAGACATATACTGAAGTGCTTCGTCTCCCCTCTGCCCGTCAAGAATTTCTGTGACTGTTCTGTGTGTGCTCTTCAGGGCACTAGTAGAGCTTGTTGAAACAAAGCAACTCTCTTCTCATCACCACTGTGTTCGGGATGCCTTGAATCCGCTGGTTTATGGCCAACGTGCTTCTAGCTTTCTAGCAGTGAAGAGTATTGATTTACATACCCGGTAAATAGCTTGTAGGCATTTTTCCTTTTTTAGTCATTGTTCAATAAACACAGCTGGACACAAATAAATTGACAGCATAGTTAGGACCTCCTAACAGCTCCACTCGCATCTCCTGGGGCCTTCTTGTAGCCTCCAGGATTTTTATAAGGATTTGTTTCTCTCCTAAAAATGACATGATAATATAGTTATTTTGTCACAATTTTTCTCATAATTAATTTTTGCCTTGTTTAAAACTTGAAGAAATGGGATAGAACTTACCACAACATTAATCTGAGAGGTGTATCTTCTATTCCTTAAAATTACTTCCGATTTTTATTTTATTTTATTGGTCTTATTGATATGATCAGTAAACGTTTTCTCAGCTACTGCCAAATTAAGCTAATATTTACTGGATTTTTATTGTACATCACTAAAAACATAGATGACAGATTAATAGCAAGAAGGAGCAAGACACATGGTTTTATTCTATTTCACATGTGAATGTGTTACATCTAATTTGCTAATGTTAAACAAATATTGATAAGCCTGAAGTATGTAGGGGAAAAAAATGCATACTCTAAATTCAGTTTCTTGTCTTAGTTTATAGGCTAGATACTTCCCTATTTCCCTTATTCTAATACAGAAGTTATTGATTTATTATTTTTTTAATTTCATTGCCATTTTATATGGATATAGAACAGTTTTACACTGGCAGAACTGCATGAAAATCTCTTTGGATAAATGTAGTTTAATTTATTATTCATCAGTATGTTCTGTGTGGTCTTAGAAAGCAAATTCCTTGATAACTTTTCATGAGCACTTCTCTTTTTCTTTCTACACCCTTGTGTTTGACCACTGGGATGGGCCAAACAATGGCCTTGGATGGGTAGAGTTTCAGGCAAGTAAATTCCAGAAGGTATGTGAAATATTAACTAAAAGATACCTACTTTAAATTCTCAGAAAGCCTATTTTCTTAAAATTAATTACATTTTAAGGATCAAAGAACATTATAAAAATAAGCAATCTGCATACTTAGGATACTTCTACAAATAGCAGTAGAGAGATCCCACTATACTCATTCTCAGAATGTATGAAAATAATATTTTAAAAAATTCTGTTCTCACATAATATGTTTCAAGAAAAAGTCAGAAGGGAATATATATCTATCTTTTTGGTGCTGGATGAATATTCTTTTTGAAAGAGAACAGAACTCAGTTAATTTCAATATTCCATATTCAATATTTTAAATCTTTTAACATTTTTAGATAAGCTAAAGGTTTGGGGGCTTTCTCTTATTATTTTCATAATAGAAAATCTGTTACCTTATGTGAAGTTTCAGATAATTTCTCATGAAATTTCAATGGAAAAAAACAACACTCTGCCCCAATTCTTCATGCTCTTCTCCAGCGTGGCAACTGTGCATGGTAGGAACAGTTAAATACCTGCAAGAGCTAGGGTGATACGGATCTGCAGGAGACGGTTGATGCAGTTATTGTTTTTACAGCAGTAGCACTAGGAAGCACCATTTTCCTTTCAGGGCCCACTATATTTGTCCCGATGGCAACTTAAAAATTTTTCAGAAGAGGCAGCTCGAGACTTTTCAGCAACAGGGGTTAAATTGAATTTTACGAATTTGGGAGTGGGAGGTATGGAGGGTATTACCTCATTCATTCCCGGTGCTGTCAGCGACACAGTTGGGTTTTATAGCAGAGGAGAGCCTGTGGAATGACACCAGCTGTTCCTCTGGTGTTCAGGCCAGCCTGACTGCAACATGTGGGCAGCAAAGGCCACCAGAGCTGGCAGGCGATGCCTCCATCCTCTACGCTTTCCTGCACCTACTCAGCTTTTGCTCTGAGACCTGCCATGGGACTGAAGAAAAAAAAAAAAAGTCTTTATTGGTCCAACAGTTCTCAGGGTATCTAAAATCTGGAGATACAGAAAGTAGTCTTGATAAAGAAAGAAAGGCTAATTGGGGTGGAGAAGGGAGGTGCAGAGGGAATAAGAAGAATCGAAAAGGGATGGCTTTCCCCAGTTAAGCTAACTTCTCTAAAAGCTGGTGTGAATAATAGCTGTGGGAGAACCGAAAGGCCTAAATACAGAACAGCTCTTTGTGGAGGGAGTGTCTCTCTTCTCGATTTTAATAAACGTGCAGAGGATAAAATTAAGATCACAGTTGAACTGAAATATAAACCCTCACTGTCTTTAGTATTGTAGGTTCCTTAAACCAAATCTTTTAAACAGAAAATATTTGACCAGTTCTCTATGGCCGGAAAATAAATTTCCACAGGTTTTTTTGTCACTACTCATTGGGTATTTAAATCTTTACCTTTTGTTTTAAAAAAATAATTTGATAAATACTAGCTCCATGTACATAGATTTTTGCCTTTGGAGATGAAAGGGAACTCTTCATACAGGTAAATCCATTCCCTTTTGAGAGCGTGCTCTGGGCACTGGACAGCTAAATGCAGAAGTCAGTCCATCTCGGACCCTGAGGGTGATGAAAGCGAACCTGGTCACCTCTCTGCTTCCCTACTGACCTGTTTTGCCTATTAAATCACATCTGTCACCTTCATCACCTCCTTGTACTCTAAAAGTTTACTTCTCTTTACTGCTTTTTAACCAGTTGTTTATCCATTTGAAGACTTTCTTACTCTCTTATCAGCTGTTTCTTTAAGATCTTTTGGCTCAGGACTTGTCAAATGCCTTTGAGTATACAAATGCAGCCTGGGTTTCTGTTGCCTGTATACCTACTGATGCCTTTAGAAAGTATTTTGATAGGTATTGAGGCATGACTTCCATCACAAAATCTGTCTCTCTCATTGCAATAAATACTTTTGTCTATAAGGCCACTCATTCTGTTCTTTAAAACAATTCTGACCAAATTGTGTAGCTTTACTGGTCCGTGATTGCCCAGGTCTCCTTTGGTATCAATGCAAATTGAAGCCAGAAGTTGAGCAGCACTGTTGGTAGTCAAGTCTTGAGTTTCTTTATGCTGTTGACATATGATGTGGTTCAGGTGGTCTGTTACAGCTCATTTGCTCATTAGAAAACCTTTTTGAGTGTCTTCTGTCACTATTTGGATTTGAGGTAGGTGCTTTTGTATACCACTGTAGAGAGCGATTCCAGCATAGAGGTCTCTCCAGTCTCCTCTACGAAAACCACACGCAATAAATGCATTCTTTTTCTTCTACGGCTTTATCTTCTCTGAACATTTCTTTTATACCTTCATCATTTTTGACCCTACAGATTCTCAGCAAGATTCTTTCTTCTGTCTTTTTTATGCCTTTTTATTGTTGTTCCTCAAATACTTTTTATTTTTCTGTGTTATGTTATACCTGCCAGAGTTTGTGATCGTCTCTGGTTTCATCTGGACATGACTCTGCTGTTTAGCAGCATCAGGTTATTTTGGTTTCTCTCTTAAGTTTTTAGTAGGCACCGTTTTTTTGTGAACAAAGTTATCTTTGAATGTCCTTCATACTGCCTTTACGAATTTAATTTGTCATTTAAAAAAATATAAAAGAAAAACCTGGTTTAGTGCAGCGCTTCCAACTAAGCCAAGAGTTGCTTCCTGCTCTCTGAGTTTCCTGACTGCCCATGAAATAATGATTCCTGACAGTGTGTCCCAGTATGTTTACCACTCTCCCCTGAGTATAAGTGTTTTTCCCATCATCGTGTTGTTGCATCGTTGATAATATAATGCTAATAGTGTATTTCTCCTTTTTGCCCAGAATATCAGTTCCATCAGATCATATCTTATTAACCAGGCTAGAGGGCTTAGCTGATTAGTTTTAAACTACTCTTTAACATATGCTGCTCCTTACTGCTTGGTATAGCTTACTCCATTTTTATATATGCTTTGACTTTCATGCTGCACCGATTGTTTTCTTTCCACTAGGTGTCCTGTATGCTTATTATGTCCATGTTTGATATTGTCAGTTAAAAACGTGTATGCAAACTAGTCGGGTAGGCAGTCTAGTTCCCCATCTTATTGCTTAGATGGCTGCAGGAAAACATGTGTAAGTTGTTTTTATTTTTTCTCTGTAGAACTCTTTCTCTTATGTAGAACTGTTGCTATTCTTTGCTATTTCCTATTTGATTATTTCTAGCTTTCATCCTATCCTTTATATAAATTCTTTGAACTTCCCCCAGTGAGCTTTTCTGCACCCATCAATGTTCTTCCACTTCTCAGTTTCAGCAACTTTACACAAACCTGCTCCGTGTGCCTGGGAGGTGACTTAATAACACTATAGCCTGCAACTTGTAACTAAGGTTCATGACCCAAGAGTGTATTTACCTCTTGTGAGGAGGATTTCTAATGGACGGCATTTCCAACTTGGGTTCAGGACCCTTCTGCACAATGGGGACTGCTAGCCTGTAAGTGTTCACTGCTAGGAAGGGTCTTCATTTAGCTCCCTGAGGAGCTGCTGGTTGCTGTCTGTTGTGCAGCACAGCACATTCTTTGCACCTTCAGATTGTTTAGCTTCCTAGCTGGATGGGCTGCCTTTCCCAATTCATCCTGTCAGTGCTAGGCAAACTGGGTGTCCCTTGTTCCCTTATTGTAGCTCAGATTGACCATGACAGCAAACTTTTTGGTTTTCATTTCTAGCAGTTGTTTTGCAGGCTAAAACCATGTATCTGCTAGATTCGTTTTTCACAAAGCATTGCTAATTCTGATGGCAGAATCTGGGCTGAAGAATCCCAGGCAGACTTCTCCACAAACACTGATGTATTTGATATATTCTTGGCATTGATATTGTCTGTGGTAATTTGCCTTTTGCCTGGAAGGGCACCTCAGCATGTGGCTCTCCTGTCTCTACTCTTTAAGTATGTTGTGGTGCTAAACAGCTTATTTCTGAAACCCTTCTGATTGCGTAACCAAATGTGGTTCTGGGTATGACTACCTGCCGTGAGGGAACAGCACCTGGATGTGTTGAACAGTGGTGGTTACTTTCATTTGAATAATTTTGTATTGAGGATCACTCTACTGGAAGCATGGAAGAGGGATTAATCTCAGAGTCTCAAAGACATTGTCCATAATAGGAGGTTTGCAGCCATCAGACAGAAAGCGTCAACTTTCTGTTTTCAGAAGCTCCTTCGGTCTTGATGAGAAATAATAAAATCCCGCAGAACGTAGTTCAGTAAGATACAGTTCAGTCTGGGATCATCGGTGAGGCTTGCCACCTGTGTGCCCTCTCGTTGGCCGAAGTGGATTGTAGGTCGTAGAAATACGTCAGGAGACAGCTTACAGGAGCACCTATTTTAATACACAAGCTTGAACATCTGCCTCTCTTAATCTGTCACTCTCCCATTAAAAAAACGTTTCTGACAACCAGTCAACCAAAAATATCCTGAGAACAGCCTGGTGGTTGATTCAGTAGGAGCTCGCGAGTGGAAAGAAACCAGCCTGATTTGCAAAAAATACCATTCGGTGGTAAAGCCTCGCTTTTGTTGGTGGCTGGACAAGTGCAGGCATGTTCACCTCCTCATGTTTCACGCTCTAATTTGGCATTAATGAGTTCTTACAAACATGGCCTCTGTGTTTACACAGTCATCTTTCTCTTGTTTCTACCTATTTGTCAAAGACCACATCGGGGTTTTTGTGTTTGCCTTTGTTTTTTTCTTTAAACACTGATCAGCTGTCTATGGCACGTGCAGTTGTATACATGTTTCTAAAATAATATCTGCTAGGTGAATGCCTGAAGTAATACCTCTGTTCCCCTCAGATTTCAAGTCTTACAGTTTGATTGGATATACAAATCAGTCTGGTTTCCTTTTTCTGTACTTCTGAATTTATCTTATCTCAACTTTCTTTATGAGAAAACTGCGCTCACAGATGTTTATAGTTTACAAACTAAATTGTGAATGTAGAATTGTTGTTTTATGAGAAATAATGAAACGTGCGTAAAAAAAAAAAAAAAAAAAAAAAAAGGCTGCAGCAGGACCCTGTAACATGTCCTGCCAGTCTTTCTTGGGTTTTAGCTTTGCTTTTGAGTGCAATAATTGCACAGTTGCAAACTACAATACTCGATCTGTTTTAAACTGGGGTCAGAACTGGTCGCGTTTTTCAACGTTGCAAAAATGGCTTTAAAATTTGAATAGTTGGATTTCATTGTCCGTGTCCTGATAGCCACAAATCTTCAAATATTTCAGAGTCGGTGTTCAGGTATTAGTCTTTCAAGCTAGCAATGTTGTATATTGCAAATAGGCAGATTTTTGAAAGAACAAAAGAAACTCCAAAACTTAAGACAAGTTTGTTTTCTCCTTATTTGATTTTGTTGTTATTGACAAGTCAATCTTTCCAATTCTGTCACAGGTTGAGCACAGCCCAAACTGTAACAGAAAAAACCCTGAATTCTCGTGTCTCGAGATTTATCTAGTGCTGCTTAAATACGTCGATTAATTTACTGTGGCCTTGGTAGCAAGGAGTTCTTGCTATAGTTCGCAGCAGTATGTTGGGGAAGATGATCATATTGTTGCAATAGCAGAACAAGAGAGACCCTCCCATGTTGCATGGGCTAAGGTAGATGATTTCTGCCCCATGCGCTGGAGTGTATTGGAGAGCTACCAAGGGCAAAATGAACTCTGCTGCTGAAACCCTTGAGTTACAGTGGGCAGCTCGGCACGTGTAGATTAGCTGGGACTGCAATTTAAAGGGTACTGCTGATGAACAGAGATGAATGCTGGCTAAAATGTATTAGAAAGCTTGAACCAAGCCTTCTGCCCTTTCACAATGAAATATTTGTAATCCACCTGTTTCATTCCCTCAAAATAAAGTGTAGGAATATAAATAAATCCAGCAAACAACTTAATAAAGTCCAACTAGATGGACAGTGTTCATGCTTTATTTACTTTAGTAGATTTGCGAAGCTAAGTCCCGCGCAGCTGTTTGAAAATTTATGGGATTCATTTCTAAAACAAACCACTTGGATGATAGACACGGCTATGATTTCTGTTGTGCCTCTGCCAGGAAAGCCTTTGGTTTTGTACTGCAAACACGCTTTAATAACAGATCTTGTGTTTAGTCGTTTGGCTTCTGAAAACAAATTACTCCCTTTCTGATATCCAGCTGATTGTGATGCAGCCTCATGATTTAGTTTTTAAGTTCATATTTGTTACTTAATCTCCATTCCTTTTGTAACTATACAGCTAGGACTGGCAACGGTATTGTACAGCTGAACCATATATTGTTAATGCAGCATAATGCCCACCAGTGCACCTCTGCTGCATTATCCGATGTGCCTCTATGATAATACTGTTGATTTTGATTGCTTCTTGTACACAGATGTCCTTTTAAAATGTGCTTGAACTCCTGATGGATTTCCAAATATTTCCAATTGATACCCGCCTTACAAATACCCGTTTTAGGGACTGTGAGCCAACATTTCCATAAGCATGTTTGGTCATTCACATAGCCATCACATTTGAATATAATGAGGAAAACTGATCGTGCTAAAGCACAAGCATTAATTGGAAGCAAATGCTGGAAAGATGTTTTCATAATGAATGCATTGATCTTTAAGTAGTTTTCCAGCATTTTAATAACAAAAATCTGTTGGGATCTGCCAACTGACTTGGTAATCTTGGATAATACCAGGGAAACTGCACCTATTCTGTGGCTTTAAGTAGTGCCGTTACTCAGTACACTTCTTGGGATGCTGTGCATTTTAGAAGCAATTATTTGCTGCCTTTCACAACCTTGGCAACAAGTGTCAGAGCGACTGCAACTTTTGTCAAGAGAAAGTGCTGTCCTGTAATTCCAGGGAACACCTGAGGACACCGCTCATGGTAGCAGAGTAAGGACCTGCAACATTTTACTAGGACCTGACCACGGACCCTTTTACAGCCCAGCTCAGTAAAATCTGCCTGCCCTCTATGATTGCTGTGTGGAGTAGGATGTGCATTCAGAGTGCTTTCAGCATTTACCAATTAAAAGCCAAATGTGGACTTCATTGCATGGGGCTTTCACTGGTTTGTTTGCAATCCCCTAGATACACATTGTGCCATGGCATAGCAGTGTCTGAAACACAAAATAAAGCAAAGCAGAGCTGTAAAATCTACTTCCATCTGCACATTACAGTTCTAAAGTGGTTAAAAATAAAACATTAGCTAGTTAACAAAGCAGAGCTACTGAGACTCCATTCAAGATTCTGTAAGTAACACAGTTTATATCTCATATGGCGAGTCACGTGCAGGTCAATCAATCAGTGTTTCATTTTCCATTATGCTGTTGGCATGACAAAGGAGGGAAGTGTTGTCAGAGTTGATACTCCAGCTCTCTTATCTGTGTCTAGAAACTGGTTTGTATTGGTCATGGGAGTGTTTCAGATAGTATTTCCATCTTGTGTTATTGTCCAGTCCTGATTCTTTGGCAGACTGACATTTCTCATATATTTTGCTGCTGCAGGTTTTTTGCTGCCTCCCAAGGCTTGTGCACAGTTTGTCTTCTTTGCCTTTTAAGTGGAAAATACTTTTTTTTTTTTTTTTTTTTTTTTTCCCCCCGAGAGCTTGAGGA
>NW_020799106.1:5410394-5423237 GCF_003259725.1 Athene cunicularia
GAATTCTCGTGTCTCGAGATTTATCTAGTGCTGCTTAAATACGTCGATTAATTTACTGTGGCCTTGGTAGCAAGGAGTTCTTGCTATAGTTCGCAGCAGTATGTTGGGGAAGATGATCATATTGTTGCAATAGCAGAACAAGAGAGACCCTCCCATGTTGCATGGGCTAAGGTAGATGATTTCTGCCCCATGCGCTGGAGTGTATTGGAGAGCTACCAAGGGCAAAATGAACTCTGCTGCTGAAACCCTTGAGTTACAGTGGGCAGCTCGGCACGTGTAGATTAGCTGGGACTGCAATTTAAAGGGTACTGCTGATGAACAGAGATGAATGCTGGCTAAAATGTATTAGAAAGCTTGAACCAAGCCTTCTGCCCTTTCACAATGAAATATTTGTAATCCACCTGTTTCATTCCCTCAAAATAAAGTGTAGGAATATAAATAAATCCAGCAAACAACTTAATAAAGTCCAACTAGATGGACAGTGTTCATGCTTTATTTACTTTAGTAGATTTGCGAAGCTAAGTCCCGCGCAGCTGTTTGAAAATTTATGGGATTCATTTCTAAAACAAACCACTTGGATGATAGACACGGCTATGATTTCTGTTGTGCCTCTGCCAGGAAAGCCTTTGGTTTTGTACTGCAAACACGCTTTAATAACAGATCTTGTGTTTAGTCGTTTGGCTTCTGAAAACAAATTACTCCCTTTCTGATATCCAGCTGATTGTGATGCAGCCTCATGATTTAGTTTTTAAGTTCATATTTGTTACTTAATCTCCATTCCTTTTGTAACTATACAGCTAGGACTGGCAACGGTATTGTACAGCTGAACCATATATTGTTAATGCAGCATAATGCCCACCAGTGCACCTCTGCTGCATTAATATATATATATATATATATATATATATATATATATAAAAAAAACATATATAATATATGTTAAAGAAGCTTAATCATGGTCCCCTTTGAAAAAAAGTTTGTAAGCCCTAACATAATTAAGATGTGGTACAGATTATTTTTCAATAGAAATACCTGTATTTAAGGTGAACATATAAGTAGCTTTTTTTCTATTTCTTTCTTGTGTAGATGTATCATGATACTATAGTGTTGTAGCTGATGGAAATTAGTTAGTGCCTCTTCCTTCCTTAAAATATGTCCACAGTCCGTGTTTTCAATCTTTAGCTTATATGTAAATCTCATGTGCGATTATGTAAGGGAAACTCTGGTGGCTAAATGCATGAATAGTTAGAAAATGCCTTCTAGGATTGTATTTCGATTTCCAAAAAGTTCACAGAATCATCTAGGTTGGAAGAAATCTTGAAGATCATCCAGTCCAACCATTGACCTAACATTGACAGTTCCCAACTCCCTCAGATCCCTCAGCGCTGGGTCAACCCAACTCTTCCACCCCTCCAGGGATGGGGACTCACCCCTGCCCTGGGCAGCCCATTCCAACGCCCAACAGCCCCTTCTGCAAAGAAATCCTTCCTAATATCCAGTGTAAACCTGCCCTGGCGCAACGTGAGGCCATTCCCTCTTGTCCTATCGCTTCTTACTTGGTTCAAGAGGCTCATCCCCAGCTCTAAGCAGCTTCCTGTCAGGGAGTTGCAGAGGGTGATGTGGTCCCCCTCAGCCTCCTCTTCTCCAGATGAGGTCTCTCACTGAAAGCTTTTAGAGGTACTGACAAGGCAAAGGATAAAAAGAAAACATGTAGATTGATAAAATACATAAAAACAAAAACAAACAAACAAAAAAGGAATAAATAAATTTTCAATGGGGAGGGAGACTATTAGAATGTCCCAGGGAAATCTCATCACATATTCATAAATAGTCTCAGGGAAGGGTATCAGTAGAGAGGAAGCATTTGCTGAGTAAGACATTATTTGTGGTAGTAAAAACTGGCCATGAAGAGTTGTACTGGGATCTCAAAATAACAAGTGATTAAGGGATCAAATGATAAATGATGCTCGGTGCTGATAAATGTAATCCACTCCTAATCTGTACTCATAACATGAAGGGCACTGAACTAGTGGTTATTACTTCTGAGCTGTTTTGGATAATTCTGTGACCATATCAGTCTGGTGCTCAGTGTCTATGTCTTGACTGTTAGACACAGTTCTGCCACCTCTCCACTCTCAGAAAGATAGATGGGAAGCCTAGCAAGGCCTATTGCATTTTTGAAACTGTTCTATTTAAGGAATGACAGAGTAGACAAGAAGTCTTCATCCTGGAGGAAAGATAACTGAAGTGGTATGAAATAGGGAGTCTGTAAAATAATAAGTAGAAAACAGACAAGTGAGTAGGGGAAACATTAGTAAATGTTTCTTCCAGTGGGGATAATATTTGGAAGTGGATTTAAAACCAAAAAGAAATGGTCTTTTTTCCCCAGTCTCATAAATAAACTCTGTGGCTTGCTGCTCAAAAATATTGCGGACAGCAAAAATTTAGCTGGATTAAAGATTATAAAGGCAGGTTAATGAAAGGAAATCCTGGAAGAGGCTGTAAAATATGAAGATACATCATCTGGCTCAGGTAGTTTGAAGGGTTTGCTAGAGGAAAGATGAAACAGGCTTGCTGTGGTTTTATATTCTTCCACTGCACTGTCAGTGTCAGTGGTAATGCCCTGTGCTGCATGGACCTTTGGTCTGACCAAGGACAGCAAAGTCATGTCATCAGTGCAACAGCAATACATTACAACGGTGGCTAAAAACCCCCCAAAATCTACTTCTGTATGCAGATTAAAATAGGAATTGTTTGTGTGCTGTAGCCATTCACATAACTGAAGTATTAGGCTGAGTAGCTGACAAGAGAATCGGTGCTATTCTGAATTGCACTGATTCTTTTATGGCTGTTTCTTTTTTTCATTTTAAGGTGTAAGATAATTGTATTCCCTTTCTCTGAAAGCAAGTGGTTACAGTTCATTTTGCCCTGAGACTTGGATTTTGAAGGCCTTCTGTGTAGAATAACTATACTCCTTTCTGTCTTGCATGTAGTGAGGATTCTAACTATGGGAAGCTGGATAACCTGTACTTGGCAGTCTGCACAATATGGCTAAACAGCTAATGCCCTCACTCAGTCCTCCAGCTCTGCTTGGAGCTGCGTGTGGTGCTCTAGCAGAGATATTTCTGTCTGTAATGGAAATGGAAACATTGTCCTCCGTTAGAGCACATTTTAGTTTTGTGGAAATACTGCAACGAGCTTGCTGCCAATGCTTACACTCTTTTCTTTCGCAAACGCTCTAGCAGATTGCCACGCTCTGACTATTAGGACAGAGATATTGATATCACTGGAAGGCAGTGAGGTATGCAAAGTGATGTGTTTCCATGGCCGCTGTTAAGTGAGCAGATGGGCTGCTGCTTCTCCTACTAATTGGACTACTTTAGTCAACTGTGGCTACATTCCCAAGTATTAATCCATCGACTCTGAGGCTGGAACTCATAAAGAGATGGTTTACCATGACCAGGTGGTCTAGGCAAGTGCAGCTATTGAGGTGCTGAGTGGATTTTTTTGTTTGTACATATCTTCCTGTTTGGACATCCAGTAGCCTCAAAGACTCCAGCTGGAGTCCGAAACTCCAACTCATCCTAATCATCTTGCAGGTGTCCTAGACAGATGGACGTGTCATGGAAGTGCTTCTGAAGCACTCCTCCCTATCTAAGTACCATTATTTCTACCTTCACAATGTTCTGATACAGCAGCTGGGCTCCTGCCAGCACAGTCAGCCAGAGAAGCCCTGGGAAAGACAGGGGAGAGCATAGTCTGTAACAGAGAGGGAACATGCACCTAAGTTTTGAGCAAAAGTTTTCTATTTGCCTGGAAGTATACTATCATGCCCCTCACACCCAATAAGGAAACAAATATTCCAATTTTGTAGCAAATTTTCTAAAAGACAAATGATTAAGCTATTGGTCAGGCATTGAAGCGTATCAAACCACACTGATCTGTCTTGGAAATACTATGAAGAATTCCGTTACGCCATGTACAAAAACATCTTATCTCTAACGGAAGAAGAGCTTAGCTGATAGGCGAGGGGCTGCCCTTCTGTTTTAAAACACGTAGTCTATAATGCCTTCTGCATGTAATGTAGTGCCATTTTTTTTTTTTTTTTTTTGAATGCCATCAGTCTATTAAACTTCTGATGTAGTTTGGGAATTTATCCACATCTATTTTAGCACAAAAAAATATCATCCAACCTGTTGAAACTGTTCTTCAGCTGGAGGAGACAAAGCTTTTGACATGGAATTTAAGGGCAACATGAGAAGACCTTTCCTTATCCCTGGAAAGTTGTGGAACAGATCCTTCTGGGGGCTGTCATGAGTCAAATGAAGCACGTGATTGGGAAAAGCCAGTACAGAATCACCAAAGAAAAATTGTGCTTGACAAACCTGATCATCTACGAATAAGTAACCTGCTCAGTTGATGTGGGGTGAGAGGTGGATATTGTCTGCTTGGGTTTCTTAGAGGCTATTGATACCATTCCCCACAGCGTTTTCCTAGAGAAACTGATGCGTTACAGTCTAGACAAGTGGTCCATGTAGTGGGTGGGGAACTGGCTGATAGGCTGCACCCAGATGGTGGTGGTAAATAGCTCCTTTTCAAACTGACAGTCTGTCACAAGTGGGGTCCCCCACAAACCATGTTGGGCCCAACACAGTTCAGTATCTTCATAAGTGATCGGGATGATGGGATCAAGTGTACCCTGATGAAGTGTGCTGATGATACCAAACTGAGTGGAGAAGTGGATGCTTCAGAAGGAAGAACCTCCCTTCAGGAAGACCTGGATAGGCTGGAAGAGTGGGCTGACAAGAACCTTATGAAGTTGGACAAATGTAAGGTCTTGCAGCTGGGAAAACATAATCCAGGAGTGCAGCACATGCTGGGATCGACCTGGCTGGGGAGCAGCTCTGTGGAAGGGGACCTGGGGATCCTGGTGGACAACGAGATGAATCCGAGCGAACACTGTGCTGCAGTGACAATGAAAGCCAACAGGATGCTGGGTTGGATCAACAAGGGCATCACCAGCAGAGATAAAGGAGCCGTTATCCCTTGTGCTTGTCAGGTCACACCTGGAATACCGTGTTCAGTTTTGGTCTCTGCTATACAAAAAAAAGATGTGAACAGGCTGGAGAGGGTCAGGAGAAGGACCATGAAGATGATCAAAGGCCTGGGAAACCTGTTATATGAGAAAAGACTAAGAGAACTGGGTTTTTTCAGTCTTGAGGAAAGAAGGTTTATGGGAGACCTTATCACCATGTTCCAGTATTTAAAGGGTGGCTACAAAGAAGGTGAAGACTCCCTTTTTACAAGGAGTCTCCACATGGAAAATACAAATTACTCTTGGGGATATTCCACTTGGACACAAGAGGAAAATTTTTCACAATGAGAACATCAGCCACTGGAATAATCTCCCCAGGGAAGTGGTGGATTCACTAACATCGGACACTGGACAGTGTGCTGGGCCATCTTGTCTAGATGATGCTTTAGCCAGAAAGGATGGACCAGATCATCTTTGAAGTCCCTTCCAACCTGGTATTCTATGATTAAGAATGGAGGAGGTAGCTGCTGGGAGAGCATCCTCCAAGGAAGCAGAGGATTGAAATCTGTCATCTAAATGAGTCAGAAGAATGTCCTCAGTCCTTGTCTCCCACATCCCAGCTACTGCCCTGGGTACTGTATATTTTAGTCTTTGTTGTTGTGTTTTTTGCACAAACACTGAAATCTTTGTGGAAAAAGAAAATGTCGCAGTAGTGTGCTAGTAGAGACAGAGGAATGTGGGAGAGTCTCCTGTTCATATGTAACTACTAACACAGTGTAGGACTGCACTAGCAGATGTGGCCCGTATCTACTGTGGGATAAACAGTTATTTCACTAATAGGGCATCACACAACTGCGAAATGGAGAAGTGGAGATGCAAGAGCTCGAACTGGTGCCACCTTCACCATGCAAACTACTCAGCTGTTCACAGTCATGAGATGTATATATCTTCATCTTACTGTCTTCTGGAGTGAGACTTTTAAAAACATCTGTTTTCTCTTTACAGGACAGGAAAAAAGCTCTAGCAATTGTTCTGCCTCACACGTTAAGTTACAGTTATACTGAATTCCAATGGAGAAATCAAATCATCAGCCTGTGTTTAAAATCCTGGTTCTACCTTGTATTGAGTATGGTTATTATAATATCCTTTCTTCTCTGCCTCACACACAGCAGGAGCTTTTTACAGTCCATTTCACTACATCATCCTGGAGAAAGCTGACCTCCCGCCCTTCCTTAAACTCTGTTGTCCAGTAATAATCTACTCATTTTGCTGTTAGATGAAAGGAGCAGCAAGCTGCATACATGGCCCCCATCCTTATGGAAGAATTAGGATTGTGCCATTTCCATGCACAGTCCTGGCAATATTTGCTGATAAATGTGCAACGACAGAACCATTTTAGGAAACTTTTATGTTATACATTCCCAAAAGATATTGCAGCCATAAGAATCTGATGAGGAATCCTAATAGAACTGCCCGTGATGTGAATAACTTTGGACAGTATCCTACCTGTTAGACCACTGGTGATGTGTCACCAAAGGAAGTTATGCAAATACACCACTACCAGCATCGCTGGAACAACTGCAATAGATCATTTGACAAGATGCATTTTTGTCATTCATCAGTTATTAAGTTCCCTTAATGTAAAAGCGAGCTTACTTCTCATTACAAATAGATGAATGAAACGTAGAATACTGAATAAAATGTTTCTCTCGGAGGTTAATCAACTTGTAGTTTGCAGGAATACAATGTACTTTACTTGTCCTGATGGAATTTCTTTTTTTATGGGTCGTGGCAGGAAGGCTGGATACTCCAGGAGACAGTGAGATTTTGGTTCAAAAATGCAGGTAGTGATGAACAGAAGTATGGATGTTGCCTGGTGGTTACAACAGGATCTGATTTTTCTGTACTTGCAATGCTCCAAATACTTTTAAGAAGCTTTTTATCTTCTATTTTTCTCCAGACTCAGGAGAAAACCTCAGGAGCTACCTCCTCTTTCATTTTTTCCTTTCCCCTTCCTTTCCTCTTTTCTATTTTGTAATCTTTGCTGCTATTTGAACTCCTTTTCTGCCCAGACAGAAAAATTAGAGTTTTTGTCTAGACAGGAGTTCTTTACTCTTTCCGAAGACAGTTATTTAAAGCTGAGTGTTAGAACACCATTTATCAATGTTATTTGCACTACACACTCAGTCTAGGCACAATCAAAACTCTGTTGTTCCTCACCCTTCACTTAGGACCAGAGTAAAATATGGTCCCTATCCATGAGTGCTTACAGTCTGATTTAAAATGTTGTTCACAGTGATGTTGTAAAATTCGTCTTTCTCCATACAGCCTTAGGCTGCTGCCCCCCGTGCATAGACATGTCTTCGAAGGCTCCTGATTGAAATTCTCCCCAGTGAATTTGAGCTGAGAACTGCTGCCTGGGCGCACGGAAAACCTCACCGATACAGTGAATGCCACTGTGACTCGGAGCACTCTCATGGTTAACTCATGCCAATACTTCAAACACAGCTGTTGCAACGTTGCATTTTGGGACTTGTTTATAAAATAGTCTTATCTTTTTTTGAACAGCCACTGTATATGGATGGTTTTGTTTCAGGGAAGCTGAGTGAGATGGATGGATAGAGCCAGAGTCTCTCAGCTGAATTTTATAGTGTTGAATTTTTCTGTTTACTTGAAAACAAACAAACTGCTCTTAATTATTGTTTTCTTAATGAGGGTAATGCAAGCAAAGTGGTTTAGATGTACAGTGTATCAAAGCAGCTGTTGAGAAAGCTCTGATGTGTAATAGCATGAGGAGGCAGGATGGCAAAGCTGTTAGTCTTTCAGTAGTTCAGTAGCATGAAAATTATTGTAGAGATAAGGGGAAAGAAGTTGAGGGTGCTGGGAAACAGTGAATTGCAGTATCGCTGTAAAGAATAGAAAGGTGTATTTTCAGAGGAAAAAAGCTGAAGAGCTAGAAGAACCGAACATCTGAGGAATATTGTTCAAGAAGAGACAGAGACTATCAGAGGTAAGGACTTGGAGAGTGCAGTTAATGAGGAAGCCAGCTGTAGTGGCATATAATGAGGAACTTGCTTGTGAGCTACGTTGTGGGTTGATTTACATCCTGGGCAACTTACTGAAGTCACTAGGATTTCATGGGATGTAAATTAGACCAAATACCATCTCCTGATGTTACTGAGAAAAATTAGTTGTGTTTGAGATTTTGAATGCTTTTGCTGTACTTGATGAGAACAGCAACAGGAAAAGGGGGCTGTTAGCCTTCAAGTTGGGATACAGATGATTTGAAGGTTCAAAGGGATGTTGAGTTAGTAGGACAGAAGCACTACAGTACAAAAAGCTCTGTGTTGAGAGTCTTTTCCAGGGGCTGGATGAAGGCAAATGAGGCATTCTTAAAGTCAAGAGTCGTTGGAGTAGTAGCCAGAAACATAAGAGGAGCTTGTAATTTGCTGATGGTTATTTGGAGTAATAAAACATCTACTGTATAAATAGAGAAGACTTCAGCGCTTTTTTTTTTTTTTTTTTTTTTTTTTAATTGAGATCAGCAGAATGCCACTGCTTCCAAGGAAGTTGTGCAGATTTACGCCAGTGCAGGTTTGGGACTCAGCCTTTTCTCTGTATATTTTTCTCAGATAAATAGTATGTAGTTAGACAACAGACTTGAAAGGAAAGTCAAGAAAACACACTGGAATACTAATGCACCTGGAAGAATGATTTGCATTTTGCCTCTGAGATAAATTTTAGAGGAAAATGCAGCAAATTAAAAAAAAAAAAAAATAAAGTAATTACTAATAAAAAAACCCCACCACTCCAAAACTTGGAGCTGGCTACCTACTAAAAATCAAAGGTGCTGAGGAGCTGGTTCCGAAGCACTGAAAACTATTATGTAAACATACTGTAAATCTTAAGGCCTGTATAGGGTGACAGTTTGGTCAATAGAAGGTGAAAAATCAAAATGAAAGTGCTGTGAACATCACAGTAAGGCAAAATAATAATGTGCATTCATCTAGCATTTAACATTTCCAAATTATATGACCATGAAATAATGCTGAAAGTTGCATTGGTCTTTGGAAAGAGATAAAGGACATGCTGTATATCTAGAGACTCTATAGCTATAAGCAAGCTGAGACTGGAGGGCTTAGAAAAACACTCTGACTAAGGAATTATGGGCAATCTAAAATAAGAGGGAATGAGTGCTTTCTCTCTGGCTTTAATAAAAATTAGCATATACCTAAAGGTTAGATTGAGCAGCCCTTGGAAAACAAAGTGGTATGTAAGACAAATTGACTTAACTGGAGTGTTTAAGAAAATAAATTGGCAAACAACAGGTTATGTCTTTCTGCAGGAAAAATTAACTGTGCTATTAAAAATGTTTTAAAGACATTTAAGGAAATAACACTGGTAAAGAGCAGTGGAAAAGCAGCTGAAAACTGTGGGTCAAAAAGGCTAACTTCTGCAGACCATATTATGCCTAACGTACTGACATACTCACTTGGGAATGGGGAAAAAAAAGAAAAATCTGCGCAAAATGGTGATGGTCTGGCCAGGTAATCAGAGATGTGACTGATCTCTCTGGGGTTAATTCTTTAGATAAAGTTAAATGTATGCCTAGAGGCTTTCCTGGATACAGTCAGAAAGTTCATTCACTCTCAAACTTGAGAAATAAATCAGGGGAAAATCATAGTAATTGACAGCTCTTAGGGTCCGACTTGCTTTCTGACATTGCCAGTTGACTTCATTACAGGAACAGGGACTAAGGCATGACCCAAGTTCTCAGAAAAAGGACTGTGTTCGGAGTGTGGAGCTTTGTGGGGAATTTGTATGTTCGTAGCCTTAGACAAATTTATTTTTGTAGTTGCCATATGTGAGGGCTTTTCGTAATTACCATCTGTGGAATGAAAGGCAGTTCAGGCAAAAATGTGCACAGTTGCAAATATTAGAAAATATGGCTATTATAAAAAGTCATAAGAATTTTATGCAAATGTTCCATCTACATGGAAGGTCCAGATTCTAATATCACGCATAATGCACAGGAACAGATTTTTCTTAGGTATGCTGGGATGCCCACACCGTGTCTGAGATTAGAATCTGTCCCAAAAATGGATTATTGGGATATGAAAGAGCCAGTGATGAGGAAAATCAAATTTTACTGAGCCTTTTTTCCTCACCCTTACTATGTGAGATTTGGCTTTCGGCATAGTTTTTGATCTTTGTAATTTATTAGGAAAATTGGCAATAAAAATAATGACAAAATGTGAAAAATCATTTCCCTCCTTAAGAAATGCACATCATCAAATTAGGATAAAGAATTGCTCTGAGCAACTAGCCCGTTTTGACTATTTGAAGGATTACCTGAAGCAAACACCAGTGACTCCATGAAGGGGGGATTCCCCTGAGGTGGTGCTATCAGGTGTTGGTAGCAGGGTAGTGCTGGCGGTGTGAAGGCTGCGTGCAAGTTAATTTACTCTGCAAATCCTATAATCAGCAACAATATCTTCATTTATTTAAATCCCGAACTTTATTCTCTTATTTTCCCCCATATCAAGATACATACTGTCTTTTGTTCTTGTCTCTTTGGGGAGGGAGTAAATGAGATTTGAATACAAGCCATAATTATTCTGGGAAAATCACCCTGTGGCGTTGATTTATATGCAAAGTCTTGCCTTGCAGCAGCTTGACAGCTACACAAGGCTATGAAGGCAAAGGGTACAGAGCTTCTCTCCTTAAAGGATACATTTTGGGCTCTTGTCTTCAATTCCCAATGACCCGGGTTTAGCAAGAGAAGCCAGTACAGCTATCCTGTTCTCATCTTCGGAGTAACCCAGCAGCAGCCAGGTGGGAAACTCCCCTTGAATAAGGGAGATTTGAATTTCTAACAACGTGGGAGGATGGAGGGGTGCAGTGAACCCGGCTCCCGTGCACCACTCGGGTGAAGCCGTGACAGCACTCCACAGTTAGAAATCCCCTTGTGACTTTAGAATTCTTCAGTGTCAAATAGCTGGTGCAGCAGGGTTTCCATGATTTTGGATTAAGAGAAGTTTCTTGGATTTAAAGGGCTCCTGATGGTTTGAAGTGCAGAGTGCCGATGACTTCCATGGAAATCACAGTATCAGTTGGTTCTGAAAATGAGGCCTCTTGTCTAAAGGGCCAGGTATGAAGGGAAAGGGCCAAACCCTTTAAAGTGAATGAAATGTTTTGCTGGATCATTATATACCCATTTTGCTATGTTGGAGCTGAACGGTTTTTCATTTAACACGCAGGATTCTTATTTTATTGCAAACAAAGGGCTATAAATGCAAACAAATTCTAATAGTAGATTCAGTGGTTTTAGTAAAGGCTAAAACCACAAAAATGGTCACTGCAAAAGTTTTTCTAATCTACAACTTCTCAGTTGTCTCCGAGAGCAATACCCTTGTGTTAGTGATGCTTCTGAGACCAACTGAGAGAAGCTACAAATCTTTATAACTCACAAGTGAAGCAATAAAATTTCAGTGGCAAAATGTTTCTGTCTTCTAGCAAATGTGAAAAATATGCCACTGTGTAGGGACAGAGAACTTCTGCAGGAAATATTCATTCAGACTGACTGAATAGTCAATAAACAACTGAAAATCCACATAGTTTAAAGACATTAGCTTTAATCAAGATTTTGCTTTTCAAATATTGTTTTAACTAACAATCTATCTTCAAATATTTTGAAAATGGAAGGATTTAATTCATCATGTATAAAGTATATAAATTCTAGCCAGATGCTGTTGAGTGAGCTACTTTCTTAGGCATGCATATTAAGCTATTCCTTTTCACGGAAAGGTTTAAGCATAAAAATTATATATCTGCTTGTCTTTATATAATAATATCAACACCAAAATATCTTTTTTTTTTTTTTCCTTTAAAAATGTAGTAGTTTTTATCAGAAATATCACAGAATTTATAGGTAGTTGTAGATTTTTTAAGATGCAGTGTCAGCAAACAAATCAAGTTATACAGGATACTGCATCGAATTAATGTCGTGCCTCACCAAAAAGTGTTTTCTTTCTGACCGCCTCCTTTCCAGTTCCATTCTAGTTTCACACAGGAACACCGAGACCCTAAAAAAAGTCTTACACACACAGATAATTAATATGCTGCCCGTCACAAATACTGAGGACACTAAGGGATCAGTCCGTGCCGATGCTTTGTTTGCGTTCTTTCGTGGTTTCAAATTAGCTGAAAGGTTATTGGTGTCAGGTCTTCATTTCAAATTTTTTTATTATCTGGGCAGTTTTAGTAAGGTTTTGGAAGTATATAAAATTGTTGCTAATGCACCAAAGGATTAGAATGACAGATCTTGTTTGTATGTTATGAACAATAATTGGACTGTGATGGTAGACATGAGGATCCCTGTATGTTCTTTCCTTTTTTTTGTGACTTCCCTGACCCTTATATTATTCTCTGCAGTTACACAAATCCCCATGTGAATGGGATGAATTTATTCCTTCATTGTCATAAAAGAGAATAATGGCGGCTTGGAAAAATATCATTAATTGTGGTCCCCTGCTTCATCATGACAACATCGTGCAGTCACCTTTCTGGAACTTACGCTACACAACTGAAAATGAAAGTAAATTTCTTGTTCCACCATCTCACTTGAAAACGTCTTCCAGGAATATCATGGGGGAAGAGCTAAAACCATTTCTTCTTATATAGCCTTCATGTCTGCATGATCAGTTTGCACATATTTGTCCTTGGAATTAGTTGTTCTCTGGCTCTGAAACAGCACAGCAGTGCTCCTCCCTCCCTCCCTCCCTCCCTCCCTCCCTCCTGCTTATTGT
>NW_020799106.1:5423287-5598696 GCF_003259725.1 Athene cunicularia
TTGCACAAAGATAGGTGTATGTGTAATTTATTCAGTGGGCTTCAGATGGAGTTCTGTCTCTTACTCCAGAACAGGCAGTGGCTTTAGCTGAGTGAAGGAAAATAAAGAATTTCATCTTTATTTTCACCGCTTTAGTCTCACACTTTTACTTGGTCATCTGATTTCAAGCTGGAATCACAGGATAAGAGGGCTCCTTACCCCTATCATTTTCCATTCAGCCTTTTTGGTGCCTGGAGAGCTTCAGTCAGATCCTCCTGTGGCAACAGGGAAAAATGTGGTTGTTACTGAAGCAGCCTAAAGGTAAGGCCTTCCACCCACCACTATATACAGAAACTGCTTTTCTGTGGAGGTAACGTTTTTACATGATTCTCCTGTCAACTTGCAAATGCTTTGCCTTCAGCGTGTCTCTGATTTCCAGTGGCATTCACCCCCGGTATGTTGTGAAGAATAACTGATACCTAGTTTTGCCTATGCAAGGTTGGAGCCGCATTTCTTAGGACTGACTTGAGCTGAAAACAACCAAGCTCCCTCTGGCAGAAGACTCCTAGAAGCAGCAATTAAGGAACCCTGATGATGGCTTTGCTGTTGTGAAAATTTTTGAAGCCAGAGTGACAACTTCTGTAGTCAAAAGGAGGAACGAGGACTGGAGCAGGCACTAGTCCATTCGCCCCCTCTGATCACCAGCAGCAGGATCTTTGACAGGGCTAAATTCCTCTTCTTCTTCTTCTGCCCTTCTCTGTGGCCCTGAGTAGCATCTTATCTTCAGAGCAGCAGAGCCTGTTTACTCTGGGCCAGCAGGAGGCATCCAGCTTGCTCTCCCTCCTCTCTCTTCGATCAGAGTCAGCCTCTCAGGTCTTACGTGTGGTCTCCTGAAATAAGGAAACGTTTCCCTGTCAGGTCTTGTAGCTTGGTGCTGAAGCATGTTCATGGCAGGTGGAATCTGTAGGGAGGTTAATTAATTTCTACGAAATTTCTACAAAAACATTCTTCAAAAAAAAAATAAAGCTTGCAGCTTGGTTAAAAGCATCTTTCAGTTTTGAGTATACTAAGTATCTGGCTTACCATGTTTCAAGCTTTGTTCCTAGATTACAGTGATAGTTGGGTGTCACAATATCACAACGATTATTTTTAACAAGAAATAAATATTTTACCCTAATTTTATATTTCAGACTGACAGAAACTTTTTTAAAATCTTCCATTAAATTCAGGTGTGGGATGTGCTTACAGTAATAAATAGGCAGATGCAAGAGAGTGTAACAGGAAGCGTTAGACCAGCCTTATTTTATCTAGAGAAAGAAGTACTCTGTTTTTACTTAAAGAGAAAAAATATCACAGTGAATCCTGAGGATTCTGTTATTAGTCAGGGAAAAATCCTGTTGAAATCAAATTCTAATGGATTGGCCAAACAGCAAGTGCATACTTATCTTTGTAGAAAAATTATTTCAGGCTAACAAAAATTTATTGAAAACATCTGCTCTTCTAATTAGCATATTGAGTAGTTATCATCTTTACTTGTTCAAAATGACAGACAGTTTCATTACCACAGCAGGTATTGTGATGTGGAAAAGTTCAACCAGGACTAAAAAGCAGCTATCGCTATTGAAATTTCAAAATAAAATATTAAATTTAAATATATTTTTTTTTGTTTACTAGTAGGTCATTATGTCATGAACAACCTCTACCAAAACATGAAGTACAAATCTAGACCAAATTTTAATCCAATGATAAAATTTCTAACTCTTCCTTAATAGTAAGTAACCCCGCCATTAACCCCTCTAATTCCTCTTTTAATGGGGTATTTGAAAATATTTTGTTTCACCCCAACAATGTTTGTGACAATCACTGCCTGCGAGGTACAAATTCCAGAGCCAGTCCCTTAAACAGCAAAATCTGTTTACCATGAAATAATGCCACGGTAATCTCTGATTGCAGAGAAACACCTTCTCTTGGAGAATTATTGTCATTAACATAACAGGTTCAACTAACAGTTGTGGCAGGTACAGAGAGAGTATAGCTCGCTCAATCTCTTAACGTTTTCTAGCATCTTCATATTATTCTTCATAATTGTCTGAAACCCTAGACTCTGGCTTTTTAGTGTTTCAGCTATATGCTGCTCTTAAATGTTACCAAATATTGGCTATTTTTAACTAAAGTTGAAAGCAGCTTTGCAAACAGAGCTACGACATTCTACCATTTAGGGCTGAACACCACTTTCTCCCTTAGGACAACGAGGTAGGAAACAATAGCCACTGATAGAAGAACAATGTGGCTCTACTGAACTCAAACCTCTGCCAGCACGCTCACAAAAACCTCACCACGGTCAGAGTGGGCTGAGCCGGGGAGTTGTTGAGATCTATATAATTTCCACTGAATCATTTTATATCTGTAGGCAAGTCATTTAACTGTCTCTGGATTGAATTCTCCTTTGTCGCAAATCCACGAAGCTTTGTGCGTTTCACTGTATGTGTGTCAGCTGAGGAATTTACCCAGATTCTTTCAGTGGAATATGTCAGGATGGTGAATGGAGTCAGCATTACCCCTCCAATATTAAAGGTTTCTAAGATATTTTGGGCTTTAAAACTTTAAACTAGTTACCAGGCTGATAAAAAAAAAAATAAAATTCCTTGACTCCCACACTGCTGCTTTTAAGAATAACATCAATTTAATTTCGAATAGGTATATGCCAATCTGACCCTAAATGAGTGCAAATGAAAAAAAAATTTGTTGCCAGCAAGCACAGATATTTTCTGCTATTGTTTAACTGAAAGACGAGGTTGTGTTACATTTATGACAGTTTCCTTTCACAGCTCTGTCAGTCAGGGATATAATTTCAGAAACTTTCCATATGCTAGATGTTCAGTTGTTGGGTTTTTGTTTTTTTTTTTTTCCTCTCTAGGCTTGTATAGATTTTTTAGACTACTTCCCTTAAAAGAAAAAAAAAACCCTTTCAAGTAAAATATTCTGTTAGATTCAATCATGTCTATTCTAGTAAGAAAATTTGTACTTAATAGCACCTCTTGTTATTATCAGTTCTTTCAGCACAATTTTGTTTGTTGTGAGTTGATGTTATTCTAAATTATTGTTCTGTCAGTTGCGGGGAAGGGCTAAAAAGAATTGTAAGGAAAAGAGAGATGAACTGTGGTTCTCAGGCATTATATTAGTGTTGCATATGCAAAATCACCTTTGCTAGGGCTATGGGCTATAGGGCTGTAGTACAACTCTGACTGTTCTTGAACTATTGCTGTTGTGGTAGGTAATAAGGGTAGATACAAGGTTCTTCTAGGCTGAGAGAAATTTATTTCATTGCCTTTCCCAAAAGTGGCTGCTTTTGGAAGTGGAGCTTGGGTCATGGTGGAGCCAGAAGGTTGCTTTATTATTTGATGATAGTATCTGTTTTTAAGAGACACATATAAGCATTAAAAAAAAAAAAAAAGCCTCATGATCAATATATTACTGCTAGTGGAAGTGCATTGCTAGGACTCCTCCAAAACATACCTTCTGTGACTTGCACATAAATCCCATGGCATGGGAAAGCAGAAAACTGAAGAAAGTGTTGGACTGCATTTATTTTAATTTTTTCCTCCATGCAATTCATGTGAGCTTATGGAAGGCTGACTGCCCCAGCATCCCCCTTCCAACTGCAGATTTCTTATTCCCAAAGGTCTCTCTGAAATGTGAGGGAGCAATGAACCAGGAGTTGCTAAAAGTTGCTAATTAGAACTGTAATTAGCAGATAAGGATATGTGAGGAATCCTCAGATGGGATTCAAATACAGTATTTCAGCTGTAGTTTTTTCAGCGTTTAGGTCCAGCATTAGCTGCCTCACATTTTGCCTAGAAGTAGAACAAATGTTCTCTGTAGAATTAACAGTAAAGTATTTTATGTGCAGCTGCATGGAAGCTTTAAGGGAATCGGCTGATCAGATTCACCTCTTCCTGCTGTAGCTACTTCTGCTGCTGGAGGAGATGAAAATTCAGGGATGATGTGGTAGAGCTATGCAATGGAGAAGAAAGGCTGTTGAAAGCAGGGGAGTTTGCCCTTCAAGGAGAGTAAGATTTGTGACGGGAGGAGAGCCTGAGTGGAAGTTCAGGGAAGAAATTCTGGGTAGTTTGACATAATTTAGGGGAGGTAGCCTGTTTCTTCAGCAGCTCCCAGGCTCTTGAACAAAGTTTTAAGGGAGTGAAGGCGCTGACTCCAGCCCAAAAGAACTGGTAATGGGACAGCTGCACACTTGGAGATATGAGCAATACCTTGAAGAGGAGAAACTCCTAGCAAGATGCAATACCTGGATTTGAGTATAATTCTGGGAGGAAGAGATTGTGATTCTTAACTGGATGGTAGACAGTTCACTGACAAATTCAGGTCAGAAATAATAACAGGCTGCAGTGGAAAAAAAAAAAATACATGAGGCCATATGCTGCATAAATCTTGGCTAAAGTGCTGCCACTGTAGGAAGGGAAAATTGAAGTGGAAGTTAACTTAATTCATTACTAAAGTATGTCATTCATATTCCCATACATTGCTTTCTTCTTCTTAACATCCCCCAAAATATCAATATTCATGTTTAAAAAGATGATGAATTATTCACACAATATCTGTGTATTCCTAATACTTCAAAATATTCACCTGACTGATATCGTAGTGAATTCAGTCAGGACAATGATCAAAGTTTAATGAGTGCAGCATCTGAGTGATGTTTGGGGCAGTTTGGCTAAAAGTTGCTGTGGGAATCAATGATACCCGCCCTTTGAGTACCAAAAAGCTGAACGTGCTTGCGATGCTCAAAGTAAGACTTAAGCCTAAACAGGGTTGGAGGAAGGGAACTCCAAAAAGATTAGTTAAATGGCAAGAAACGTTTTTTTCTGCTGCTGTGGCAAAGGGTGTTAACTGTGCTGTATGCTGTGGATTTGCTGTGGTGAGGGCTTGTGAAGCACTAGGCAGGGGTTGGCAGAGCTCCTGCAAGTCAGCAAGGAATGCACCAGGTGGGAGACTGTAACCAGAACAGGGTAACTATCAGCTCAGATAAGCAATCAAGCCCAAAATGCCTCATTTCCAGCAATAAACTAATCCTAATAATGTCTGTTACAGAAGTGCTGCCGCCTTGATTTTTTTTTTTTTTTTTTTTTTTTTTTAAATTTCAGTGAGAAAGAACCCTGGCTTTGTAACCATTCTTAGGAATGGTTCAAATATACAGTAGCGAGGATCAAATATACAGTAGTGAGGATCAAATATACAGTAGTGAGGTTCAAATATACAGTAGTGAGGATCAAATATACAGTAGCAGTGAGTTGAGCCTCATTTGTTCCAGTTCACAACTGCAGACCTTCCAGATTCAGAGGGTAACTTTCTTCTCGAGACCTCTGATTATAACATTGCATCTTTCCTTACTGCTCTCTAACGGTTTGGATCAGTACTTTTCTGGCCATGTAACAGTATAAACTTTACAAGCCACGAGGGAGGTTTTGTTCTGTTGCATAAGGTTTTTTCGAGGAAAAAGAAAACCCTGTTTTATGGAGGCATGCTCCTTCCAGTGTCTTGATGAGCACTTGCAAGTATCAGAGAGTTGATACATTAATTATTGCAGTGCTAAGACCTCCTCACTGTTGCAGTTTAAACTGTTCCTTATAACTTTAACTGAGCCAAATCTAAAAGTTCCACAACCTAATCCTGCTAAAATTGGTGTGCTTGAGTCTGAATTGAAGTCCTGCTGCTTCAGTAACTAAACAAAGGTATTTCTTCGACTAAAAATGCTGTGTTGAGCATCAGGAAGTCAAGTTATATCAGCTTAATATTAAATTAATGTTCTTTCACATACATCATTATCTCCTACCATAAGCTGTGCAGCTGTTCATGAAATCTGCACCCAGTCTATAGTTTGTGACACATCTTGAACAGATACTATATCAAAAACCCCATCATGTCTAACCTTGTAGTCATCAATTTAAATTGCTTGCATTTACCTGTTAATAAATGTATTCCTTCCTTTACATAGGTATTCTAGTGGTGCCATGTATATGTGCTAACAATTACCCACATTTAGTGCTCTTTCATGACTTTTACACATGTCAGGAGCAATGAAAATGCATTTGGGATTTGTACGTGTCATGGTCGAATTTAATCTTTTGTGACTGAAAGAAGCTGAGCATATAAGATAGAAAATAGTGCAACAATTGCGTCTTATTCTGGAAAATACTGTTCAGGCTGTATGTGCTAGAAATACTGTCATTCTGTGCTCTGTAGAGGACTATCTTCAGCCACATCACTGGAGGTACAGAGGTTCTTCCATCACAGGAAGATGTCCGCAGTCCTAGAAATAGTATCAATCCTCGTTGGGTTCCTGTATGACTCTGATCTTTCCAACTTCTGTGTGCACTGTTTTTTAAAGTTAAAATGTT
Organism: Athene cunicularia; assembly: GCF_003259725.1. Lineage (NCBI taxonomy): Eukaryota > Metazoa > Chordata > Aves > Strigiformes > Strigidae > Athene > Athene cunicularia. The sequence continues at coordinate 5,429,683 of NW_020799106.1, forward strand.
ATCCTTTTGGTAGGTTATTGGATGCAGTTCCCTTTTAATGGAATTACTCTTGGCTGAGAGCTAGACAAGAAATGACTGACGAAGATCTGCTAAATTTCTAGACGCAGGAGTTTAACCTGCACATTTGGTTCTGTACTGAAAACAGTATCTTTGAAAACGTAACTGAAGTTTAGATATGTTCAGGTATGACATGTGAATATGAGAGAACTGGTTTTTTTTTTTCCTAGGATGCCAAATCCAGGAGTTTTGAAAATTATACTATTCTTTGCCTGAAGACTGATTATTCTGAAAAGTATACTTAGAGGCTATGTGGAATTCTTGCTCACTGAGTGTGAATCATGGCATTTTTTTACCAGTAGTCTCATGTTTTCATCTCTCCAAGAGCTCTAGGGAAAAAGAACGGTAACATTCATTGGGAGAAATTGTCGTGTCTCCCCCCGCCCTTGGTAAATTAACTTCACTTGTTAGGAACAAGAGTATATTAGTATCTGAAGTTCCTCACTATGCAAAAGGTTTGTTTCTGTTTGCTTTTGGCTTAATTTATAGTCGAATAGCAGAATGGAAAGTTCAGGTTTAGGGATTATCCTTCCTTGTTCTCCCTGATGTGCCATAATTGAATAAGGGTTGAGACAGATTTTCTTCTTTCTGTTCTTTGAATGGGATCAGCAGCAATATAACTGATAATGAAATGGCATTGACTCTGGCTGTGGAATTAGAAGGACCATTCTTATGAGAAGAAATGGTCATTTATTCAGGGGATGAGCCAGTATTAGCTGCAGTGATGTATTTTTCTACATGGACAAATGAACTGTGGAGTAAAGGTTCATTAAGCAAAGAATATCGAGTATGCGGAGAGCTGTAAAAGTTACCAGATACATTGTAGGTGGCAGGAACTGAAAGGAGCTTAGAAGAGTGATGGCATCGTAGAACTGAAAACTTTTCAGAAACAAACACTTGCCAGAGCTAAAAAAAAATATTCTTTTATTGCATTTCTTAAGTCTCCAAATATTTCTTAGTAACCTCTTACCTATTATAATTGCTTACTTGCACTGAAATTGTTGCAAGGTTGGCAAGTGTTAAGTGTAGCATGAGCCTGGTGCCCAGAGTGAGGCAGACACCTTTATGTGATCAAGACTTGGGCATTTCAGTGGGACCTGCGGGTAATAACTGGTGGGAATAAGGATGATGGAATTTGTCCCTAAATTAATGCCTTGCTGTAGCCTTGAGAGGTTGTGTATATTGCCAGCCTAAGCTATTGTTTCTAAGGGCCTGTTTTGTACATTGATTATGAAGATTTATTTTAAACAAATCTGCTCCGATAGCCATTGTAAATCACTTGCTTTAACGTTTAATTATTGTCTAGGCAGCTGATTTTCTGAATTATATTCAATGCCACAAGTGTTTTTTGTTCTCCATTCCAGAAAGTCACTTTTAAATACAAGGTGTCTCAGGTTCATTTCATCTGAGAAATAAGAAATCAAAGAGAATATAAGATAATTTAGCTGACATTTTAATGAGAGGGTGTCAAAGGGAGACTGAAATAAGTGACTGAGATAATTCAAGTTGCATATGGACTGATTCGTTGACTTTACATCAGGAACCACAATTTTTTCTTAGTGTAATTTTAAACTTTTTTTTTTTTTTTTTCTTCTCAAGGGACACATATTTGCAGAAATTAATTATGCAAGAAAAAAAAAAGGAATGCTGTAGTGATTTTATTCTCTAATATTAATTTGGTTCAATTAGTATGGATTTTGAGTGTATAAATTTGCATATTTAAAAAGCGAAAAGGTTGGGTTTTACATGTTTTTTCCTTAATAAATCTTTTAAATTATCCTCTAATTATTACAAACTAGCCTTGCAGTTAAAGTTTAAAGGTTAGCTAATGGCTTTTTTAGAAGATTGGGAGTGTTTGGGGTCTAATACAGACATTAATGAAAACACAGATAAATTGTTGAAGGTGTGTTTTTACTGATACACAGTTTTTTCCTTTCTCTTTGCTTTTTAAAAATCAAGCTAGGCTCAGCTAATAGAAACATTTAACATAAGAGAAACGTTCCCTCCTGGGATCAAGATAAGGATTATGATTTATAGCTTTTAGCATGCTATAATAGTATCTTGAAACAATCTGTATTTGGAGAATTATGTGAGATAACATTACAAGCATTCTGGAATCACACTCTGTGACAGTCAAGTGAACACAAACGGTCATTGCAGGCAAAATCTCAGGCTGAATGGAATAAATGAGATTGTGTGTTTGATTTTATATTCAAAAGCTCTCTGCAGAATGTTGCATACAAAATTTTGTGATGGGCAAATAGGGAACATAGTTTATATGCATAGCTAAGAATTTATTGTTAATCTAATAAATGAATGATTACTAATCCAGATCTACTGATTATAGAAGACAAATAAAGAAATTAAAGAATGCAATTTCAGGAAAATGTCCTAATAATGAAACACTTGCAACTGTTGCATGCTCCTTGTTACCCACTCTCTTCTCTCCAGTGTGTTATGTGTTTTGTTTGCCTTTCCACAGCTCCCATCAGTCCCAAGACTGGGTGCTCAGCTTCCTCAAGAAGGGGGAGGGTGTTACCTGAGCCATCTGTAGCCCCTGGTTCCTCATTAAGAGGAGAATTTTGACTTTGTGTGTTTCCTCTACCTTTCTCCTGGGTCCATTAAGTGAACTAATGAGGGTTGTTTGCTTGTTCTTTCTTTGTGGGTTCCCAACTTCACCCTATGCACAATTCTTTATATATGTATATATATGTGCTCATTGTTCATGATATTATCTATAAGCCAGTTCTATGGTCATATCCCATTCGTGACAGTAATTAACTATTCATGATTATATCCCTGGGGCCTTTGGTTATAATCCTCTACTTTTATTTGAAGGCCTCTGCAAGCATCTCATAACTGTCAATAATTTTGAGAACAGTTTTGGGTATCTTATGAGTGACCCAGGGATACTTAATTGTAGCTTGATCTTAAATTTAGGGCATGACCATAGCGTTTAGCATATAGTTCTTTCCTTTACAGTTTGGTACTGATCCTGATCCTGCATTCTTTAGACTATTTCATTTTTAACTCTGTCTTTTCTCTACTGAAATGAAATAGGTAATTCTCTTGCCTCTAAAACCAGTCAAAACTATAAATCTAAAACTAATGGTATAATTCTTGAGTCAAATAGTGCAGAACAGCTGCAAAACTCCCTTATATTTGGTCCTGGCGATTCTTTTTCCTGGAGATTATCTACTTCATACATTCAACACGCATGCTTGTGTCTCCATTGCTACCACAGGTTCTAGGCAGGTCTGGTTTTATGTGTATCAAATGAATGGTCTGAGATTTCTTTCACAGCAGTTATTTCAGTAATTTCCTCTTATCTGTAATTTTTATCCCCAATAATTCATTGAACTGATGTTTGTATTCAAAATTTATAATACGGTAGAAGCAAAATATTGAGCATTTCATGTTACCTTCAGTTGAATTCCATGTTTACGCAAAATAACTGCTTTTCACAAAACAACAGAAACTTAGAGTAGTTGTCAGTAATTAGTTGTCTACAAGATAATGAAATAATGTTTTCATAAATGGAATCTTACTCCAAGATGGCAAATCAATTCTTAATGTTTGTTTCTTCTAAGCTAATATGTCAGATTGTGGTGGACAAGTTTTAACTGGTGTCTTTCTTTCACCATGGGGAAAAAGTTACAGAGGAAGCAGAAAATCTGAGAAAATATTTATAAACTTTCATATATCAAAGGAGCTGTCATATATAAAATGCCTCATGGTTTTTATAAAATGAAATGTCTACTTGGAAAATAATTTAACAAATGAAGCGGAGTATAGAAAAACTTTCTTAACATTAGGGGTTGGGTTTAGAAAACACTTGTGTGCCGGTCACATGGCAGGCACTGTTAGAGCTGTACTCTCAGGATTCTCTAATCTGCTGAAAGAGAGAATTGTACACATTTTAAACCTGCCTTTAAAAAGCATACTTCAGTAAGATCCTGTGTCAGTAACTGATGAAGCATCAAACAAGATGTACTTGAATGGTATGATATGATCTAACCTCAAATCTGTCCCTGTATTTTCTATTTCTTGCATCTATATGGAGGGGAGGGAACTGTTAGATAGTGGATGCACTTTGTCGCATACACTGTTTTATTTTAAATGCATTCCAAGGTTTTTTTAGTAGCTTTAATCAAAATCCCACATGACTTACACAAAGCTTCTGCAATGGATGTCATGGAAGCTTCGGCCCTTCTGGTCAGTATATTCTAGTGAGTACTGAAGAGAAATTAGTTTAAATAAGGTAATCAAATTCATGCCGATCATAGTATGATCAGCGATATACTTTTCCACGTGAAAACCGAAATCTGTAATTCTGCATGGTTCTGAATGAATCATATCTGTTGCTGTAATTACGTCTTGCATAAAAATACTCCTTATGCAAAGTAGTGAACAAATATAGTAGTAGTTTTACTAGAAGGTGGAAGAATATAACAGGTACAACAACACTTAGAAAATTCATGAGTCGTGTATAAATAGGAACATTTATCCCTCTTCCAGTAGTGATTTCCATTAAGAAACAAATACCAGAATTCCTCTTTCCAAGCCCCAGTTAACTTCATTTCTTTTGATTGGATCTCCCTAACTATACAGTTTGTATAGTGGCAGGAAAGCCATTAGAATGGTTGGCTTTCAATGTTTTCAAAAAACAATGGCTGTTTTTTCTTTGGTTAGTGATCTGTTCTTCCTTTTCCTGAACGTGTATTTTTAAATACACATTATTTATTTATTTATTCCTCAAGTCTGTGTTTCTGTCCTGCTGAATGGCAATCACAGCTAATAGCTCCCTTCAGCAAACCCTACCTCCCTCTAACTTTGTCTCTGGAAAAAATAGTCAAGTTAACTTTGTATTAAATGTGGGTGTTGGATTGGATTGTACAGTACTCTCTTAATGTGAAAGCTATGACTTTATAGCAGTCTTTATAAAGCATACCACAGTAACTCATCACATGTTCTCATTTCTCTACAGTCTGGGTATATATATTCTATAAATCACTTTACCTTTTATAGTCTCTATACATCTCAAAATAAATTGAAACCTAAAATTGAAGTGCAAAAGTAATTTATTCCTGAAAAATCCAATTGATATTTATTAAGCTAGCCACGTGGTGCTTCCCCTTTCTCTTCCAGCACTCACTGTTTACACTGCCGTCCTCCTTGGTCTGTCCTGCCAGCTTAATATTTATGTGTCATTAGTAAAGAGGACACTTCTTTCAGATGCTTTCCATAGCACCATCTATGCTCAGAATCTGGAGGAAAACTTAAAGGTCTGTTATAGGTAATATACCTACTGCTTACTCACAGTATCTTAGGTTTCACATAGTAAGAAATTGTTCAGATTTTCTTCATACAGTCAAGGTCACCAAAGGTACTTTATCTTCCACATATCCTGATTGGAGAGATGCGGTTGTGTGTGTAGTATCAGATGGAAGGATACTTCCTTTTGGATTGCTACCACTTCCAGTGCAGTCCACTGAAGGAAGGGGCCACACTGCCACTGTAACCATGTGTTGTGCTCTGCCTTACTAAGTTAAACTCTTCTGGGTGGCAGCTGGCCCTTTTACTACAGTCTGCCTCTTATATGCTTCCCTCTGTCCAACTGAGAACATTGATGTTGCCTGTATCATCATCAAAGCCATGGAAAATTGTGCGTCTCTTAAAAGGCTTCAGCATTTTGTGTCCCATAAGAGTTCATCCCAGCTTCAGATCATTCAAACTGATTTGCATACCAGCTATATTTCTCATGGTCTATTTCGGAGCGTTTTGCTGCCCCACAAGATGCAAGCTCTTATTCTTTGTGTTTAGATCAGTGTGTCAGTGACCAACAGGGGCTCTCGCAGTGCTTTTGTGCCCTGGGACTCTGTGCTCCACACTCAAGACTGCTAAGGAGGATGTTGAGTGATGTTGACTCTCCCTCACTGCTGGTAGTTGCTGTTCTGCAGTACTCATTAGCTCACTGTTGACTGGGATTTCACCTCTTTGTAATTGCTTTTCAGCAGGGTTAGTCATCTGGAAAGCCCATAGTGCATCCTAGCCCAGTGTTTTTCTGAGATCAGGCTCATTCTCAGGCATCAGTTGCAGAAGTCATCAGAAAACCTTCTTGCCAACCTAGGATTTGTCTGTGGTTAGCCTCAGGCACAGGATTTATTACAATGTCTCTCTGTCTCTTCTGAAAGCAGACAGAAATTTTCTCTTTCTGCATTTTGAATCTTCCCAAGAAAAAACAAAATTTTGGCTCAGGCATGGTATTTCTGAAGTCCTCATAATGCCTTTTGGGATATTATTATCAGAATCAACTTACTCCCTGGTGATTTTTATACATACCGCTGCACAGCATATGCCTATATCAGTCTATTCAGACCACTACTTGCTATACCAGGCCCTGCTGATACACTATCAAATTCTAGACTCATTTTCTTCAGTATATGATCAAAGGCAGTCTGTCTTTTCTACTGAGATTTCACCACTGCTGCTACCCTGTCTAAGCTAGGTTGTAGTTTTCTGGGTTTGCATCACTTTGGCTTTTGGTCTACCATCCATATTTATTCTCTTAACTCTACAAGATTCTTTTATCTGAAAGTATTTTTTTTTTTTTTTTTTTTTTTTTTTAGTACAGCATCTGAGAGATAGTCCTTCCTGTTGATATTCCTTTTTAATCTGAATGTGTCTCTCAGTTTGGAGACTCCCAGGAATTTCCTGGTGCTGCAGGAGTCTTCTCTCAGCTGGTTCGTAGTTGCTGTTCCATTTCCATGTCACTGGCTGAAAATGTCCCCTTTCCTTTGGCTTTCTGCTTTGCACTAATCAGCAGAACACATCTTCTGCTGTCTGTGGTTCCTAGCTCCCCAGTACTAATGAAACAACCCATTTTTAAAGGTCATGTAATCTGCTATTTCAGGAGATCATACTTACCTTTCTCATCATGTTTCTTTTTTACTTCAGGCTATTCCAGAACATTGGTTCTGCCTGGACTTCTCAGCAGCTGAAGTAGTGTTGCTCAAATGAAGACTGGATAGTGTTGACAAATTGATGTGAGAGGAACTACATGCTGACGCTGAAAGGCTGCAATTCCAGTTAGTCTAACAGGACAGTATCTCTTGTGGTTTTATGGATACCATAGAGATTTTGAGGGGGTTCCTAGATCTTTTGATTTGGGCTGAAACTTTGTACTGTGTGTCTGGAGAACATGGTATCCCACAAATGGTACCATTCATGTGTCTCACGGATTTCCAGTGCTGTACCTGAATCAGCCATAACTTTGTTTCAAATTTTCAAGCAGTCATTGGACCTCTGAAAATTTCGCCAGCTGCTCACCTTCAGCTGGAGATGAACCACATCTTTCTTCAGTAATTTTCACTTAGAGCTATGAATGCTAGTCACTAATAAGTGAGGAGAACTGAAACAGATGCCAGAAAATGAAAATCAATTGATTTTATGCATAACATTAACAAGGCATTTTATCTTGGTGACAAACAGTGCTATCTTAAGTAAGCATTCGTTTGACCTAGTGGCTTTGGTATCACTTGCTATTAATATCCATGTAGCACTCATTAACAAGTGTGCAGCTTTCAGGGATTTAGCTGAATAGTAAGTAAAACTAAATGTGAAAATAAACTGACCTATAAGCAATTTTTATTTTTTTTTCAGGAAAACGAAAAAAAACAACCACAAAAGGAAAACACATTAAAGCTAGTCCAACATAATACAGGAGATTAGTAACTGTGGCCATTTAATGAATACTGTTTTATAAATAGAAAATAGATATTAGTAATGAAAAATTTCTAAACTTAGAATTTTTCTCAGATGAGATATTTGGAATAAGTTTACAGAAGCCATGTTATGTGGCCATAGGAACAAATCAAACAATAAATGGATGACCAGCATAAATGCATAATTAATGCACTGTACCAAAACAGCTTTCATGTTTCCAGAAAACTGAAGGAAGCTCTCTGGAAGCAATTAATTTGTAATACAGAGTTGATGAAATTTCATTTGGAGATGTTTCTACTGTGTTGGAAGGCTGAAAAGATACTTATCAATTCCCTTGGATTACAAAGTCGGAGTTGGAATTATTGCAATGCCTTCCCCCATTTCCCCAGCTGCCTACCTAACCTGACATAAGCCCGTAAGCTCTCTTTGAACTGCTTCCTCTAAAAGTTACTGCAAAACTTGTTTGATAGGTCCACATATCAGATTTACAACTGTAGAAGCCTGAGTCAGTATTTATTTACTTAACAGGACAGTTCTTATTCTTGCAATATCTCTAGCTTAGCCTAGAATTTTTTTTTTATTTTATTTTTTTTTTTTTAAACTGCTGTAAACTTCAATAACTGGATCAGCACCAGTTTACGTCAGGTAAATCTACAGTTCAACAGATTTGTTCATTTTCATTCTTTAGCTTATTATTGTGATGGTACTTGTTGGACGAGGGAAGTTTTAATTGTTGATGCTGTGATCAAATCTGATGGTGGCAGGAAAAGCTAAAGTGCTTTGTGGCATTCTGTATGCAACTACCTCAGCTATCAGATGAGGAATCTGCATTAGAGCTCATTGGAGATCTTTGCAGGTAAACAGAAACATTGATTTTTTTGTTGTTTGGTTTTATTTTTTTGAGGGAATAGCACTAAGGAGGTCGAGATCTAGCTATTGATTTACAGCCTAATCCTTTTAATGTATTAACAGTTAGTCTATGGAGAACTTGAAATTAAACAGAGCTGTTCAAACTTTTATTTAATGAACAGTAAAATAATATTGCACGAAAAGGAATACAATTAACCTGGCACCTATTAATGTTGGTAGCATGGTCCTTTCAAAGTAAGTGGCAGACTCCCTTTGGTCTGACCAGGGCAGGATTGTTCTGTTTGAAATGGAAAGAAGATTCAATGTTCTTATAACGAGATTTGATCCAGCTCTATCAAAAGTCAATATATTTCAAATTCTGTTCAATCTGATTCCTATTCTGAGGCCAGCATTCCTCTAAAACAGCCATTCTAGAGCTCCTTTAGAGTATAACATGAGTGGTCATTGACATCAGTGGACTGAGATTTCTCCTCTGAGGCTTCTCACCAGATAGTAGCTCTGAACAAACTCTCTGTTATGATATGAAATATTAAACATCAGAGCGGCAGGATTGCTGACAGCACTGTAATATTGAAGACATCTGTCTGATTCATAAATATATTATATATGGTTTCACAAAAGCCAGAGAATGTCAGATCATACAAGTATCAATTTAGACTGGAGAAATTCAGCACAGTTTTAACTCCAGGGCATCATTATTTACATCAGTCAGTGACATAAACATGATCTCTGATCACATCTTTGCTTTGAAGAAGATGCGGATGTTGGTTCTTCTTTGCAGAGTATGTCTCCAGAGACATACAAACCGAGACCTGCAGAATTGGCTGAAATTATCAGCTCCTCTTTATGTTTAGATTATAATAACACTCAGAGTATTTCTGTGGTCTCTGCTTACCTTTCTGTGGCGTGTGTGTATGCACGTCAGTTATAGTGGAAATTTGCCAGTTTCAGGTATTTCAAAAATACCTATATCTTTCTTCATACCTGATAGGCATTCCTGCCTTCATTTGAAATGAACGGCAGAAGCATAAGACAAATAAGTGTCTGTTTAACTCATTACTGAGTGTGCTGGGCTTCCTTGCAGAAAAAACTGTGTCATAAATCCTTTTTGGACCTCATCTTTTGTAAGAGCAATGCTGTTTTCCCCCTTCAGTGGCCATCGTCATCTCACTGTGTTGCATCCCATCGTGCAACTATCTCAAAATAACAACAAAATGTTTCTGTAGGCTTGCTGACTGAGGGTAGTTTAAGTACTTGTATGATATTTTATAGGCAGGGCTACATACTTGTAAAGTGATTGATTCTAGACAAGCTTAGGTATGTTTTAATTTTAAAGGACATAGTAAATTGTAGAGCTCATAGAATAGATGACCAGAGATGATAGTGAGAGGTGCAGAGCATAGACCTTTTTAAAAAATAAAGGAATTGAAAAATTGCTGGATAATTACATGTCAGAATATTTCCAAAATATACTTTTTTTTTGACAGTGCTGGTTTTGGAATTGGTCATTTTTTTCCCTATTTGTCTGTGAACACTGGGGAAAAGGAAGAAGGGGAAGAGACAAGGACAATTCCTATATTCTAGTGAAAAGATTTTAGCTTGTAACAGTGCTTTTATGCCAAGTTACTTCCATGACAAAGAAAAATACGTGGAAACAACCTTTAAACAGAGAAATTGAGGCCTTCAATCTGGGGTTTTGTTAACATTTCAGAGAAAGCTTTCTAAAAGCTCTTTCTAGTCAGGGTTGGAAGAATTTTAAAATTACTGTAAAGTGGATCTGTTGTACTTCAATCTGCCTTAGGAGTCACCTTGAGAAAGAAAAGTACTGTAGGAAGTTTGTTACCTTTCATTCTAGCCGATATCCTGAGAAAATCCATCTAATAGCAGGAGTTAGAAGAAAGCTTGTACGGCTAATTTGAGTGTAAATACCCCCGGGTGAAACAGTGCTCTGGTTTAAGAAGATGACTGGTTGGCAATCCCTTTTTAGTAATCATTCACTAGCTGTGTAGTCACATTTCTTTTCAATGGCTTGCTCGCTACATCTGGAAGTAGCTTCTCTTCCTCAGCAGTTCGCTGTTTAATGAGACATAAATACCCCTTCATTATGATAAAATTCTTTTAAATTGCGTGATTTTTCATTATGTTTTCCATTAAGTTTGTGTGTCCTGTAGAGCACTGGTAATGCGATAAGAAAGATTGATGTTATCACCACTCCTGCCTAGACTGCTGCAGAATCTGCACAGTGAGCAGAAGAGGAATTTCAGGAAGGTAGAAAGCGTAGTTTCATGGTTAAGGCAGTAGAAAGCTGCCCCAGAAAAAGAGACTCTCCCTATATACCAGATCAGCCTATGCCACAGCATTCATGTGTAATCTAAACAAGTAATCTGAGGTGTAATTTTTAGATTGTCTCAGCTGCATGCTATGGATTTCTCAGGTAGCCACTTTTAAAGTCAGGGTTATGCTTTTGGGAAGCACGAAGCAGAGAATGCATCAGATGGACAGGTATGGGGGCCAGCACTGTAAAATATCTTCATTAATGACCTGGATGATGAGATGGAATTGCCCCCTTGACAAGCCTGCAGAACTGGGAGGACTGGGAATGTTGCCATTCTGGTGGACCACAACAGGGTGGAGAAATGGGTTGACAGAAACCTCATAAAGTTTCACAAAAGGAAATATATTTACAAACAAGCAAAGTCTCCTGAAGTTGCAGAAAAAAATCAATAAAGGACAGTGTGGAAAAACACAGTCAGGGGTGGGCAAAGTGCTGCCATTTCTTTCAGAAGGGAAATTCACTGCAACACTGGTGATACCTTGAGACCTGTCCGAAAGCTGCACTGCAGTGCGTGTCCTTGCTTTTGATTTCCCAGGTGTTAGATCCCACCTTAGCATCCAATACCTATAGGCTTTTTGTCCTATCTTTTCAGGGACATGTATTGAATAATCATCCTCATTTGATTTATTCTTACATTTCCTTAGTTATTATTTTGTCAAGATTGACTGGAAAGTTTCCCTTTTTAAATTTCCAATACCAATGGCAATAATCACATCTGAAATACCTGAGAAGGGGTTTTAGTGATAATACAAGGTCACTGCAGCCCCCCTCTCTCATAAGTCTCTTGAAATCTATAGTAGTGACCTCCAGAAGAGGCAGACATCCGAGAGGTTGCAGGAACTTCTACTGAGTAGTTTTAAAGAACTAATCAAAAAGAACTCCTTGGATATGAGCTCTTTCTAGATTGTTTTCATCTAGAAGTAAAATACTAGTGAGTCAGCAAGAAAAAAAATTTTCTACATAATCTAAAATCTTTACAATATTTTTTCAGATCTGCTTCTGGGCAAATAGTCTCACTATACTGGAGGAAAATTAATAGAAAATGGCCTATTAGTGTCTTTATTTATAGTTCAAGACTCAACAACTCAGTGATTTATATTTTCAATTTAATCACACCAACTGATGTAAGAAATAACTGGAAATGCAGGTATGACCTTGCTCAAGCAGACTATATAAAATTCAATGTAGCAAAGCTTGTATATTGAAAATTGTGCAGTAATAAAATGTTTTTTTGCATTGTGCAGCTTGCCAACTATGTCAATACAACATAATGGTTTAGGCAAATTACACGACTAAAAGAACTAGAAATGTAACTGGCAAAAGGAAACATAATACTGAATTTGTAGCAAGAACTCATTTTATATGATAAAACTAATTTGTAATTTGATCTTTAAAGCAGAGCACAAAAAGAGTACTGAAACACTTGATATGCAAGGTCTATTACAGAATAAAGGAAGTGTGAAGACAAAGAAATAGTCTGACAGCAGCCTAGGCAAGGGCAAAGGAACTCTTACTGGGCATAGCTAAATATTGTGTTCTGAAGAAACATAATTTGGTTATTTGAAATAAGGAGCTGATGAAGTTCGTGGGAAGGATAACGAGATAGTTTAAGAATATAAAGTTCAGGTTTAGAAATGTCATTTAATTGACTATATTTTTATCTTCACTTAATTTTTTCTTAATGTACTCAGGAAAGAGAGGAAAGTTACTGGACCTAGTGGAAGGACAGAAATTCAGCTTAGCAAATACAGTTCCTTGTTAAAGAGTTTCCCAGGCTCAGTGTGCTTATGCTGCAGAGAGAAGGATAGGAGTTTGAGTGACTTGGTGCAGGCCAGAAAGGTGAGCCCAGAGAATGCCCGTTAGAACAAGCTTCCCGGTTTTCTGTAGGGAAATGTGAGGCTTTGTTCTGCCTGTGCCCTCTACCACATTAGTGCAAACCAACCCTGAGCTGGAAGTCATGCAAGTAAGTGCTTTAGTTACAGCCTTATGATAACCAAGGTTCAGAGCAGGCTTACGTCCAGCTAGTTTGGAGCCCAGGCAGGTTGTTCTTGTTGGCAAAATGCTGCATGGACGTACCCCTGCACTGCAAGGATGTGAGGTGTTTGCTTTGCAATTTCCTTCATTTCTCTTTTTCCATCCATGTGTCACCTCCAAAAGTATTAAGCAGGATAGTCTACTGAATTATGTTGTCTGTCAGTGAAAGTGTAGCTGCTTTTCAGACCCAGCTGCTTGTCCCAGGATGTCTATATGAGGCTTTTGTCTCTTTAACTCCTGACAAAAGGACTTCTGGTGGGACATTAAGCATTTTTCATTAAGTAGAACCGAGTAAAACCTGATCATTCCTTGGAACATGTGAGGTGTATAGCCATATCCAAATAACTTACTGAAAGGAAATTCTCAGAGTAACCAAATGTTTCCACTGATGTCGGGTACTCTATTAGGAAATGACCTCAGGGATCAAAGAAAAGTTCAAGGTATTACTAACAACGGTGAATTTTTGTCAATCTCCTCCTTTCCAACACAGAGTTGTAATGAGAAGAGGATCTAAGCCATTCAGTGCAAACATCTTTCATACAAGTTAGATGTATTTTTTTCCAAAGGATAATTCCTCTCCTGGTACAGCTTCGTATAAAAATATAAATTCATTAATTTGTTAAAATACCCTAATGGCTTGGCATAAGTGCAAGAGGGTGTGATTATTCCTGAGTTATTAAGAGAAGAATCATTTAGATGCAGAAGTTCACATTGCTTCATTGAAAGACTCTGTAAAACAATTGTTGAAATAGGTTTTTGGTCTATTAGGCTCCTCACTAATCTTTTGGGGGAACTCATTAACATGCTTGAATGATAAAAGGCATAAGGATGGCTTTCATCAAGTGAAACTACTGTTAGTGGTGCATGTCATGCATGAGATGCATTATAGGGTGTGTTTATGATGTGAGAAACCTTGTAATAGCAATTGATGCACTGCATAAATCATTGCATTCTTGGGACATGATAAATGCAGAGAAATTTATTTCTGGGACAATTCTTAAAAGAAATCAATGGATTGTATAAAAATCCTCCCTCGTACTATTTTTTGGCCTTCTGCTTATAAAGTATGAATGATGTACTCCCTCCCCTTTTCCCACACGAGAGATCTTTAAGTGCAGTGCTTGAGTGAAGAGCAGCAATGCTGAAATGCTTTGGCTTGTGTCCTTTGAGTCAGAATGAAATAGTTAATCACATGTCAGAAGCAAGCTTTGGGCTGTGATTAATTCCACACGTTAAGAATTCTTTTTCAAAAACCTGTTTAAGCGAGGGCATGAGTCTTTTGCAAAGAAAATGAGACAGCTTGCCAGAGAGGAATATTTTAAACATCCTGTTTGTTAAATAGATACCTGGTGAGAGAACTCAGCTGAATATATTTGAAAGAATTATTATTCAGCAAATGAAACCCTTTCAGATGACTGTTACTGTAGTTTGGAATCCGATAATGTATCTTGGAAAGACGAAGAACGCTTGGGAGTGTTAAAAGTGGCAGGGAATATAGAGCATCACAAATTTCTGATCAAGGATATTTTTCTATATTTAATGTATTTCACTTGTGCTTTTATAATGAGCTGACAATTTTATCAGATTTTTGCTTGTCAGTATTTATTTGGAATTAAGTTGCTAAGAAATCTCGAATAACAGAGTTCTCAAATATTTTTATGCAGGCAAAAATGCCTATAAACCCAGGGCCTGCTCTTATAGCTTTTATTTACAGTTCTCATCAATCTAATGAGTAGTCCATGTGTAAACTCAGCCATGTCTGGAGAAGACATGTAGGAAGAGATCTACGTAAGTTGCAGAAAAATATTTTAAAAAATTTAGGGAAAGATTTAATGAATTTTGATTTCATCAAAAAGATTTGATGAAACAGTGCAATGTGCTGGACTCATCTGCTCGGGCAGAAGTATTTCATGTGTTTATTCAAGGACTTGCAATTGCTTAAACCTCTTTTATCTTCAAGATAAAACTGCCAATATGTTTTATTAGCAGCATATCCTGCAGTTGGATGTTCAACCTGTAATCCTCAACTGATCTTGTAAATTCATTGATACAGGGAGATTATGCTACAGTGTGGATTTATGTTGCTAAGATTTAGAAAGTAAGAGAAGATATAAATGGAAATACCCTGCTGCTGGAATAAGTAGGAAAGGCATGCTTTCTAAGTTAAGAGTCTGAAGGGAATTTTTGCCTTAAATATAAATTTTCCTATGTCGGGAAATTCCTTTTCTTCATGTGAAGAATTATTTTGGTGATGATTGATATCACTGTTCTGAAGAACGATCAAATGAAAGCAGGGAGCTAGGTTGTATTATCCATTTGGGGATGGTCTTACAAACAGGCACAAGGATCTTCATCCCTAATGAAAAGGCTATAAAGCGAGTAGGGTAGTCCCGGAGGAAAGAAGTCTGAGCAAAGTTTCCAGTTGTTTCAGTAGTTCTGAAGTTTTTTCTCATGGGAAAAGCTCACAGAGTAGCTTATTTAAAAGTATTTGTTATGCTTACAGATATACTATTCTGGTTGACGTGCTTTCATCCCACTTTTTTCTCAAGACTGGTATAGTTTTGTTCACTTTTTCGATCAGTGAAAGGAACAAGATGTCTCTTAATTGCTTGTGATGCACTCAAAAGGCATCTTTTTCTTATGTCATGGGTAAAACTAAAGAAATAAAAATTTACCTATTTTTTCAATCTGGCAATTACTGAAGTGGTTCTGAGCTTGTTTTATAGAGGATGCTGGTTTGATCTTTTAAAATGACTTTGCAACTTTTTTTTTTTTTCTTTGTCCACCATTTCTGGCCCACCAGGGTGTGTTTGAAACCAGTGTGTAAATAAGGTACAGTAGTTACTAATGAAACATGCAACTTTTACTACTGATAGTATAAAGCTTGCACAGGGGAAATATGAAGCAGATGTTACCTTCCTCTTTCAGTAATAGTAAGGTCAAAACTATACTGTAACTTTTGAACTCTTGAAGTCCATCAAGCCGTTCATGGTTTTACATTCCCAAAATAGAAAAGAGGCAAGCAGTCGGCAAGTGCAAAATGACCTCCATCTTCAGTTCAGCACAAATGTAATTTATGGTCTCCTTTAGCAACTCTTTCAAAAATAGCAAACCACATATTTAATATATGTCAAAACAAAGCCAAGTAACCTTGGTTCAGCATTTCACTTAGTAGAAGGAAAAGGACAGATGTTGAAATACCATACTTGAGAAATTGAGACCCTAAAAAGTCTATTTACAGTACCTTCTTTTGACAACTCTTACAGTTTTTACCCTTGTTTATTGTACATTTGCTATATCAGCTCACATCTCATTGGTGATTTTCCCTTTATTATGTTGCTCTAAAAGCTCTCCAGTTTTAGATCTCTCAATAGTTTGAAAGAGAAGAAAGGACTGAGGGACAATTACAGGTAACATATTCCAGTTCAGAAATAGGAGAGTATTGCCCTAATTTGAAGCTCTGTGTCTCTTTTCTATTATTAGGTCTTGGAAATATTTTAATAGCCAGGGGGACCAAGTCTTTTGATCTCAAATTCATAAGGCTCTATTTATTCCAAGAATGGCAAGTAGAACAAGGAACACTGTAAATGGTCGTATGACTGTTACAGAAGGTGAAATGCAAGTTCCAATCCATCAGTAAAATAGCTCAAATTGATATGAACATTAAAAGAGATTAGAGATATATTAGTAACAGCTGCGCTATTAAAATTAATTTGAGAAACTGTAAAGATTGGTCCTTGCTTCATATTGATCACTGGGTGCATTCCATTATAATGTACAAAGCTAGGAGGATTTATACTCACCAGTGTAATAAGGTAAAGCCTTCACTTCTGAGTGCAGTGAACAAATGCTTTAATTAAAATGAATAAGAAGCAAGCCTTTCTTCGATATGTTGCATATTTTATATTTGTCAGAGTTTTAGATGTATTTAAGATACTCAGATATTTGTTCAAAGAGAGACAGTCTTTGCCCAAAGAGCATATTCGGCTGGGTAGAGGAGAAAAATAATGCTTGTGTTGTGTAATGTCACTGGTGAGAAGTATGTCCTACTTCTGACAGAAGCGGTGCATTTCAGAACCCTATAGTATTAGATGCTTTATTTTTTAATTTAAAATTTACACTAGGAGCCAGAAGAATGAAGATGCTTTGAAACAAAGAACTCAAATAGTCAAAATAAAGAGGAAAATCTGTGTTATTGAAAATAAAGAAATTCTCTTTTGTTTTGAATTCAGTGCAGTTTATATACATTTATAATATTTTGTCTGACTGGAAAGTGTTACCTCAGAAGAGACTGAGAGCTGGAAGCAAAGCAAGAGCGAGCAATGGGCCCAATACAGAAAATGTAAATGCTAGAGCTGAACGATGGGGAGGCTGTTAGATGGCACTGTCTTTTCTTAGGGCAAGATTCATGTTCTCAGGTGAAAAACAAAGATTCATGGGTAATGCATAAGAAGTCTGAGTTAAAAAAGGCAACAACAACAAAGATGAAGACATGGAGGCCGTTGCTGGCTGTAGGTGAAGAGTTTTTGACAGAGAAGCTGTACCAAGGCAGTTTCTCCATCAGATTCACTGTCCTGGAGCCTGATCTTGTACGTAGTGGAAGTGGTGAGGAAAGATTACAATTTAAGTGAGGTAATCTTTTTTCTTCAATCCTTTTTCTGTGTGTTGTGTGTCTTTTTTGGGGGAATGAATAGTGCTTTGCTGTTTGCTGCTTTTGGGCTGTAGTGATCCAGCGTTGTGACAGGATCCTGGGGAAAAGCTCTGGTAAAATCAAGTACCTCAGTGTTAACCACTGAAGACTGAGGGATGCAGAGTCCCTGTTGAAGTGACAGCAAATAGTTCTAGACAGAAAGAGAGAGAGAGAGAAAAGACAAATCTGTTTTCACAAGCCTGTATCTAAGAGAAGAAAATGTATACAGCACTGGGACTGGAACATCAAAAAATATAGCTATAGATGTTCTGTATTGTAACCTGTGCCATCAGTGGCATTATTGCCTGGCTGGGAGATATATAGTCAAACCCAGGAGGTTTATAGGTTATTCTACAGGTTAGGAAAATGTAAAAGAATACAGAAAATTTCCTTTAATATAAATTATACAAGAATGCTTAGGTTTTCTGTGCAATATATGATAATGAAATGTGATGCATGTGACTGTGTTCTGGGAAGGTGCTCTTTCTTGCTTTTAGAGCTCTGTGGGACAACAGCCATTTTGTTTTCTGCATTTCTGAGTTGTTAATAAGACAAATATTTTGTGCTACATCCCAGTGATCTTGCCTTCATTCTGTTTCCTTTAAGCTAAAAGAAATCACTGTAGACTGAAGATGGTTTCCCATTGCTTATGGCAATCACAGCTTGAATAGAGACTTCTTAATACTCCTGTTGTTGTTAATATTTGTGTTCGCAGTACTGAGTGAGGAAAAGAATACATATGGAAAATCAACTATAACTTCAAAAGAGCTTGCAAAGATTTTTTGGTTTTGTGCTGGGTTTGTGTGGTGGAGTTTTTGGAAGTGAAGGAGGAGGCTACAGTGATGGCCCACTGTGAGAAGCTTTTTGAAAGCTCCCCTGGCCAAAGCCAAGCCAGTTCGTGCTGGTGGCTGTGCCTCTGCCATACCGTATTTAAGAAGGGCAACCAGAGCGGGGTTTGGGGCTGGGGATGAGCGGTGAGAAGGACACCTGTGCAAACACTGAGCTCAGCGGAAGGAAGGAGAAGGGAGAGGGGGAGGAGTGCCGGAGCATGGACCCCCCTGTATCCTGTGGTGAGACAACAGGGCTGCCCCCCACCACCCAGGGGTGTCACCGGAGGAGCAGAGATTCACCTGCATCCTGTGGGGGACCCCTGGGGCTCTGTGGGAAGAAGCAGCCCTTGGTGTTGTAGTTCAGCACTGGGAGGACTGCAGCCTGTGGAGGTGACCCATGCCAGAGCATCTCGGGAAGAATGCAACCCGTGGGGAGGACTCGGTGGAGAGAGTTTGTGGAGTCTGTTGTGACTTGAACGTGTCCAGAGAAGGGCAACAAAGCTGGTGAAGAGTCTGGAGCACAGGTCGTATGAGGAGCGGCTGAGGGAATTGGCATTGCTTAGTCTGGAGAAGAGAAGGCTGAGGGGAGACCTCATCATCCTCTACAACTACCTGAAAGGAAGCTGCAGAGAGCTGGGGATGAGCCTCTTTAACCTAGTAGTAAGAGACAGGGAATGGCCTCAAGTTGTGCCAGGGAAAGTTTAGACTGGATATTAGAGAGTATTTCTTTGCAGAAGGGGCTGTTGGCATTGGAATGGGCTGCCCAGGGAGGTGGTGGAGTCCCCATCCCTGGAGGGTTTAAGAGTCGAGTTGATTTAGCGCTTAAAGATATGCTGTAGTTGGGAACTGTCAGTGCTAGGTGATCGGTTGGACTAGATGATCTTCAAGGTCCTTTCCAACCTAGATGATTCTGTGATTCTGTGAGAGGGACACCACACGGAGCAGGGGAAAGGATGCAGCAGAGTGCATCCCCCATCCCCTGCCCCTGTGCCGCTGGAGGAGGAGGTGGAGATATCAGGCACAAAACTGAGTCTAGGAAGAAGGGAGCAGCAGGAGGAGGTGTTTTTACAATATGGTAATGCTTCTCACTGTCCCATTCTCTCTGATATATACTGATATTTTTAGTGTTTGAATTAAAGTGATGTTTTTTTCCCTTAATGAGTCTGACTTTTTGCCTGTGACTGTTAACGGGTGACCTACCTCTCTCTGTTCTTATCTCCATTCCTGAGCCTTTTGATTCATTTTTCTTCTTCCCAGTGCCTGGGGGAGGGAAGGAGAGAGTGAGTGAACAGCTTTGTGGTGCCCAGTTGCCCTCTGGGTTCAAATCATGACAGTTTTGGGGTTTTTTATTCTTGAATGCTCAAGCCAGCATTAGTTGGCTGAGGCTGTCAGACAAGTGTCAGTGGAGTCATGGAGAACAATCATCTATCTAGCTGCATTTCTCGTGGTCTGAATTTCAGGTGTGAGGCTGGCTGGCTGGAATAAGGTTTCTGTATCCGGATACTAGCTGTGCTTAACCTGTCAGATTAGGAAGATCAAGCCTCGTCAGAGCCAGACACTTCCACATGACTTGGATGCGTGTCAGCTGAGCCCTGAGAGGCATTTGGAAAAATCCAGGTTCAGTTTGAAAAGCGGCTGCTTCTAACTTTTGTATAGAGCTCCATCAGACAAGCAGTGGCACTCTACGTTTCTTACCTTCCAAAATCCATTGGGAACACTACAATTTTGATTTCATATTTGTCTTGATGTAGGTATCTCCCAGTTTTGCCAGGGGAAATGCATTTATTGCATGATTGATCCCAGAGTTTCCTCCTGTGTTACCTGCCTGAGGCTGACGCAGTACTATTCTTGGGCAGAGGCCTACATGCTGAGGCCTGCAGGAGTATTCTCTGGAGTTTCTTGACAGTGCTTGAAAATTGATTTACCCTGCGGTATTAGCTGCCTCTCGGTGCGTGTCAGCCTTGTCTTAAACCCCAGAAAAGATCAGACCCGGCAGCAATAGCAGCAGCAAAAGCACTGCCCGTTACTGTTATCAAGGGACAGCCGACAGAGGGTCAAGACAGGGTCCTGTAACTTTCTCAGTGTAAGGAACCATTAAAAGCAGCTACTCGTAAAGCTTTAATTAACTTTCCAAACTGAACAAACTAGTCCCAACATTCAGTGATTCCATGTAGACCCCTCTTAAGGTCTGTTGGAGGTCTTGAAGATCTTGTTAAATATCAAGCATTTGCTGAAACAGCCAAAATGCCTGTGAGGGTTGGGCAGTCGCCGAGAGGCGGGACCCACGCAGTTCAGGTTGGACTTTTAGTCAGTATTTGTTCATGTATTCACAGTGAATAGAAGTCAACCCTTTTCTGACAGAATGGAGCTGGCAAATCCCTGACCCATGGCAGCATTCGTCTAAGGCCTAGTTTAGGTTCCACCTGGGCAATTTTCCATATGCCGTTCTCACTGTTGTACAAAGCTGCTCCTAACTTGTGTCTGAGCACAGCGTTACCATCATGTTAACATGTGTCAGGCAAGCAGGTTTAATTTTTTTTTTATGTATTTATGTGTTTTGACTGTTCAAAAAAGTATCAGTTTTAACTCTTCCCTTTAGTCATTATTTAGTTATCGTCATTCTCCTTCCTCCTTGAAAGAGCAACTAAGCTAAGCCTAACCTGGATCTGATGTGTCTAAGAGCAGACACATGGCCAGCGATTACAGCTTGCTTGACACAGAGTAACTTTTTGCAGCACAATATGCTGGCCATTTTTTTTTTTTGAGTTTCCCTCACCGATGGGACTCTTTTAGGTCTTATTGCTCACGGGGCAATAAACAACTCGGAGGGAGAAAAAGCTCCATTTGTGTTAAGCAGTGGCTGACTGCTTCCTCAAACACAATATCACACGTGTTTTATGAGTGTGGGTGCGATCACTGAAATGTATAATCCATTTTTAATCTCTTCCTCTTCTGCAACGAATTGTCCTGGTTAATTTTATGTTGTAGTAAAATATCCTGTTAATCAGTTTTTGATGTATTTAAGTGTAGCCTTGTGATTTCATTAACTGTATCATCTTCTTTGTGTTATGAGAGTGCACTTGATCTACCTTGCCCATACACTTCATTGTTTTGGGTTCTTCTGGCATATCCTAAATTAGTTAATCACTAATGTGAACTGCTCCAGTCTTTTTAGTTTTTGTTCACATGGGACTCTTCGTTTCCCTAACAATGCTCATTGTGTTCCTCTTAGACTCCTGCTTGTTTCTGCTCTTATGGTTTTGGAAGAATACTTCTGGTTTTATTACATCATTATAATTATCTCTGTATTCTGTTCTAGTCTCTAGCATTTGTTTGCATTCCGAGTAGCTTTGCACATGCATTGTTTTCTTGGTAAGATTTTGTTACATTAATACAGCACTGATTCAGTTTTGCAGGGCAGGGGGTGTAGATCCGAATGCTGTCACAACACTGGTGACCGAGTTCTGTATTTAGTCTCCGGTTTAGTCTCAAGTTTCCATAGTCACTTCATACACTATTTCCTTGACTGGAATGGAAGCTGAACTGCTTCTCTGAATGGAATTATTAGTAAGGATAAAGTAGTTCATACAAGCAGCCTTGTTGAATTTATATTGTCCTTATGATTAATAATCTTGGTCAGTCATTTATATGGATGCTTAGAAATACTTGGGAGTATTGACAAAGTTGTGAAAAACAGTTCTCTACACTGATAGGGACTTCTGTAAATAATGAAATAATAATTGCTTTTAAAATATGGTGTTTTTTAAACTATGGAGTAAGTAATAGTAAGAGGATCAGTAGAAATTGCAGAAGAATACTCTATTTTTTTGTATGTGGAGTGTATGGTGGTTCAGGCCAAAATCCTATTATTATTTAAAGATTAATGGATTTTATAAACATTGACATTATATATGATAAATTGAGTATAAATTATCTAAACTCTGAATATATTAGAATTATGACAGTCCTATGCCAATCTAATCAAAGACATGAAACAAGCACAGTGAAAATTGGTTTTTTTTTTAATTTTAAATATGTAAATCTCTCCCACTGTGCTAAGGAGAATTGGGGGAGGCCGTTTTTGTTATAACATGCGAAATGTTAAATATGTAAATAATAGTAATTATTTTGCTGCTGCATACAGTGTTTTTGATTGTTGGTTAAATGAATAAATTTTTGTCATGTCAGTTAATGAAGATTTAGAATCAGTTCTTCTCTGCTTAAACGCTGAGTGACACGGTCATGCACATAAGAAGTGGTGCCGTGGAGATCGAGGAGGGTGTATAATGCTGCCGTAGCTTTTGCTTGAACTCTTGACAGCTGAGAGAGAAACTCACTGCACTTCAGCTGGGTTGCCTAGTATCTTGTGTGGAACCGGGGTGTTTTCCAGCACCAACCGTGGGCCCCAACAGACTGTTTTGCAGTCCCTTGGAGGGGGTCATCCTCACAGAGGAAGAACAGCTGTGAAGCGTCTCTGTGTCACAGCCCAAACTACACCACTGCAGTCGTGTGTCTGCAGCCAGACAATATGCTGCACATTTTCATCTTTCTTTCACAGTATTTATGGCAGCTAACAGTGGTGTTGGGAAATGGGTTGCCTTCTGCATAAACCCTTGGAACATACTCAAGGGAATAACGGATTTTGGTTCCAGACTTCTCTACTGGATGCTCACTCAACTTTGGGATCCTGGGTTCAATTTGACCCCAGTGGTCTTGTCTGAAGCTGGAAACGCTATTAATAATTTACACTCCAGTAACATTGGAGAAAATGGGCTTTACTTGCCCCTTAATATTTCTGAGACTCTTTGACTCTTCTTCCCTTCCTGTTACCTATTTTTGTCTTTCCCTGACCACACATATGCACTATTTTTCAGACAACAAATTTTCTCCATTTTTTCCAGTTATTAGTGCTAACTCTTGTTTTTCTCTTACATTTTTTCTACACCACGTTCTGTACTACTTTGTCAGCTGAATCTCTCGGACAGAGGAAGAATGTGTTCCAGTGCCTCTATAACGTGGCCCTGGGCAGCAGAAAGGTTCATACATCCCATATGGAGCTTTATGACTTCAGGTGAGAAAGAAGTAATTGAAGCAGATGAATTTTAAAAGAGAACTATTTATATGCAAATGTATTAGTGGAAGTCTGTGCTTCAAATGTCTGTGGGCTAAATTATGGAAAAAGCATTTCTCAGTTAAAAATTCATCATAAAGAACTTAAAAATACATTGTGAAATAAGAACTGGTGAAATAAATCTCAAACTACTGTAAAGCATCTTGAAATATAACACCATATTTTTTTTTTCCTTACTATTATTGGTTTTAATTTTAAATTTAATTTATATTATGTATTTTTTTTGTCTTTGGGTCAGTTGTTTTTAGTGTCTCTCTCTCTCTCTCTTTAGCTTTTTGCACCAGCTCTTCTAAGGTACTTTTTAAAAATATTCTAAAACTCATAGTGTATTGACATGTTTAATTACCAAACAAATGTTGGAATTACCAAAAAATGTTGGAAACAACAGCTTTCATTCAGAAGGAGATGACCAGCAGTGCTCATGGCTCTTGAAATTTGACAGAATATTCTGATTACTCTTATGCAACCTCTCACTCTGCTGTGGGTGTTTTTGTAGGTTTTGTTTACCATCTATTTACAGGCACAGATTTGGTTTGGGATTTCTTATAAATACTTAAATTCTGGCAAAACCAGAGCTCTTCTGTTTAGACATCTGACTCCAGCATAAACAGACAGTGGTGCAACATGAGGTCCAAATCCATCAGAGATTTATTGGTGGTGTTATGAACCTCTAAAATAAAAATAGTGAGTTAAGCCCTGTAAACTGAGGACCTTTCTGTAAATGTAAAAATAATGAATGTTGGGTTCTTTATTTATATATCTTTTTGAATGGAAAGTGTGCATGAAATCCAACCAGGCCAGCCAGATGACCAGGAGAGGAATGAGAAATACAGTATTCTCCACAGGAATGTTGGCTAGATACATAATATACCTAGGGAATTGGGATCCTGATAAAATACTTGCTTAGTCTTGAGCCATTTCACTAACTCTGCCTTACCGTATAGGTTTGGATTGTGTTTTCCAAATGTCTTATTTCCTCCCTCTTCCTGTTTGTGTATTTTGAAAACTTATGTTCTCACTCTTACCAGACTACAGTTTTCAACAACTAGATCTCTAAGAAGCAGCATATGTATCATTAAGTTTGTAACATTGAACACTTGAGATTTTACTATTGTTACCTTAAGAAATGCATACAGGTATGATCTTTTGAAAGGTCAAGACCAACAAACGTATTTTACGTATCTGTGGATGCTAAAATTTTACATAGATTAAAACCGGTATATGGATAAGTTAAGGGAAAAAAAAAATTCACTGAGAGCAGTTTAAAAAAAACCCTAAATTACCTTATTTCTGAAAGTCTCTAACTGAAATCCATCAGAGAAGTCGAAGAGAGGTAGGTTTGCCGGTGCCAAAGCATCCATACCATTCAGAGCCACATCCCCGCTGCACTGCCCCAGTGTGCCCTCTCGCCTCTGTAAGTAAGAAAGACTGAACGCAAGAGCTGCCCATCTCCTGCAGACTGCGAGTACTCACCATTTCTGCCCGAGTTTACTGAGCACTCAGTTACCAGTTCTGCGTTTTAAAGCTGGCAATGGGCAGTCTACCTACATTGGTTTTCACATCCAACTAGGTATTTGCTGTGAAGACATTGGAATGAGAGAGTTCATCAGTAGTAACCATTAAAAACATCTCAACTTCAAAAACATATTGTAATTGCTACCATGAAAATAAATATTAAATTGCTCGTAAATCAGAATTTCATGCAACGCTGTCATCAAAAACCCAGCAATGGATATTAGAAATAAAATGTAATACAAATGGTAAACAACTGTGTTTCTAAAAATCAAGATGAAAATGCACAGTTAATATAAGCTGCAACGCATGAAGGAGAATGACTCTGAAGATGATTACAGTAGCTCTGTTTCATGTTTTGAAATAATAACCTCTTGGGTAGTACATTACTGCTGTTCATAAAAAAAAAAGGATAAATCACAAAATTGTTAGCCACCCCCTACTCACTTAGAAATCAAAAAAACATTCAAAATACATTTCAGAATTACTATGGTATATCTCTGGTCAAATTCTACCAGCAAAGTAGCACATGAATTTCTAGGCAGTTTGTGTTCATCCTGCATAAGCAGGATACAAGTAGCAGTCTTACATGTCCCTGGTTTCCCTTCACTAGTGATAATGGATGTGTTTTCCGGATGTGGGACAGAGTTCCACCAGCTGTCAGTATTCTTCTAGATTTCCTCCATCTGTATTAAATTGTATGCTTAGTGTCTGAGACTGAAAAGACACAGGCTGCTTTCTGTCCTGAAAGAGTAAGTTTGAGAGGGGGGGCAAAGGCAACAGAGTTCTATGGATGTGTTTTAATGAGTGGAATGTTATAAATATCACAGATACCTCATAGAGGGGGCAAGGGAAGGAACAGAAAACTGAAGTGATCAGGAAAACTGTAAATCCCTAGCCCTTGAAATCTAAACAGAACTGGAAAAAAATGGTATAAGGTCAGGATTTTTGAATAAGTAGAACTGTATGTATGGAAAGTTTTCATATTAAAATATATGATTTCATATCAAACAAACTTATTTAAAAAACAAATTTAAAAAGGGGAAAAAAAAGGAACATTAAGAACATTTACCTACCAAAAATTTTGGAAATTCTGCAAGAAGTGAGCTGATGCTTTATAGTGCCTATAATTTTAGTGTAATAACTCTTTTTGTAACAAAACTGTCTGGTTTGTCTTGTTTCCTGGCAAGGAATTTAGAAGTAATGTTCTACTAATATACTGGAACACCACAGGCATCAAAAGAAAAGTAGTTTTATAATATATCTAAATATACCACATTACTAATATATTGTTAATATATCAATATATTACTACAGAGGATATTGAAAAGGGACAAAAGGGCTGGCTATTGGGTACAATCCAGTATTTCATTTGATGTTCAATTCATATAATATCTGCCACTAAGTTAGGAACTTTTGATTTCATCATCCCTTTATTTCTGGATGAGAATGGGGGCTTACTGTGGGAAATATATTAATGAATCAGCATTTAGAAAGATAACATATCCTTGTTTATTACTTTTTAACACTTTTTTCAGGGCAAAAGAAACGAACTGGGAAGCCTGAGCTTAAAAACAACCATAAAAAAAGTGTTAGGATTGGCCAGTGGGATAGGAAAAGAAAGCTAAGCTGTTAGGCTGATCGTTGAGAGATAGCTAGGGATGGGTTATGAACAAGATGATTAAATGTGTTCTAAACACCTTAAGAAAGTGAATGAGACTTTTCCTCAAACCTAATCACTTGCCTCTCTGCCTCTTTCCTCATCTACATACTTCCACAAATTACTGCGTATATTAGCAATTAACAGAAGTTTCCCTTCGCAAAATCTTAACACTGCGTTGCTGCCTTCTCTTGAAAACAAGCTGAGAGACTCAGATTTCCCCTGGTACTGGTGAACCAGGAGCCCAGCTGTTAATCCCTGTATTGTAAGCAGAGAGTTTGCTGGAGGAACCAAAACCTTTCAGCTTTCCGATTATTCCCTTTTGCAATTTTGCACTTGGAAGTTCAGGTCTAAACCCAGATGTATGGCCTGGATTAAAGTAGCTGCTGATAATCAGCTGATAGACTTATTCAGTGCAGATCTCTTCTGTTCAGGTTTCTTGCTATTAAGAAAGTGCAAGTAAAGTCTACAGGCATGCTGAGCTAAAAGGACAGTCAAAGAGCTTCCAGGGATCCTGAGTGGATGCACAGCAAAGGAAGTATCAAGGACTTAAAGTGAGTCTGTGAAATTGCCAACCTTGGATGTTGCCAGCACCGAAACCACCGTCCTTGAGGCTCACTAGCTGCTAATGTCAAATTCTGGCAGAACTTCCCAAATGCACTGTTGAATCTGGAGATGTTTGCAGCTACAAAAGTCCCAGAAAAATTAAAGCTTTATGTGTGGACACATTTGCATGCCTATGTCTGTAACGTATGTTTTATTCTGATAACTATCAAGTAAAAGAGTAATAGAAGTTTTAAGCAGCTGCCCTTTCTGATAGCTGCTACCTTTGGGGCTCATTCCAATGGTCACTGAAAGTCAGTGACAAAGAGCCCATTACCTTTAATCATGCAAGATCAGGGCCTTATATGACGTGGTCAGTCCTGCTGAGCACTTTTTCAATGAATATTCACTTGAATTAGACCATGATTATGCCTTTGACTGCACCAACTCCTTTCTGTATTAGATCTTCGTCAATATTCTGGTTCAGGCATGTCGGTAACCAGGGGTGTCCATGGAAACAGAAGTAGTTGGGTAGAAGTTAGAACTGTGTTGAAAACAGGTTTTTAATTTATGACTGTTCACAGAAAAAAATCTGCTGCACAGATACTACCTAGCAAATCAAAACCCAGAAGAGAGGGTCATGCAATTCATGGGTTCAGTGATAACCAGAAAAGTCGGAAGGTTCAACCCCAAATACTTCCAGATAATGAACTGCTCACATGGAGGCCACAGGCAGGGAATGATCTAATTATATTGTTTGGAACAAAATTAATTCAGTCAGGCTACTTGCTTGCTTGTACTGACCTGCCCATTACAACAAATAGAAAAAAAATAATAACTAATTTTCTAGCAGGTAACATCTTTACTTTCTAACTGTGAACATGTATTTTTTTGGCGTACAGACCTTGTCCATGGAGGTGTGAGGCTCATGTCTTAGTAGAGGCTGCTACTTTTTACTGATTTTGATGTTACCCTTCTTAAAACAGCTACATTTATTCAGACTAAAATGCCTTTAAGAGAGTTCTACATATGTCACACAGATTATGTTATTTCAGGAGGGAATAGAAAAGCAAATCCTCAGCAGAATTGCTGCAGAAAACAATTTTTGTTCTTGGCTTTGTTGTTTTATCTCCCCTACTTCATTGTAGTAGTAGAGCTGAATGCAAATGAGAAAAACAGCCCAATCCCAGGCAGGAATTTTGTGGGATTTAATTTAGGAATTCAATCTCCAGCTTGAATTTTTTTTTGTAGGCAATTTGCAAGTCGGATTATTTGAAAAATCCAGACAGTCTATTTTTTTTTTTTCTTTTTTTCCTAGGCAGAGGGGCATTTCAGCTTTATCTCATGTATGTTTTCCGTAGAAGCTGGTGATAAAAGGCCTCTTACTTTGAAACTGTTTGTGTGGAGGTGACGTTATCTCTCTCTCTGTCTCCTCCGTGTTGCTGTCTCTCTAGGTTGTAGCGAAGTGCTTTAGAGGTCCAGGGACATCTCCTCGGTTCCTTTGATAACAGGTTTTTTCTTGTTTTCCTTGTTTTCCTTCTCTGCCTTGGCGGAATCTGCCATACAAATATTGTAGTGCACAGATGAAGGGCATCTTTTGAAATCTGCCCATAGTTATACCTTTTGTAATGAATTTAGGAAAATAATGGTTTCTTTTAGGAGAACATTTTTTTTTTTTACCCCATATTGCTAACATTTTACATTTTAATCAAAACCAACAAAACCTTTTATGGGGAATTATTCTATACTGTTAACCGTGTTTGTTCACATGTTCTCGAAGATGATTCTTTACATGAGTGTGCATATGCAGCTGTTTCATCTGAAGGACCCATTAAAATCTTTGCTCATTTTTCAGCTCTGGGAGTAGATGAATTTTTGTTCAGGTCTGCTGAGCTGGGAAAGCTGGGAGGAAGGTGTTTGCATTTTAAGTAACTTTTACCAGTAAAGTTGATGCAGCACTGAGCCCAGAAAGTATAGAAAAGAGATTATCTTGATTTTGTCTAAATCATCTCCATCATGCAAATTGATAGCCACTTTGTAGCTATTTCTGTGTACTGGAAACTAGTTCCTGAGGTGTGAAAAGCCAGGCTTTCCCATCTGCTGTTTGACAGGCCCGTTTCCAATTCCCATAGCTCTGCTCTTAATTCCCCGTGCGCTCGTTTCACTGTTTTGATGTAAAACCGTAACTTCCCTCCAGCAATAATATAGGAACTTCTGCTTGATCCACACCCACTAGTTTTGTAATTTTATTACAGTACCCTCCAGACAGTAATTCATGCGAACATAGAATGTGCAAATTGGATTCATTTTCATAGAATAAAAAACAATTCTACTCTCCATGAAGTGTGAGATTAAGATTATTATAAGGCTACATGCTAGGTAAAGGTGATAAATATTTCAGCAGGGATTAACAAACACTGAAATAATCTGCCCTGAGTTGGGTGGGTCCCATGGAGGCCTGTAGGGACAGGTGGGACAAACCCTCTCCAGAGCAGTTGTGTTCCCACCTTTCTGCGCAGGGACAGACTAAATGACCTCTAAAGGTCTCTGACAGCTCTAGGCTCTGTTTATTTGCTGATGACTGTATTTTCATTCCTCAGTTTGTGGGTTTATAGTTAAAAGCAACACATACACTGAGGTAACACAAGCCTAGCCTCCCCTTTTAAACCAGACCTAAGAGAGAGGATGAACATCCTTCCCTTGTTACCCTTTCAGGATGACCTTTCTTTTTCCCATCCACACCTACTACCTGTAGTAGCTATGCTCAGGACAGGACAACTCCTTTCCCTGCTTTTTATGCATTTAAATCTTCATGGGCAGCTGCCATGTGTGAACTTGTCCAATTCTGCCCTAGGAGTAAACAACTCACTCCTGCACCCACCCTGCTCATTCTGGCCTCCTCTGAAGCCCTTGGCTGCTGAGGCTTTTAATCTGCTTCAGAAGAGGGAGCGTTTTTTTTTTCTGGACTGATGCTTCATGTGGCTTGTGCTCTCCCCTCAGGTGGCTTATATAAAAATCGCATCTGAAAGGTTGCTTATTGTTACCTGTAAGAAGACAGTTATCTTAGTATAAAGACATCATGAATGGGCTGGTAATATCCTAAAAATACAGATGCATTATTAAAACATTGTCTTGCTCAGTCATCATATGTTAAAATGTGTCCTATGTTGTTTTTTTTTTTTTTATTCTTTCTGAACATTTTTTAGGGTTAAACTCTCTGTGATCATCACTTTACACTTCAGACACAGTGTATTAGTGTTAGTGTTATCAGTATAGCAGTGGTTCACACAAAGTATAGAAGTTCTCAGGCTAAAAATATCTTAGTTTCTGTAGTAGTCCCTTTCTGAGCAAAATGCAACGTTAGTTTGCTCATCTAAATTAGACTGCATGCTTTTATGATACAGGCCTAATTGATAGGAAACTGAACTTAGGAAAAAGTCTTATGAAAACGGTCTGGCAAAACGAAGTCTCCTAAATTGTATTATCTTTTAGGTTCTTCATGACATAGTACCCTCATGTTTTAAGGCAATTTAGTGGTGGTACTTTAAATTTTAGTGTTTAAACTAATCCACTGAGGAAAGACAGAGCCAAATTGTTAATATAATGAATACTGAAAGCAGATTATTTTACTCAATTCCTACAGCGCTACACGAAGACTCCTCCTTTGGTTATTAAAGAATTTAGGGCATGGATGAATGTCAGTAGGAGTCCGTGAAAATAATTCCATTGACTTCAATTGGATTAGTATCAGGTTCTTATGAAATAATTGTGGAAAATGGCTGTGTAGGAACTGCTGCTGAAATGCGTAACTCATAGGAATATTAGACTAAAAGGAATAAATCTCAAGGCCAGTTCATTCTTGTCAGAGACAGACAAGTTAGATACCTTCCATGAGCGAGTCCAGAAATATATATATTTTTAATACATTCATAAAATGCTTCACACAAAATTACTGTTAATTTGGAGTTTAGGCACACTAAGTCAGGACTTGGGTAAATTTCTCTGGATTACAGAGATCTGCTGTCACACAGAAAACCTGATTTACTTCATTTGAGGGAGGAATTCACACAATAATTTGCAGAAACTACAGCATTACAAGAAACAGGATTTAGCAATAGAGTATCAGAATGTTTCCAAATGTGTGAGCAAATATACTCTGTTGAATCTCTGAGAAAATGGTATACTTTGTTAGAAGTTCATATCTAAGCATCTATCAAATTACTTAATGCTTTTTTTTTTTCTTTTTCAAATTTCCCTTCTTTTCATAGAAAAAGTGATTGATCTAGACTAAAGTAATACTTTTCCTGAAAAAATGTTATGTTAGGTGTTTGACAGCTAGTGTAATGACTGGATTAAATCTTATTCTGTTTTTTAGTTTTCCATGTTCCATATTTATATGAATTACATTTATCACCAAAGAATTATCAATTATTTGTCTCAACTGACACAGCAGCAAATGCTTATGTCAGGCAATTCAATATATACTAGATTGATTTATTTTCTTTTTTGATCACTGGTAGAAATATTTACAGTGTTCGGCCACTAAAAGTGTTTTTTGCATCATCCTTATTTCCTCTCTATCCCCACTGAACTTAAAAATAAGCACTGGGCAGTCCTCAGCTGGGAAAAGATCGATTTGTAATACTAAAAAATATTTTTTATTTTCAACCGAATAATATAGAGGTAATCACTTTTCAGGGGCATTGCTTAACATTTCCATATAATTGAGTTTAAAAAACATTTAAAATATGCCCTGTAATTTTGAAACAATATTGGGAGAAGAGGAAAACTCATCTAGAACTTGTTATAGAATATGAAATGAAGACTCATCTGTAGCTTTCTGTAGCATTAACTATACAATTAGGTGATACATTTTTCTTTCTACTTGTTTCTTGGCAGAAAGGAATCTTCTGAATTAATAGAAGCATTGTATAAAAGAATCTATGTCAGAAATTCAAGCTATTTTAGTTTAATGCACGTTTTTAAAGATATTTGCATTTTTAACATATTTTCAAATATTCCTTACGCAGCTTCATTGCTAATTTGAAAGTCATAATGACGACAACGATCATTCTTCCTTCACGTGAATGGCCATGAACAGCTATCATAAACGTTTGGGTAATTTTTTGAAGCAAAACTGGGCACAGAGAAAAAAAATATCTGTTTTTCAGCCAAGTCTTTAAATTTTCTCAATGTAAAAATGATCTACTATATTGTTAGCATAATTTCAGACAGCAAAGTGGAAGAGGAAGTCATCAAAAATCCTGGAGAACAAGTTGTCACATTTTTTTCCTTTCTGCCATTCTTTGATGTTTGCCTATGTCTGGAGAGGTCCTTCCATCTCCTTGTTGAATCTGCTGGAAAAGGGCCTCCTAGGAGAGGACTTTACCCCAGTTTCACGAAGCAAATACCCTCATCCTACAATATCTTCACTGTCTCAGAGCTAGTAGTGTCTGTATGCTCAAACATCATTTCAGTTAAAATCCTTATCTCCTTACATTCTGCTGTATCCATATAGGAATTTTCAAAAGTTTCTTGTAAATCTCCTGCTTGGAAATAGCCAGACCTTCCAGAAGGATTTGTTTTCTCGGACGTCTTAAAGCGCTGCTGTGTGCACAGTGATTGCTGAACTTTTGCAGTGGCCCCCAGTAGCAGCTGCCCATATGGTAAGATTTCACTGATTGCATTGCTGTTAATGAACCTTGCACAGCATCTCCCTCTTTGGATTTTAAACTGTATATTTCAGGCACAAGTAGAAGCCTAGAGTGGTACAATTTTGTAACGAGGTAAGCAGCAAGGTGTATCTGATTTTTTTCATGTGTGTAATTCAATGCTGGTTTAAAACAATTAGAACGGAGGATAAGGGGGTTGGGTGTTTGTGGGGTTTTTTGTTTTGTTTTTTGTTGGTTTGTTTGTTTTGAGGGTTATGGCTAAACTTCATTAAGAGGACAGGTTTCTTCAGACTGAGTTCCATACAAAAAGCAGTGTAACTCTGCACAGCTCTGATTGATTCAGCTTTTCAAGTGCCAATGAAATGGAGGAGTGAAATAAAAAAATATTCCCTGGAATAAGCAGTGGACGTCGTTTAATGTAAATGGCTGTTCTGTCTTCTTAGGGCTAGGCCCTAGAATGCTTATTCGTATCATGGTCTATTATTCTACAGCACGTTGTTATTGTCTCTTAAGACAGGCTCTCACTTCCCCACATCATCCCAGTGATCATTCGCTTCATCCGTTCCAACTTCACTTCCTCTATTTTGAAGAGGAGAAATCTGGATGACACCTATTTTTAAGCGAGTTTTCCTCTGGATTATGGACAATGACCTGATTTTACAAGCAAATCTCAGCAACAAAATATTGCACAGTTTCTATACAGCAAAACTCTTGAAACTCAGACAGGTGAAGTATCAGTCCAGCCCTGGATTTTGCTCCCTGGACCAGATAGAAGTCTTCTAAGATTAACTTGCATCTTTCTATGTGAAATTGAATTTAATTACGCTTATGCAACTAATATATGCTGAAATATATACATAAACACAGTACAGGGAAAAAGATGCTTTTGAAGGGCTTTTGAAGGTCTGTATAAATGGGTAAGGGCACCCTGAAGGTGACACACACAGTATATAAAGGTAAACTACAAGTCTCCATAACTTTGTATAAAAAGAAAAGTTGTTAATGGTTATACAATAATTTATTTATAGTATGTTATATAATGCTCTTTGAATTCTGGTCACAAAGACTTTTGTAAGTCCCATATATGCTCTAGGATGTGACTTCAGTTTGGTTCTTTTACTTTTTACTGGGGTTTCAGTTGTGTTCTCCTCTGCCAATAGTTAATTGAACACTTTCATAACACTCAGCTACCAATTAAATACTGTATCTCAGTGGATAAAAGTTCCACTTCTCAAAAGTTGTGTTATTTTTATTCAGAATGTTCCCTTGCACTTTATCTCCTCCATGTAATATTGGTGACTGTATTTTTTTCTCTGTCAGCCTTAAACTTTATGAATTTTATTTTATTTGATAAGAATATTGCAAGATTTTAAAAAAATCAATGAAAAACCAAAGAAGCGTGGCTTGCATGTGAAATTTAGGATTGGATAATACATTTTTATTTTACCATTCTGTGTATTTCTGTTCTTATTACTTTTCCATTCTTTTGAATGACCTATTTTTTTTTAATGTCATAAAATATTAGGTACGTTCAGCAATGCATAAAGTATTTGAGAGGTTTCTGAACATACTTTAGATTTTAATTAAGTGGTTAGCTTTTCTGCCAATGTCAGTATGTTTCTATATTCTTGGAGCTAGGTAACCATATCTGGTGACTAATTCACTAAGAAGATTTTGGTTTAGGCTTTAAAATACAGTTTTCAGAAAATGGCATTGCGAATAGAAGTATGTGCCAGTGAAGTTAAATTCATTTTAGCTCGACTACGTGAAAAATGTCAACTATATGAATCATCATGTCTGCTTAACTGGGTTTTATTTCAAATAAGAGAGTAATGTTTAAACAAAATTTCTTTCACCAGTGCAGACCACTGGTAAAACATTAGTCATGTTAATGAGAGAGTATTTTTGGAAACAGCCTAAATCAGAAATAAGTTAACCGTGAAAATGGTGTATTTCACAAACCAAAACTGGGACTAATTTCACTCCTATTCTCCTGGATTTCTGTCATCAGTGTATAGAGTTCTGCATATTAGGAAAAGGAGATGCAGGTTCTACATTTTGTCCATCTTAATACCTGATACCAGAAATACCTGATCTTTTTTTTCCTAAAATATCTTGATTATGCCTGTGCTTGGCCTTGTTTGCACAGCAGGTAAGTTCCCTGATTTGCCAATGCTTCTTCGACAATGGAGAAAATTCAGCGCAATGCCCAAGTGCCAACAGACACTCGTTTATTTACACTGCCGACATCAAAACAAGTCAGGGCTGGTTATAGCAGGTTGGCATGGAGCCTTGGGCAGGCACAGATTCCTCCTAAAGAGGTTACTGATATCCTTAAAGTAAACCACTGCTTTAAATATCTTCGCGGGGGGGGGAATAAGAGTTTAGAAAGGGTTTTTTTTTCTAAACATTTGCTGAGTTATCACTGCATACCAAATATCTCTTGTTAATTGACAAAGCTGCATTTGTATATGTCAGAGATACTCTGCCCAGAGCAGAACCTTGATTTGTATTCATAAGGTTCAAAGGTTTGAACAAGGATGAAAGTTACTTAGTGTTTTAAGCCCAGGGATGCTTTCTGCCATCTTATTCCTAGCTCTTCATATAACCTGCAGACATTTTTTTTCATACGCCAAAGTTATTCTGTAATAATTTTCTCCTGTTTGGTTCTTTCTCACAATCTCAGATGTCAGCTACAGATCATCAGATTCATTTCCAAGTTGAATTTTAATGGCTCACTATTTCTTCTCCTTCTATTTATGGCACAGAGCCTACAGATACAAGGTATTACACAAATCCTACTTTTTAATCTGTGTTTATATTCATAGTTAGTGTCTGATAACATTAAGAAGGACTTTAAGAAAACAGTTTACATAATCACTAAATATATTGTTTCTGGAACATTGTTAAATCTTTACTTTTTAGAAGCAAATACCATCTTCCCCCCCCCCCCCCCCAAAGAATATAGAGTGGTTGATTATTTCAAATCAATATATATATATATATACACATATTTATATAGGTATATATACATACATACATTAAGATGTACATATATATACACACATATAAATACACATACATACATATATATACACGCACACAGATCTCCTTTTGCTGGGGTGTAATCAGAACCCATTCAGTTTCTCCTAACTTGGTGCAAATTTACTTGGTGGGATGGAATTTTCTTTGCTGGTTGCTAGATACTTATTTAAAAATAAAAATCATTAAATTTCACATATTTTTCATGAAGTAGATGAAGAAAAAATAACTATTAAAAAAAGGGCTAAAAATAGGCTCAAGATTAATTTAATAAGCTTCAACATTTTCATGTTTTCGGGAAGACATGAAATGTAAGAAGGTCTGGGTTTGCCATATTCATGAGAATAGCTGCCCCAGTATAGCCAAATTATGTTTACAAAACTCGGAGCTTTGCATGTATGTCAGGGCAGATGGAAAGCTCTGAGGACATGCCTTTGCTGACACTGCTCCATCCCTCTGGCACTTGCTTGTGTGCGCTGAACCCACCGAGAGCACAGCCAGCGCCCTCTTCTCATAACCCCTGGGTCTGACTAGATGGTGCAAATGCCATCCCCGTGGAGTAAATCAAACTTTTGTTGTAATTGCTGTCCCCAGCTGCTCTCGAGTATGTCTTAACATGCTTTCAGCAACACTAGTGCTGGTAATCAAGCTGAGTGGATTTGAAGATGGCATGTTTAATTTGAATGTAGAATGGCCTGGAGCCAGATCAAGGACAAAGAAGGAATATTTTGGAATAACATTGGTGATGCTAGAACTGAGGGGCAAGCAAGAGGGAGAAGTGACTAGTTTGGCAAGCAAATTTGGCGACTTTGATCTGGGCTTATAGGTGTGGCAGGCAAGGAGGTGGAGCTTTTTGCATGTTAGAGGAGCTTGGGATGTGGTGAGCAGTGAATGGTTGGGCTAGATTATCTTCGTCCTTTCCAACCTAGTTGATTCTGAGATCGTGGCTAATGACAAAAACTGGAAGCCAATGATGTGTAGTGGGAACATGCACGTTGGACATGACAGTGAGAGGTGACTTTAACTCGGTAAGTAGTGTGTGAAGGCTGGAGATGAAAGTAAACAGATTAATGCAGACATGAACCTAAGAGAGAGACTGTGATAGGAAATTACAAAAAAAAAACAAAAACCAACCCCCAAAAAAAAAAACAACACCCAAATTGGGAGAAGGAGCTAGAGTAGAAGGAATGGGGCTGACATTTTACAGGAGCCAAGAATGGGGAGCGAGGACAGGCAGCCTTCCTCGTGCTCCTCCCTTGGCAACTTCTGCAGCTCCCCAGTACGGCAGCTGCCTTGGCATTGCTCTGGGAAGAGAGCAAAGAAGTTCATCACTCTCTAGCCAGCCAGTCTGAATGCTGTTCAATACTGTGCCTTTTAAGTGGGTTTTTATTTGTGGTTTGTTTTTTTTTTTTTTTTTTTGTTTGTGTGTTTTTCAGGTTCTTTTAAATTTTTGAAACTCCAACTTGGAAGTGCTGAGGTTTAATGTTTTCAACGTCACATTCTGAAGAACAGAATGTCAAAATCAGTCCACGAAAGAGGTGAATCTACTGAGTAGAAAATAATGTTAGATATTTAATGGCACAACTTTTATCTATTTGGGTAGTAGCAAAAGATAGCCAGTCAATGTGTAATAATTATTTTCCTGTTTGTGTTAGCACAGCCTTGTACTGTCACAGTTGTAATTAATGTCACTATTGGGATGGAATTGTGAGAAGGCTGTGCCAGCCAATTAAAATGGTAATATTACTTCAGGATCTGTTTGTGATGATATTGATTTCTTTAATGGAAAGCTTCTCTGTGACCTTTTCAAGGCACATACTGTACTTTTTACCCTTTTATAGATTAATCTTGTAAAACATTATTTTAAATTGTCACACAGCAGACTTGTAGAATTTTATAAATTGCCTAAAAGATGATAAAAACTACTGTGATTTTGTGATAGAGTGTTAGAGCACTGCCAGAAGATCATGAAAAGTGCCTCTGAAAGTCTACTGGGAATCCCCCATGGCAGAACGAAAATTGCAGTAGAGTAATTAGGAAAAGGAAGATGTCTTTTATTAATATACGGGTATTGGTTGTGGTGGAAAAATTGTTTTGCAAATGTAACATAGCTATCAAAGAAAATTTAGAATGTGAACAATTTATAGTTCATAAAGTGTAAATCTGTGAGTAAAAAGATCTCTCTGAGATTTAGAAGAGAGAAAACACTACAGCTGAGTCTGTTAAATCATAAAACATCAGGCATGGCCTTCATTCATCAGATAGTAAGATGTGAGAGATGAACCTAAAGGAAAATTCCAAACTGGAGTCCAACTCCTTTCAAGCTTTACAAATCTGAACCTTCACATTGAAACCAGTGATAAGATATGAATTTTCTGGAGGGAGAATACTTGGGAAAGGGATTGTGTGACTGGAGTTTGATGAAAAAAAAGGCTCTTGAATCTCCTAAGGGCAGCAAATGTGCTGCCAAATTTACTGAACTGTAAGAAATTCCTTGGCACTTAAAAATAATGGGAAAACGTTAAATCATACTGGACAGTTGTTGATGATGATTTAGAAATTATATTTGATTCAGTCCATTTCAAGATCGTTTCCAAACACTTTTGTGTTAGCCTCCGTATTATATGCCAAAATACTGGTGTGGGGCTAGTGTTATTCTCAATCTTGTCAGCTTATTAAAAAGAGGAACAAGCAAAAATGGGCATTGATCTCACTATTCATTATTAGGGGCAAGCACTGGATCACATAAAATTTCTCAACTTAGTATGTTTATATTGCACATTTTTGTAACCCTTTTGTGATTTACTCACGATCTGTACTGCTGCTGTTCGGAGCTCTGTTTGTATGTGTGTGGTGTGGTGTATCACTGACAAGGGAGGTCAGCAGTTTTGTTGTGGTATGTGCCAGCCACTGAGATCCTTCTTACTGGCTCTGAGAGATGAAGGGAAGCCCAGAAATGGTGCTAATCTCTGTTTATAGACATAGAAGAGGAGTAAACACAGATGCAGTGCTTATTGACTGACTTGAGCCAGCTCTGTCCCTTTTGCAGAAAATAAAAGGAATGTACATTAATTCCTTAAGTCTTTCTTAATAGGTGATGTGCTTTGCCTTATGGTGTCTAAGTCTCTTGGCCTGTAGACTACCCACACTACTGTGCATGCTCCTCAACTGTCTGATTCTCATTCAGATCCTGGATGCTCCTTGAGACCAAAACAAGGTCACATCTTCTCTTCAGAGCTCCCTTAGCAGCTGTTTCTTGAAGCAGTTTTTGTTAGTACCTAAACACTGAGCCTCTCCTTCCCATCCCAGTGTGTCACGATCAGTCACCCCATCCTGGATGGCATATGGGTAATATAAACCCAAAGCTAAATTCTTCTGATCAAGGCCTGTGGGTTTATATTACTCATTTACTGGAATGTTTGCTAATTTGATTAAATTCTAAACTCTCTTAACCATCACAGTCTGCTCAGTCTTTTTTTTTTTTTTCTTTTTTCTTTGCATTGCCTTGTCGCCCTCATTATCTTCCTATCATCAAATTTCTTTCTGTGAAATACA
The DNA here is from genome assembly GCF_003259725.1 of Athene cunicularia. NCBI lineage: Eukaryota > Metazoa > Chordata > Aves > Strigiformes > Strigidae > Athene > Athene cunicularia. Next base: position 5,469,339 of record NW_020799106.1, read on the forward strand.
TTGACACTCTATCAGTTAGAGCTGGACCTTCCAGCTCCCCACCTTACTAATTTTTTTTTGAGTGTTTCTTTCTTACTGGAAGCATTACACCTGCATGCAGGGGAGGAAATGGGGACTATATGCCGTGAGATTTGTTCACCCTAGTGTTGGTGCTGCAGATGCGTGTGGCGTGCTCAGTGGATGGTGATACAAGCTGTAAGGTATCTGGTTGTTATTTGGAAACGTACTCTGTGCATTGCTATACCATCAACTGGAGGGGCTGTGGGAGACTGTGATGGTAACAGAGGTGGCTCTTCTCTCTACAGTGAAGTTTTCTGCCATGACAGTTGTGTACAAAAACGTGCCTGGTGTCTGTGCGTTTCCTTTGCAGCGAGGTTGGCAAAAACCTGACCTGAAGGCCTAAACTTTGTCTTTTTTTCCCCATGGTGAGGGGTTTTTGGGGCAGACCACCTCAGAGTCAACTGTTCCTAATCCTCTTCTCACACCAGGAGGGGCAGATGGAGAAGCTGTGGTAGATGCCAGACCACTGTACCCACCCCCTCTCCTAAACGGTACTACACCTGTCTGGTGCAACACGGCATTGTGGAAGGACATGGTCTGTGTGCAGTGAATGCCTGAAGGTATATTCTTTGAGCTTTACAAATCTCAGTGTTTTGCCAATTATTAGGCCTAGCATAAAGATGAACCAATAACCAAACTGTATTTGATACCAAAGGGTCAGTACATGGGTGAGCGCTGGGGGTACAAACAAGTCAGTCAGATTGTACATAATGGACATCAATCCCACTGACCCCAACAACGACACCGCACGACCAGCAGTGGGTGGGATAAAGGGTGACATGCAGTCTCCCATAGAAGGGACGGGAGACAACCGAGTCAACAAGCCAAACACATCAGACCAAGGAAGCCACAGACTGAATCTCTGCACAGCCCGGGTTTACAAAAGCCAGAGCTGAGTGGAGCCCAGTCCCAGGAGGCGGGAGGTCCTTCCCCACCAGGGAACTCTGCACAGGGCATCCCCCTCACAGACAGACACCCCCCTGCCTGCAAGGGGTCCCAGCTGTTATCCCCAGGTGGGACACCTGACCTTGGGTTACTGACTGCGGGACCCCTGGGGCTCCTTTACCCAATGGCTCTGTCTGCCAGGCCGGCCCACCCTGGGGGGAAGGCTAAAGGGAAACTCACCCCCCCTTGGGAAGGGCTGTGGGAATCACCCACATGTCAACCTTAATTTGGGGTTTGGGTTGAAACCCCAGCATTTCATCAGCTGGCATTGTCAGGCAGCCTGTGGTGGGTCACAGAGGCCACTGGGCCTCTGGCCTAGCTCCTAACCGATAGAAATGGGAGTACACTGGTCTTCTCTGGTCTTGCTGGAAGATCCCATGGGCCTGTGCAATGCCTATGAAAGGTCAATTTAATTTGCTTTTTGTCATTCTAGTCCATCATGCAAATAATGAGCATGCAGCTGCCCATCAGCAAAAGTGGTCTTACAGCTTTGTCAAGGTATGTTTCACTTGCTGGTGCAGGAAGAGTGTGTGGCCGTACGGGAACGTGGGGGCTATTGGGACAGCGTTGGAAAGCTGTTCAGCATGGGGGCACAGAGGCTTATCCCTACCGCTCCTGCATAAACGAATTGCTCTGTGGGTTTTGTCACAGAAAGGACTGTGGGGAGTGTGGATGATGATGAGAGCAGAGCCTGAGAGCAGAGTAAAACTGAATTAAGCTGATATGGTAGGCACACCCAAACTTTGAGAAATTTCAGAAATATTGGTTCAGTTCAATGTATTATAAATAAATCTCTTTCAATTGAGTATACTGATGGGCTACATTTTGCATTTTATTTAGTTTTAAAACTGATTTTTTGCCGAGAAGTTTAAGGCTTTCTGCTTGGCTCAATTTCCCTTGATAAATTTATATCTAATTTATATACATTTGATATCTAATATATACATTTGATATATATATATTTGATCTAATTTATATACAACTGTGTTAAAATTCTGGGGTTTGCCACCGTCATCTGTGTAAATCTTGGATCTGATGACTCTGCCTTATTAAAGGTAGTAGTAGTCCTTTCAAAGACACCCTCAGATCCACCACTGAAGATTTTCTGCTTCTGCTGCTTTCCACCTTCTGCTGATCAGTTCCAACTGATTAAACAGATAGGGCACATGCAGTGGCAACAGACAGTACTTCCATACCCTCGCTTTGCATCCTCCTGGAAAGCCTGAGGAAAGCCAGTGAGCTGCACGTTATTCTGTGGTGGCTCTCCACCTGTTTTTATGCCTCTTTATAGTTCCTTCTGCATCCGAGGTCATTAATGATGGACAGCCTACAACAGGAACGAAGTTCTCCGGGGTATCCTTAGCGGGCAACATTTCCCGCAGGAGATGTGGTGTGGGGCCTTTGATTTGGTGACTCAGGGTTTCCAGAGGCACGCACCGATGCTCAGCTCACCAGATCTACCTGAAAGAATTTCGAGGTCCACGCTAATGTTTTCTTGTATATGCAGCTCCTCACCGAAATTTTATGGTAACTCTGTGTAGTAACTGAAGCACAAGTTGGCCAATTACCAGTCTGGTAAGCCACTCAGTCAGTTTAGAACTGCAGTAAACTATCAGCTTCTGTTGTGAGCATTCCTATATGAAAACAGATTTTTCTCTCCAATATTCACAGGTTTGACAGAGAGCAAAATATTTCCATTTCCCCCAGCAAACAGCTTGTCCTCATGTAATGACAGTTTTCCATCTGCAGGAACTGCCATTTTGATACCACAAACCACCTGAGGTGAAAATGTAACTGACTTGCTTTTCTGTAAACCTGCCAAAAGTAAAATTATTTTGCCTGTAGCAAGAAATGTTTTCATGCATTCTCCAACTTTGCTAAAAGTTACGTACTTCTGATTTTATCAGAACAGAAGAATAGCTGTTGTGTATCTCTTGGCAAATTTATTCTATTGTGTATCGAGACAGCAGGTTTATTTGTGAGTTCAGGTTTCCTATTCACTGAAGAAAGCTGTGGTGTGTCAAATTATGCCTTGTCAGTACCTAAATTTGAGCTTCTAAATCATAGGCACATGACTGAAAAGCAGACTCATTTTTGGAAATAAAGGGAACTGTAAATATGCATTTTCAGCTCATTTTGGTGTTTGGTTTTGTGGTTTGGTTTTGTTTTTTTTTTTTTTTCAATTTCTAAATACAGATTTAAGGGATTAACTTTATGCATTCATGTTTGAAAATATTTTGACCCAAAGAGTCATATATTAATTACAAATGTTCTAATTACAGAGAAAGATTTCTAGAGGAGGGAAAGGTGACATGAGAAAAACAAAATATAAAATAATTCCTTACGAGACAAAATAAATCTGTATTGTCATGTTTGGCCAGCATCATTTTCTGTCAAACTCTGAGGCCAATCCAAGTATAATTATTTTAAAGTAATACAGTTTCATAATGTGGTTAAAATTGACTTCTATATAGGGACTTTTTTTTTTCCCCCCATGCACTGTAATTATCCTTATATTGGAAGATATTTAATAAAGAACATTTCTTGCCCTTACCTTGGCCGCATCCCAACGGATGTGACAAGTTGTATCATGTTTTTAATCTAGTGCATCAGAATTCTGAATCCTGAATAAGTTCCCCATTGTGCGTCTGTGCTAACTTTGGACAGCAGGGGACTCGCAGACTGGAGTCCAAGCCACGAAAACCTGCAAGCTCCTTCATACTATGTGACCTAAATGGATGGCACTGCTAGAGAGTTTTCATTCCCAATAACTTGCAGATTTTGGAATACATTGATGATAGACATAGCTTCTTCCTTACTGCGTGTCCTGTCCATGCAAACATCCTTCTGCCGTGGCTCCTTTATGCCCAACAACCCTAGCCTTTTTCTCCTCTTACCCATGACAGCATCTCAAATCCTTCTGCTTATTTATGTTATTCCCTGGGAAGGTTGTTCCCCCTGAGAAGGCAGAGAGCAATGGCTTTATCTTTTCTGCTGCTGCAATCCTGTCTGTGCACTTCTTCAGCATATGGAATCCGATTGTGTTTACGATGGAGAAGGTGAGAAGCACATTCTGTAGTCCTGCCTTTTTGTGTAGTCCCCAATCTCCTTCATGGTCACAGTGGCACCGATAGGAGGAATGGACTTCAGAGAATATTTTACCTAGTTCTTTACTGCTGGAAGGATGAAGATTTCTTTAATGAAGTTTTATGCAGGAGGAAATATAAAGTGAGAAAAAGATGAATACAAGATACTCAAATATTCATCACAGTTGCTTCCTAGGAGAAAAATGTTTGTCCCAGTGAAATCAATATCAATAGGAGCATCTCTGCTGATATTTTCAGAGCTGGAAAAAATTTCAGCATGAAATAATAAACCTTGGCTGCCTATTTTTCTGGTTCTATTTGTGTTCCATCAAGTAATGGAGTATCAGCTACAGCGCATTAGAAAAGCCAATCTATATTCTGACCAGCTATGGACTCAGTAATTTGACAGCTCTTTAAGTCAACATCATTTAAAAATATTTTTAATCACAACAACATGAAAAATAGTGTGGATGATTACTCCACTAGCAAATTAATGTAAGAATGTACAAAAGTGAGAGACAGTTTAAAAAAAAAAAAAATTGCTGCTGGAAGAGGCTCTCTTTAACAATATGCAATAAAGCTTAACACTTTGACAGTCTAAAAATTTACAGTTGAATCATCTTAAAATAATACAGTAAGAGCTGTCCAAATATAGTCCATCAACAACTGTTTGTTACTGAGCCCTAGAAAAAAGCATTTCAGTAACCCGAGTTATAACAGGCATTCCGTATTTCAAGATAAATCAGTGCAGTAGTGTTTGCATGATAAACATGTAGACCAATGTTAAATCACGTCTTGACTTCTATTGAACCAACCAAAATGTTCTCAAAATTAATATTTACAAGAGGATATTGTTTCACAAGAAATTAGAGACATATTCTACATATTGATGTATATTGTGTACATAAATCATCTTGAAATTATTTTCAGTGCCACATTGGATATAAGCAAAGAGACATTACATTTTCCATGTGAAAGAATTATTAGGCTGTAGCTCCAGATTGGGGCTGTGAAGTTTTTGATTCTGACAGTAAATCATTTCAACAGAGATAGAATACAAAATGTTTCAAGCCAAACCTTTAGGGAAATACATAGGCACTGTCATCATATCCTTAAATATTCTGGAAAAAATAAGAAAATTAAAAAAATGCAAAGGTCCATCATGAAAAGAAGGACAATCTCAATCTAGAATTTCTGCTGTAAATAAAATCGCTAAGGTACTACTACCAAATTACAAAGTTCACAAGGTTTCTTCATTGGAGCTGTAGGTCTAAATGACAGAATAACAATAATGCTGCATTTACCTTGGAAGTCAGCACTACATAGGAGAAGTTAGGTGACATTTTGCTGAGGATCTTTAAAAATTCAGTTGTTTTGACCTAGTATTAAACCAAATGAATTGATGTGTCATATTTAAGTACACCATACTGACATCACTTGTAGCAGTTGCTTCTCTTCTTGCTCATTTTTACCTTACTTACACTTGTTCCAGAATCAGAATTCAGAGGAAAATCTGTGTAGCTGTCTGTGAGTCAGGGGGTGGGGGTGTGTGTTTTCATAATAGCCCATGAAGACACCACCTCTGCTCTTTAAAATTAAAATTTTAGTTTGTAGAAGGACAGTACCAAAGTGGCCCCTGTTTACCATCACAAAGCCTTACTCTGTCAAGTTGTAATACTTAGGTAGTGACAAAAATTGAATGAAGTCTGTTATGGGTCTGTAATTTTCTTACAGTCATGTTAAATAAATCAATGCCATATTAGCTCTAGGGGATCGATTTTTTTGATCATTAGCACATGATCATTTGTTTCACTCAACTCGGTTTTATGCCACATACCGCAAACCTGAAGACATATTTAGTATCGTCTCTCCAAGATTTTTCAGTCTAAAAATGGTATTCATCTTTCTGGCTTGTTCTCTGTCACAATTACCCCACACCCCACCCCCCGCCCTGCCCCACCATAACATCTGAACCCCCTTTTTTTTTGCTATAGCTAAAGAAAAACTAAGCTGGACTGAATGTTTACTACCGAATTGTTGGGGGGGGGCGGAAAAAAAAAAACCTTAGAAAATTGCTGTTGGAAATACCTTCATGTTTTGCAGATCTCTTCCTGCATTATAGTTCTGGCGGTCAGATTTGCAATTTCATTTGCAGCCAAAGGATTTTAGTATTCATGTAAACCATTGCTGTCGTTACCAGCCAAGCACTAGAAGGGTACATATCCTTGACAGGATCCTTTCATACGATTGTGCTTGCTTTTTCCTAGGACCTCAAGACCAGGTTTCTTTGATTCAGTTCTTTATTTTCTCGGAACATTTTATTCAAATATGTTTCCAGTGTATCCTTACATAGCAAAGTTTTCTGATCTCGTATTTGTAAAGCTGTCCTGAATCTGTTCTCCTGGGAATCAATTAATTTTTCCCCTGTAAATAACAATCACATCAATCTCTAGTGTCTTGGGGATCCATGTTTATTTTTTTCACTTTTTTCCGAGGGTCCATATCTGACATTCCATCCCCTCAAAACCTTGTATTTTCTGGTGACACTCTTTCTGCCAAGACAACTGGCCTCATGGTTCTGGTGCTAATGAGTCCCTTCTGGTCCTTTCCCTTTGCAGCTTCTTCATTCCTGTTTTTCTTAGTTTCCTGTGTCTTGCCATAAGTACTCTTTCTGGCTGTCTCTGGATGACTTTGGGGGTAGTTGCTTTTATCCCTTCTTGCTGCCTCATATTCTTTCCTCTCTCCCTTCACCTCCTCATACTCCATTGTAATGAACTTCTCAGTTCATTTCTCCTGCATTAGCTTGTCTCATTTTCTATTTTGTCCTTGTGTGCACATACACATTCTGGCATGCATTCTGTGCTTTTCAACTCATTCATGTTCTGTATTATGAATTTAAATAAATTAATGACAACTTCAGAGTCAATATGTTTTGCAGTGTGGCCTGTGTGATCCACAGTTCATCATCTGGTAGAAGAGGTTGAGAAGCAAATAGCATGTTGAAGTCAGAGATGAAGCCTGCTGCTTTCACACCCTTTTGCTAGAACTAACCTTTTTGGCTGGGCTCAGTGAGGACAAACTTTTATTGACTTCCACGAGTCAGAACATCGGTTAATGTGAATAAAGTCAGGAGAATCTACCTTTTATCCAGAAGGAAAAGTTGAGATACCTCATTCCTGCCATTACTAGTTGACATTAGGTCACACTAGTTTACATTTCTTGTGATAACATTTAGTCAACAGTTAGCTTCTAGGCATGACACGCTGCCCTACTGACCAATAATAAGATAAGGATGTTTGTATTCCTAATCACTGAAGGAAATTATTGCAATCAAATTAATGTATTAGAGTTAATGAGTGTATCTATTGCTTGTGTTGAGTTTTGCTTGCTGATTTGTTTTCTGTGACAGACTTAAATGTAGACAAATGTTCATTTTAGCAATATTAATAAGTTCATTTTCCTATCAGTCTAAAGTTATGGTTTTAAAGATTTAAAGAGCTGCAAATAGAAGATAACTAGCTATGTAGGGCTACAGCAATCACTGCTTAGTGGTAATTGATTGATTGATTGAAGAAGTGGTAGGAGTTTTCAGAAACAGTTTCAAATCGTTAAGTGGTTATTAGTGTGAATAATACTTCACACTAATATCTATCAATGGCCTAAGAGATATATTAAAGGTTATCATATGGCTTTTACTGTTGTGTTCTCATGTTGATTACAGTTGGGGATTTTTTTGCAGATACTAGAGAGATATTTCAGCCTTACTGTTTTTCTTGTAATTAGGAGATTTGTGTGGGAAGATGACACTGGGATATAGTGATGTTTCCTGATGTGCAGGAGGTAATGTTTCTAAGTGTAATCAGCAGCTTTTTAAAATGGATTTTGCAGCCATGAGGTGACAAGATATCAAAGTAAAGCACTTCAGTAATTTCATGTAGTTTATTTCATGTAGCTTTCACATAATATAGAAGGATTATCCATTAACGGGATAGTCATACAGGGGTTTTAAACAAAACAACACTCTGTACATATTCAACAAAATATGTATTCTTTTTACCTAGCATTGAAGAGTAGGTAAAGATTTTCCTATGTGCAAGTCAGCTTAATATCCAAATAAGTAAATTAATGTTATCTTAGTGAGCATACAACTAGTAATGTCTGTATTGGACAAACTGCACAGTATATAGTGCCATCTTCTCAACTGGTAAAAAACGTATAATTTGCACGAGTTCACATATGTGAATTAGTATGCCCTAGCTGACTATCTGCCCATTCTTCCAGAAATCTCAATGTCCAGATGAAAATACTTCCACTGATATCAATTCACGTGCATAACAGGAGACTGTCAAAAATGGAGTAATCGTCTGCAAAACGGCTGCCTAAAATGTTTCAGAGCCAGGTTGACGAATAGTAATAGGGATTGTGAGTTCTCAGGGACCCTAAATATGAGGATCTTTTTTTCAACTTAATAAAACTGAAACTCCTAAAGAGGCAATTAGAGAAACTTAATTATTCAATTACAATATAGTAAGAGCATTCAAAGAAGGAATGCCACCAGTGATGGAGTGGGATGTTGTACCCATAAGTCTTCAGACATTCTACAAGAAGAACCCTTATGTGTGAGGCCTCTTCACCTTGATCTGTAGGCAGATACTCAACCCTTGTATAGCGGTGTATCTGTCGCTATAATACTCAGACATCTCCCAAATGGTTTCCATTGTATTTATGGGTAAATGAATTTATCCAATATCCAAGATCTGAACTGGAAATATAGAGCATACTGGAGCACTTAGTTCTTGCTGAAAAAATGATAAAAAGAAAAGCTGACAAAAAGAAAAATGGATGAGGAGAGACATATCCACACCGTTTTAGAACTTCTTGCCCCCCCCCCCCCCCCTTCAAAAAACATATGGTGAGGCTGCTGAGAAGGACAAAGAAAATGTTTTATGACTCTCCTACCTACTACAAAAACCTGAACAAGAGGTGAATGAATAAAGGCCCCAAGATAGAACTGTGCTACTAACAAGACGACCAGAACAGCAGTTGTCTCAGGCAAGAGAAAAATGAGATGTAAGGAGCAATGGTGATGTTACTGTGAGCCGAAGATGTTCCCAGTCTAAAAACTAATGAGAACCAGCGAATGTGGTCTTGAAATAGAGCCAAAGCACTGTACCAAAGGAATAGAGTGGAAACAGAAGTAGCAGCTGTCTCCTGGCAGCAAGGAGACCTTGATTTGTAGGCTAATGAAAAGTTCAGGGAACATGTTAATTTGACTAAAAAACTTTAAAAATGCTGACTGAATCAGAACAGACCCTGTAGTTCTAAAGGACATTAAGGTATGTTATGGCAGTAGGAGTCTTGAATTCTGAGCAGAGACAGCTTACATGGAGTTTAAGCTTAAACTTGTGAGTGAAGCATCCATGCATAGCAGGGTGGCCCTTTGAGGGCCAGTCTCTTCCCACTGCATGTTCTGACTGCTGGATTGAAGACAAAGAAGCTGTCTAGGGGTTGGATAATCTCATCGGGGCACTAAATAGTCTCATGTAGGCCGCCTTTCCCGTGAGAGGTTGGACTAGATGATCTTCCGAGGTCCCTTCCAACCTGAGATATTCTCTGATTCTGAGCTGAGGTCTGTGTAGGTGGGAAGAGGACAGAGCTGGGATATTTTCCCAGAACAGGCAGCGTGCCACAGTAAGAGCTGCCTGCAAATGGGAGTGTCTACCAGAGGATCCAAACTCAAGGGATCGTGACGACGGGAATCCGGGGTGCAGTACTGTGGCAGCAAGAGGGGACACTGCTGAGAGGCCTTGCTGGCAGAGAAGTATGGGAAGCAGACGAGAAGCAGTAGAGGACTAAGAAAAAATGTCCTGACGAACCACAGTCAGTGTCAAAATCCATAGGTATGACTATAGACTCTCATTCTTTTACTAGCCTTTGAGAAAGATGTCCTACGAAATAAACTGATTAGTGCCACCCCGAGAGGGGACATGCCGCTGAAAAGTCATTTCCTGAGCTGGGATCAGTAAAGAAATTAGCAGGTGGGACCTAGAAGGCAGCAGTCAGCTGTTGCCTACATACGCCAGTAAGCATATTCACTTCTATATTAACCCAGGGGACTTTTTCCTTTAATTTAAGACATAGAACTTCAATGAACAGCAACACATTGGTGGACCTGGTTTTTCAAAGTATTTTAGGGGCCCCCAAACCATAAATTGTTTGAGCCATGCTTGTATCAGGTTAGAAGCAAAGGAATTGAGGTTCTTTTTATGTCCTACGTCTTACAGGAATTTCTCCTGAATTTTGGCAGTTCACAAAATCAACCAACATTTTTCGGCATTTTACCACGTATCCACGTGTGTGCCCTGTGAGGGAATCGAGGCAATAAAGAGAATAGCTGTGCTGCAATTCACACTGGGTCTTTGTGCTGTCACCCTATGCTTACTGTAGGACTCAAAGAGACCACGGGAATATTCAGAGTATGGTCCTTGATGCTACAAGATCTTTTGCATTTTCTTCGTTACTTGAAGTGAAAATGTTCTTCTGTATTGGTAGGAGTGATACATTTATGACCATAACAGTTCATGTTTCATAGCGAACGTGGAAGCGATGGCAATTTCTACTAAATACAGATTTCCTGTAAAATGGTTTAGTCTTGACTCTTGTCTGTTAAAAGAGAAAAAAGCATGTTACAGGAACAGATGGTGTAGCTTTTTTTTTTTTTTTTTTTTTTTTTTTTTTTTTTTTTCCCTGCTCTTGTTGCTTGAGTGGAAGATTCAGAAACTATTTCTCTTTTGAAGAACTGTACTTTTTGGTGGGAGTGCTAGGTAAGCTTGTGCTCTGTGCTTGGTTTTTAATATATGACATGGTCATGTATTAAATGTATGACATATATGTGTAATTATATATTTATGACATGGAATAAATGGAGCTGTTAGGTAAAATAGAAAGTCCTTTCAGGAGTCTTTTTATCTCTTTACTCTTTTTTCCACAAAAAGATTAAGAAAAAATATTTTTCTACAAAAAAGATTAAGAAACATCTACTCATGATTGTGTTGCTTAAATACTGAGCTGTTTCTCTCAAGTATATTTAATATGATCTAATATGAATGTCAACAACCTGGCCTGTTTTTAGTACAGGTTTAATTATTGTTTGTTACTTATGTTTTCTGAAAGACATGATGTCACGTTGTGGATTAAATCAATAACAGGTTCTGTTTATAGGAATTGCAAGAATCTGCATGAAGTAATAAAAATTCATATTGTAAGGAGAAATAGCAGCATCTTCTAACGGTAAAAAAAAATTGTGCTTTTAAGAAATAAATAAGAAAGACCTTAAAGGAATCTCTCTGTGAAACACAGTGCATGTTTCCCAGCAGGAGTCACCTCCAGAGGAAGAGGGGGGGCAGCGGGACCCCGCTGGGCTGCGTTATGCAGTGAGCATAGGGACCTTCTGCATCTACCAGACCTGTGTGACTACTTGAATGCTGTCGTTGAGTTGCGGGGCTGACGTTAAGTTATTGTTCCTGTGCTATTTCACCTGTTAACCGATTAAGACTCAGCATACTGTTTGAATTGCTGGGTATGCTCCCGTCTAGGAATGTTTTTTATACATGTTTTAAATCAGTCCCTGTTTAGGAGGTTTAAATCCCATTTATTTCAGTGAGAATAAAACGCGTGTTTTAGTATTGTTAAAGCCTACAGTTGTAATTATTGGCAATGGTTATTAAAGAAGATTGCATTCCTTATGTTAACATTATCTTGTGACAAAATATAATTATAGTCAAGAATTATTAGGAGAAATTATTACACTTCGGTACTACCAGTGAAAGACATAATGAGAAGGTGTATTAGCTGAAATAACAAGAGAAAAATGATGAGTGGAAGCAGCAAAGTATTTTCATTTTGAAATAGAATGATTCAAAACAAAGTGTGTTTCTCTTACATATGTTAGCTACCTGCTTTTAGAAGGTTATACACATTTTAAATGGTTTTATAGAGATGAGTAAAGCAACTAATTTTTCATCCGAGATCAGGTAGTGTTTTAAAAAGGAAAACATCATTTCTTGTCTCATATTTCAATTTTTTTCTGTTGAAATGAAACTGCGTCAGAATAAGGTATTATTCTAAACTAAGAAGCAAAGGTTTTCATACATTAATAATGTATGAAAATATGAATAAAATAAAAGAGATATTATGCAATAATTTGCAAAATGCAGTATTCTGCTGTAATTTGGTTTTCTGGAAAAGCATTTAGATCCAAGAAATTTTCCATGGGAGAGAGGCAGGAGGACTATTGTGCTGTTTCTTATCATTAACTGAGCAGCAAGGCGCCTTTAAACACACAATGTATTTTTTCTCATGTCTAGATATCAAATCCAATTGAAAATACGTATAATTTGAAAAATGCATGCATTGGAAACGTTTTCTCCTCTACACATGCATCCGGTTTAGGTTCTACTTCTTCCTTTATCGCTTTTAGCGAGTGCTATTCCATAAAAGAAACTCTAGGCGCATTATAATTAATTTACAAATTTTTGTTTTGATGTCATGGCTCAAATGTTTCCATACACAGTATGATTGAAAAGCTGCGTTCTTCCACCCTAACTGCATGTATTCCATGACAGCAAAGCGATCCTCGGGATGGATGGCGTTACATTGCTATGTCAGTGGAATAGGGACTTCATTGCAAACTGGATGTCGTGTGGTATTTTTTACTGAGATTTTAATTAAACGGTAAATACAGGGTGTTTCATTCTCTTCTTAATTATCCTGATTTGACCTTTCATGTACACATATGTGGTACAGGTCCAGAATAGAAGCGCTTCATTTTTTTCTGACAGTCTTCAGCTTTATATGCTAATGGACTATTTAAATGATGTTTCTTAACGATACATACAAAAAGAGAGAAAACCGTCTTTGTATTTTTAATGGCATTTTGTTCAAGGAAAAAAAACAAATAGCAGGAATGTTCTTCACAGTCCATCCATCTTTTGTGGACATCCTCCTAGATGTAAAAAGCAGCACTCCATAGCTGAGGAAGAAAATCCCTTTCCATATTACTTCCCATGCAGCAACCTTTCATGGCACGTAGTGAACAAAAATTAGGGTTTTGTGGAAATTTGTGTGCATGCTTGATTTGCATCCCTCTGTATTTAGATATTGTGGTGAAGTTTCTTCCCGTTTTCCCCAGTTAAAGCACAATTCTGAATCAAAGTTATTCTGCTGTAAAGAAGGTAAACAAGTCCATTATAGACTTCAAAATGGAAAAAAGTTTGTTAATTAACAGTTTTTTGGACACTTGTCCAGTTGTGTTGAAATTTTTCAGGAAATTTGTCCTTATTTTTCAAAGAGAAGCTAGAGCTTTGCAACTACAAAACCAGTCTAAGTGTAATGCAGGGAGAAAAAATGGAAATTAGATGCATTTAGCAATCTCTCCATGAGAAGTTCATTCTTTGTTTAAATTCTGAGCAGTCAAAGCTTTGTTTGTTCAACATGCTTTTAGGCCAGATTTATGACACTGTGAGAAGAGGACCTACTTAAGAGCCAAACCTAAGATAGTTTTGTTAGCTATATTTTCATTAATATTTATTTTTTGAAAGCCCTATGATACTGTTAAGTGCTTAAATATTCTTAAACCACTCTATATCTGTAAAACTGAGGCACTGAAGAGAAAAGCTAGAAAATTTAATGGCCTTTAAAAGACTATCTAAATCAGCAAGCTCTTAACTAAGTGAAATATATTTAAGATGCTCCAAGTCTGTTGCTGTTATGTTAATAACAAAAGTGAGTGACAATAACAATTTCAGGAGAGCTCTGGAGCACTGAGCAATCTGCAGTCACTTCGCTGGGGTGTAGAGCTGACTGCCCCAAAGTGGAGTTAGGAAGTTCTCATTTTCTCTTGATTGCCAGTATTTAGAACCTGGTTTTGGTTTTCCCAGTCATCTTTGATGATTGATCGAAGGGCAAGAAATTTGGATCACGATGTTAAACCGGCTACATATGAGTCTTCTTCTTTCGTGAATGACAGGTAAGATCTCATTCTGTGGGGGCTCCTCAATCCCACTTACTTCTCTGAAGCGAATGGTGGGTATTTCAGTGTTGGCAGTTTTTGAATATAAGTGGCAGAACATCATAAAAAAACCTGCCCTACAGTTAAATCCTTATATTTCTATCTGTGAGAAGAAAAAAAAAATGCAGGCTTTCTGATGGTATTTTTTTTTCCACCTGTTCTGTAAAAAAAATTATTTTTGCCTGTATACATCTTTGCTGTTTCCACACTGCTGTACATGTAAATAAGTTATGATTACCAAAAGAATATTTCCATTGCTAATAGGATTAGAAATACCTTTGCTGTCAGATATAAATTATTCATTGCTTTTCATGTCATCTGCTCTTTTTAATTCTTATAATAGCTAACAAAATTCCCTACATGTGAATTCTTTTTATTTAAAATATTTTCATCCACTGTTTTTGTTTTCTAATGTTTGATCTCCAGTTATTTTTGGGTTTAGGGTGTTTTGGGGTTTGGGGAGATTTTTTCTGGTGGTGTTTCTTTTTTTTTTTTAAAAGCAGCTGAACTCAATATACAGTGTTATATGTGATACTCCATAGCATCTGATTTGTTACAGTATGTTTAGTAAAAACTACCTTTCCACTATATGCTTCTGCTGCCTAATGTAACAAGGCCCTGAGACATCCAGAGCTCACAGACATGATGTCAATAAAGCATAATAATATTAACTTAGAAAAGTGACCGTGGTTCAAATATAAAATTGTCTTAAAAACACTGTTCTTAAATAGCAATGCTTATTGCTCTGAAATACTACTCAGAGCTTTTCTAAACATACATTTACTGCTTTTACTAAGTATATAAAAATAGAGACTCATTAATCTGCTGAAAAGCAGTGATGGAGTTGGCAAAGGCACATGACAAAGGCTAGGTTACACCAGACCCATAATGAAATTATAGCGGGCAGAAGTGTGCAGTCAGTAATGTAGTAAGCATGTAATATATTTTAAAAGTCACAAAGACAGGGGGTCTATTTTCAGCATCAGATGTTTGCCACAGTTCACGGTCATATTTATTTGAGTAGTTCTCTTTCCTCATAAAATCCCTTCTCCTTTATTCTGCTTTTCCACCGAGCTGATTTTTATCATTTTCTTGATGATGTACTTTCTGATTTTCTTAGTGGGAACATCCATGTTCTTTGCAATTTTTCTCATACTTGCAGGACTTGAGTTGTATTTAGTTCTGTGTTCTTTCCTTTGTGTTCCAGATACTTGTGTGTGCTGTAAAGTACGTGGGTATCGGTTTCTTAGCAGCCTCTGGTTTATGGTCATCAGATAACTACTTGCTGTTTTGGCAGACCTTTTGGGATATTGGGGCTCTTTAAACATAGACGCTGCCTGTTGTCCAAATTAATGGCTAATAATAGACCACAGACACTGCCTATTGTCCAAATGAATGGCCTACGTAGGAGGTGCAACTTTTGGACAAGTATTTTATTGGAGTGGTTTAAATTTAGGCTTTAATTTTTTTTTTTTTTTTTTTTTTTTTTTTTTTTTTAAAAAGACAAAGAAAAAGACTGCACACACAGGGACTAATCTTAAAAAAATTATTAGTTTTGATAAACTAGTGTCCTCTAAGGTCTGATTTCAAAGCCTTCACTTCTGGTTACGCTAAAACCAAAACAGAACAGAGACTTACTGGCTTGATGTGAATCTCTTAGAATAGAGCATAGATACATTCTATATCATTCTCCTGTAAATCAGGGTAGAACAAATCTTTTGTGGATTATAATTTAATTCCAACACGTTATTCCTGTAACACAAGTAGTAGCCTGAATTATGTTTGCTTCTTTATGTTGAAGCTTATGATTTATTTCAGTTTCAGCTTCGTGGAATAATAGAATTTCTTACTGGTGCTGCTTGTGTGTAAATCTTTACAACCCAGAAGTTGTAATGGATACAGCTAGTGTTCATATTCATTCATATTCATTTTTGCAAACAACAGGGTGGTATCAGACAGCATGTCTAAACTCGTACAGAGGAGGGGATTAAGTGATTACTTGGCTTTGGAAAATTGGACATGTATGATTTAAAGGATCACTAGTATTTAGAGGAATGTGTTTTGACTGCAGAATGCTGTGCTTTCAACTCTTCCTGCTAAGCCTCCTGTAAAATTCAAATATAGGAGTAATAAAGTGTATTGCAATAAAAACACTTCATACTTTCCCCTTTCTGTACAGTGGACGTGGATCACACTGACTGGACAATTGATTGCAGTGAATAAAAGCGGATCTGTAAAGTCCAAGCAAATAATTCAGAACACTTATTCATGCTGTCTAGCAGTTCCAAACTTGATTTCAGTAATACTACTACATGCAGCTGCTAATTAATATTCTGAGAATCAAAAGAGATAAGCTTGTAGCATGAACACACCACAGAGAGTCCTTTAAATCACTTCATTAGAATCTTCACAGAAATGAATGTAAAACCTTTGGGTGTGAAATATAGTTAAAAGAACGTCCTATTGAAGTAAACATTGCCCAGATCAACCTTCTGTTGCAGCTGTTTGATCACTGATATTAGAACTGATAACCATGCAGAAGGCTCTTAGAACACATCGGGCTTTGCTGTCTTGCCTTACTTTTTTTTTTTTTTTTTTTTTTTTTAATTTCCTCCCAGTTACCTTTCTCCGTTACAGCTCTGCCCGTACTTCCCACACCTGATTTTCCCAAAATACTCCTTGCCGGTGAATCTCCAGGGATAGCCCTTCCCTCTAACTCAGTTTTTTATAATCAGATTCTGAAAGCTACAGAGTATCAGCTGTTAACAAATATTTGCTGAGGTTGGAGTACACTGCACCTTGTGCCTTGTTTGTGAGAAGTCACTTAAGTCACCCCAGATGATAAAAAAGCTTTACTGTGACTTACCCATTTTTTTTTACATGATACAAACAGAAACTCTTTTCTGCATTTATTCATAACTGATTAGTAAGACAGACAAACACGGCTGAACAAAACACTTGCTTAATGTTTGCAATGTTTGCTATGTTTGCTTACTATTTTACACCCAAATACAGAAACCCAACGTTATTTATATTGCAAATTAAATACTCAAAAGCTACAAACTTCCAGAATTATGATAACAATTTAGCCCCTTCATTTGCAGTCTGATCCTACTTAACCCAATAATCATACATGACTTTTGCACAGGGCATGCGCCTCACTCATTGCCCTGTTTTATGACAGAACATACTGCAGGGATTTAATGATACGTCATCCCCCCACAGTGTGTAATCTTACACTGCCTGTACTATTGTAATATATAAGATACAGATTTCAAAAGGCAGCCTTGGTCTTAACAATTCCTTTTTTTTTATGTTTTATGTTGTAATTTTAATAACTTTTAAAAATCTATTTGATGGGCTGCTTAAAACTTTTTCAAAAACAAACTGAAAAATGTAAGGCCACATCCGAGTCAGACTTTCAGAGCCTTTGGCTCTCCCCACGGGCCTGTGCTGTCCTGTGTTGGGATTGTTCCCCACCTGCAGCAATTCCAGGAGGACTGACGACACCTTACTCTTAGGTTTCACAAATAATCGCTGGCACGGAGGGTGGAAGTTGGATTCAATTACAAGCTGTGAAGAGAATTTGTACAACGAATAGAGAACGCTCTGCCTGTGTCCTTCAAGCTTTAGATTCCTTCTGCACCATCTTTCCATCCTGCCTCACAATGAATCCATTTTAGCAGACTCCTCATACTCGTCCCTTTTCCTCATGAGGAGTATGCAAGCCAGCCCCACTAAGGATTTTTAATGACACTTCTACTCTTCCTGCCTTTTAAACTGTAGCCTTCAGAGTCTCCGAGCTTTTTGTCCAATCGGTATATTTGCTCCTCGTTCTGTCCTAACAGAGATATGTTGGCACTGCCTTGTTCGAGGAGATGGAAAAAAAGATGGCTGTGACAGACGGGACAAGCTCCTTTCAAGTCTTTGTTCAACAAGGTAAGAATAAGAAAGCATTTCAAAAAAAGTCAGCAATTTTTTAAAAATTTTTGCGATGTGGAGGTGGATACAACCATTATTTTCCCCCAGCTGTGTTATAAATGCCTGAGTAATTATGCCTGAGTTTTTAAAAAGTCAGTCTGGAATAGATTTATGACTTAGGAAGGCTTTATGCAAAATCCTTACATTTTTGAGAAATCTTTAATAGTTTTAAATGTATTCTAAATAATATAAAAGTTGAAGAAGTTTAGCATTAGGGAATGCTGTCACCTGAGATTGCTTACAGTGCTTTAGTAAGAGCTGGAATTCAGTTTGATTGACTATTCTTAGTTGCATATTCATCACCTTTTATAATATATGTCATTTAATGTGCTTATTGTTTGCTATGCTAAAATTAACACTATACGATAGCATTAATGTAAAACTTATTTCTGTGATGTGATGGAATTCCTTGTGATGTGCAGTTCTGTTGATAGCCCCTGCCCAGATTAAATGTACTGCACTGCTGCCGTTCTCAGGTATATCTTAATTTCCAGTGCACGGCACAGTCATGGTCTGTCGCATGCTGGGAGGTGTGTACGTTTTATCAAGGCACACAGTGGGAAAGAGCCAAAGCTGGGACACCTGCTGCCATGTACAGGCTGTTAGGAAGCAAAGTCACTAGTGGTGACACGTTATCCGGGCTCCCATCCGGCCACATCCAAGTGTAACTAGTTTGTCAATCACCGTGTTTATGTCATGAATCCAGGGGAAAAAAACAGGTGATTTTAGTAATATAAGAAGAGAAGAAGTCTTCCTAGAAAAAAAAAAAATAAAGAACCTGAGCTATAAGCACTTACAGAAAATGTAGCTTTATATTCTGATTACTAGTATTTCATTAACTTAAAGAGAAATCATTACATTATAGCACAGTTATTTTGAAAGACTGTCTTACAAGCTTCTTTAGATACACTTTCAGTTCTCATGTACAGAGTTTAATTTACTGATAACATTTTTGACTTTATTCAGTTTTACTTAAATACATATGTCTGTATGCAGTGCAAAGATATTTTTTTCTTCAATGCTTAAGCAGAATTTTCAAATCTGAAGCTGTACATTATCATGTTAAAATCTGCAATGTAAGAAAAATAAAAAATGTTTAGCATTGACAATGACAGGACATAAAGTCATGACAAAGAGAGAAACGCACCAGAAAAGGTCTGGGATAAACAACCTGTAACATAATTTCATATAATTTAATCTACTTTCTTTGTCTGTGTTTAACTGGATAAGATACAATGAACTTGAATTTCAGAAAAAAACAACCACTTCAGGTTTTTTATTCGAAACTCTTTGCAGCAGAAAGCATGAAAATAGGTTGCTTGGAAAAAAGCTGTACAATCTCTAGTATTGGAGATATTTAAGAATGCATTAGACACAGATGTGTCAGAATGACTTAAATAAATTTAGGCAGCTTGCAAAGGGATAGAATAAATAACCCCTGGTTTTTGTGACTGGAAACTATGAAGGCACTGAAGAACTAAAATGAAGTTATATGCAGTATTTTTAGTTTCCCATACAGAAATACAGGCAAAGATTTACACTACAGGTAACTGGGAATTTCTGTGCAGTTCCAAGGAGATTTTTACTGAGCTGTTTCCTCAATAATACTACAGATTTACAGATTAATTTGGGGGACTCAGTAATGAACAACAATCAAGATAAATGGAACAAAAGTTAATGAAATGTGAGCTTTTTCCTTTCAAAAATCAAAATCCACTTATTTAACTCTGCTAAAGTCCATTGAAAATCTCAGTTCCTGGCACAATTTCATAACCAGCTTATGTAACATGTCTGATTACAGGGAAAGAAAAAAATAGTATGACAGAATGGGTGTTCTTTTCTACTATTCTCCACTTCAAAGGGTAATTAATTTGTTAAAGATTTAGGGTGACTGCTGGACTTCCACTCTGGTTAGATACCATCTTTATGGTACCTATCCTATAAGCATCTGTCATCTGCTGAAATCACAGTCCTTGACCGTAGGAGTTTGAAAACTGAGGAAGGATAGAAACAACCTGAGAATGATTAAAGACATAACTTTTTACAGTTGAGAATTGCAAAAGTGCCGTAAGGGACACAGGCCTCCATTTCCTGTTCAAACGTTGTCTATGGATGCAGATGCCTAACATCTTTCGGCAGATACACCCTAGAGATTTAGGACTGCTCAGTAGTGGAGTGGAAAAGGAGCGTGTCCTATTCTCATACACTTGGTGTAAGTTTAAATATTCCAAAACTGTAATTTTCTTTGCTGGACAGAGTCACGGTGCAGTTCAGATTCACAGGCTGTCCTTGGTCAAACCTTCTCCTCACCACCTTCTCTCTGACAACGCCTCATCATGCCTTAAAATGTAAAGCTCCATCCCAGCAGTTCTGAGAGATTTAAGTTTATTAAAGGCACGTGTTCATAAGTCTATATCAAAATATATTTTTCCCTTAGGGGCAGAAGTGAAAGAGCTGTGAAATAAATGTGAATGTGACTTATTAGACTCATGATAGCAATCCATTTTCTTACTTTACTGTCTCCCTAGGAGCTGTTTGTGGTTTTGTCCCCAAAACATGTGCTTTAAATAACTCTAAAAATGTTTTTTCCTTTTCAAAGACAAAGTGCAGCTGGTGCCGACCTAAGAAAAATAGAAATCTAATGTATATTATTTGAAATAGAAATACTATTTATCGATGCTCATGCCTCAAACCAGTTCAAATGGGGCTTCTGGTATGGGTTTCTTGAAAACAAGCTGCTACTAACTAGAAATGATCTGGTAGTTAATTTTTCCTCTCTTGATACTGGAACATTTTCCATGCCAAGAAATGTGGTAAAGAAACTACTAGATAACTGAAATATATGGTGTTTGGAGAGTGCTAATTACGTTTCCACTGGCGGCAGCAACCTTAGGGGTTGCTATTTTGATGTTCTGCTGAGATTATCATCAGCATTTCATCTCTTTGAAGATAAATCCTTAGACAATACAGCCACATCACAGCATTTTCTTCTTAAATTTGGCAAAGGCCTTCATGACATTAGTGAAAGCTTGTTCATGAAGATGTTTGTCAGGACCGTTACGCTCATGAGAACTTCAGGGGCCTTCTTTATCTGGAATGGAACTTTCCTGCTCTGTACGTCCCCGAAGGACCTCTGAAACAATGTCACCTACTTAAGAGTGTGGTTCTGTGGTAGTTTTGGCCTATAGGTTCGTGTTAACTTTAAGACACCATTTTATTTGTGCATTAGACAAACTTTGTGTCTGTCACAAAGGCAGCAGTCATGACGTGACTCTTGAGCGAGGCTAAATGAGCCTGCAGTATGCTCTGGCTTTCATTATGTGATCATGTTGCCGGTGGTCAGAATTCAGATGTAGAACATTTTGATGAAAAGATACATGGTCTATCCAGAGGACTATTTTTTCCACCACCCATATTGTTATTACAGATGAATGAAGGAAAGGCAGTTTTTACTTCGACAGAAATTAAATCTGCTGTTATCATATTGATTTCAACTGGGCTAGTAGCAACAAGCAATTATAATAAGTGGGAATTAAAAAGGTGTGCTACTGGCCATTTTAATTCACAAATGGTCTGATTAAAAATTTCTTACACGGGAAAAAAGCCTGTTAGACTTCAGAGGAAGCTGTTCCATAGCACCATCACTCCGGCGTGTAGCCAGCAGTGATGAAACTTGGCAAACATATTCATATCATGTGTTTTGGAGAAACGACAAATTTAAATGAAGATGTTTGGGGCAGGAGGTCTGTTGTATGTCACATCGATGCAATGTCTACAGATATTTTAAAAACATCAACATTAAGATGACAGCAGAAATTACAGAAAGTAATTTGAGGAGGTATAAGTCATAGTAATGGGAAGTAGTCAACTGAAAAATATTAGATTCTTGAGGGTGGAGAGTTACTTGCGCTGGGACTGTGACACAGCAATAGGTTTTTCAGCCTAGTGGCTGAAAACACACTTACTTAAGGGTCATTTTTGAATATTTAATTTCCTTTAAGCAAAGTCCAAAGCAGTAAAGAAAACCAACATGTGATAAAGGTTGCTCTAGAGTTCATGCCAGAACTTTCATTCACCCCATCTTTCCACTGTCTTCCAGAGCCCTGTCACCCTCACTGTTTCTTGCAAGACCCCAGTCTTTCACTCTCTACTGCCAGTTTGCCCAGTTGTCCAAGCAAGCAGATATTTCTGCTGCCCTTTAGCCTGGAAAAAACAGCAAGAGTTGGTTGTGAAAATATTAATGAGGTGTGGTTTCTGACTGCAAAGGAAAAGGTGCGAACTGCCAGCTTGGTGGCAAGGTAGGCACCATGCAGAGTCAGCTTGACTACATTTTGAAAAAAAGAACATGTAGTGTTTTGAAAAAAAGAAAATATTGGAAAAGGGTGAGGAAAGAGTTCTACAATAGTGTCTCAACAGATGTAAAGAGATATAGATACATAAAGTTTCGTTAAAATTAAAAGACGTGTTAGTTTATTCCAGCTAAGAATCTAACCCTCTCTCTGGAGCTTTTCCTGACTTCGGTGTCCGTTTCATTTCAGGGGTGTAAAAATCTGGTTTGGATCTCTAGGAAAGATTCCAAATTATAAAGCAGTAGTAAAGGATGAGTAAGAAGTGACTAATAAAAATACTCCACGGACATGAAGGGTTTTCTAAACTATATTTGTACAAGTTATACTTGTGTAAAGGCTTCAGCATGTTGCCGGTTTTGGGTTCTACCTCTTCACATTGTTAACCAGGAGAACAGCCCATGGATGCTGCAGCCAGAGCTAGGCTCAGAAGCCTGCTTTACTCATGTCCTCTGCGCTGGGGTGATGTTTCTGGGGCTGGCACTGAAGGACAAGCCCGCTGTTTTGCACAGCAGCAAAAGAGACTACCTCTATTTGGGGATTTTGCAAACTGTTTTCAAGGTTTTCTTTTCAGTGTGTTGAAAATTTGAATCACAAAAAGTTCGCAGAAGTTTTCAATTGTAATGCAGTCTCGTTAGATGTATTTTGTAATTCATCTCATGTAATCAGAGGTGATGATTCACGGAGCACTTTTCAAATACTCATCCTCACATCCTTTACAAAGTATCCCAAGGATTCAGGAAGCTGTTATTGCTCAGCTCTCCTGGCCTGGTAGCACTTTGGCAAACAAGTTTTGGCACTTAAGCACATTATTGATGTATGGCTTAGTTGTTTACTTAGTGTTACAAAAATGTTTTTCGTTCTACAGAGGATACCTGGAAATGAGATCTCCTTCCATCTCCCTGTAAACCACACAAACATCTAAATTTTGTGAAAGCAGAGCTTGTTTCTCTAAGGAGAGAAAGAGAACAGTGCTTTGCATGTGTAAAAGCATTCAAAGTGATCCTCAGCAGTCGGTTACTTTATAAAATTTTGATAAAATCTAACAGTTTCTTTTGATAGAAAATTTTAAGACAGGTGGATTTTTATTTTTTTTTTTTTTAATCGCCTCAGAGTGGTTCTGTAATAGAAACAGTAAGCAAGAAATTGCAATTGAAATAAGATTTACTTGTCTTTTGGATTGATTTTTCTTACAGGTATAAAATTGTATTATTCTGTTTATGTGCTTGAGTTTGTTCTAAAGAGCACTATAAATGACTGCTCAGGGGCCAAGAGTTGAACAGACATTCATTTAGTCTGAGCCTTCCAAAGTAACCTTCATTTGTGCTGGCATTACTTTCTGCTCTTAAGGAATTATTCCATGTTTTTGTACTTGTAGCCTGTAAGGAGATGCCGTGATGTGTGGGGTAGATAGTATTTTTTTTTTCCTGAAACTATAAAGCCTCTGAAAAAGTCATTTGCCTGCTTTAGTACAAGAGTTTTGCATAGGAAGATAGGGAGGATAGGAGATTAGGCTTAATTAACCAATAGAGAGAATAATAAAGTTACGAGTAAGTAATGATCTTAACTAACAAGGAAAAGACATGAAACATTTTCCCCTTAAGTTCTTTAGACAGTATGTTTCCACAAGACAGTAATTCATCAGAAATTAAAGGAAAAGGAAAATGGAACTGCATCCTAAAATCAGACTGGGGTCCTGTGGTGTCGATCCTGATTTTAGGATGTTACTTTGGAAGGATGTTACTTTGGGTGTATTTTAGGAAGGTTACTTTGGAAGACTCAGACTAAATGAATGTCTGTTCAACTCTTGGCCTCTGAGCAGTCATTTATAGTGCTCTTTAGAGCAAACTCAAGCACATAAACAGAATAATACAATTTTATAGCTGTAAGAAAAATTAATCCAAAAGACAACTGTATCTTATTTTTCTGGGGTATTGTGGTGTGTAAATTTTAGGTTCCTTGTCCTTGGAATACAAAACTCAGGATCTATACCGTGCATTTTGATTTTCTGTGAAGAGGGCTACAATCTAGCACAACTCGGAACTGCACAGAGAGCCGTGTAGGGTGAGCGGGCTCCGTACGGAGATGCATGGGCCTAGCCAAACTGGAACTAGCCCAGGCCCAGGGGTGGCTTTAGCTCTCCCTGGAAGTGCAGTACTTCAGCCCACAAAAATAGACGTGGCTGTGAATCTTACAGCACAAAGACGTGCAACCAAAACACCCTTCCCCACACTTTTAAAGAGTAGAACAGTGCAAATGATGAAGAATTACTGATTCCTGAGCTTCCATTTAGGTAGTTTTCCATGTAAGTAATAAAACATTTAGCAAGGCTGAAAATGGATTTGCGTTTTCTTGCTCTGTGGGACAGTAGATCAAGCCACCTGCTGAGTGAAGCCTGAACCGTTAAGATAGAAACTGGTTCAGAATAAGCAAAAGTCTCTACACAATTTGCTGGAACCAAAGAAAGTGTCTGTTTGTTTAAGTTATGTTTGGCTCGGGCAAAAGTCCGAGACAGTGCAGGATTCCTCTCAGCTCATTAGAGATGAAAAAGACTGGGGGGCTGGGATGTAGGGGGGGTGTCAGTTCCTTGCTACAGGGGACTGTTAATGTATAAACCCCTTGACGTCTATTAGTCAACCATAAAATCCAAGGTGGACTGCTCAGCTCTCAGGATGTCAAAACTTCTGAGCATGGGTGGGAGCAGAACTGTCCAGGGAGCTTTTAATGCATGCCCAAACCCTTTAAAGTAAGACAGTGACATTTGCATTTAGGCATCCTGAAGTCATAAGGCTGCTCCTTTGGATTGGAGGGGAGGGGAAAGGGGCAGCTGATGATTTCCCCTTTTGACCAGAAGAATCTTTGCAGCCCTTAAATCCTGTCTAAATCCTTGGAGGAATCTGGCCCATTCCCTTTCAATTATATTATGTGGTTGATAGCCATGAAATATTGAAAGGAAATTGGATATGATAATGTCATAAAGAGTCTATAAATAGCATTACAGTCTTCATTATGATTCTAGTTGTGCTGTAATTACCTGTGCTCCATGTGAGATGAACGAGCTGCTGAGAGATAAATTTGGGCACAGGGACGATGCAATCAGTGGCTACCATGTAAGATGTAAAGTGTATGGGGCATCCACACTTCATCTCCACAGATATTTACAGGTTCATTTCCAGAGGTACTCACCCAACTAAAGCCCCATCATGTAAAAACGCATGAGTGGTATTCCTCACTGTACATTACTATTCCTAGTTGCAAGTGGGATGAAAGAGCTGTCAGTACTTCACAGGGGATACTCTGTCCTGTTGCAAGTCAGCAGATACTTGCCCATTAAGTTTCTGTGAGGCCAGAATCTCATTGCATTTCTAGGTTGGCAGAGTAATTTAGGTCTTATATTCCTTCACTCCACTATCCTATTCATTCAGGGATTTAGGGATTTTCTTTTTTTCCAGCTGGAAGAGTTAAATTTTAGTTATCTTATTTCAGTCTTTTTCTTTCTCCGTTCTACAGATATTCGTACTCACAAGTTATCAGCAAATAAAAGTCCACATTTTGCTTGTGATTATATCATCCAATATTTGATCAAACTTTATCTTGGTTTACATTCTCAGTGTAATTAGGTGCTTACACAATAAGATAGAAGATGGAATTTTTCTGCTTAGTTCTCCCAAAGTGCAGAGAGCAGCCTTGTTGTGACCTGTGAACCCAGACCAGCCATGCATTCTCTATATTATGTATAGATAATATATAATGCCCTGTAGCTCTGGCAGGAGCCTGAGGGTTTGGGAAATTCAGAAAGGGTGAGAGGCACTAAAGAGAACA
The DNA here is from genome assembly GCF_003259725.1 of Athene cunicularia. Classification (NCBI taxonomy): domain Eukaryota; kingdom Metazoa; phylum Chordata; class Aves; order Strigiformes; family Strigidae; genus Athene; species Athene cunicularia. The sequence goes on from NW_020799106.1 coordinate 5,495,648, forward strand.
TAAGCTATTTAGATCCCACATTCTTAAGGGTTTTTTTTAGGCTAAAATGGGGTAGGTTCAAATTTCAAATGGGAAAGGGATAGGTTAAAAAAACCTTACAGCTGCTACAGGTAACATTCAAATAACTGGCCAGTTTTATACCAACACTTAAATAATATAAATAACTACAGGTATATGTATATGTTAATTTCTATCAGAATAGTATTCTAGGTCTTCCAAACTCCACATATTTTCACAGAATCATCTAGATTGGAAAGGACCTTGAAGATCATCTAGTCCAACCATTAACCTAGCGCTGACCGTTCCCAACTACACCATATCCCTATTTTGAATCTGTAAGGTCAGTTAATGTATTTAACCTATATAATGGTCTTAAAGGAATGGTTTAACTGTGTATCAATTTTAGTCTACGTCTTAGTTATGTTTTAGCAGTCTACGTGTAGGAAGTGCTGTTTCAGATGCAATGAGAAACTGAAGCAGAGAGTAAACTTGAACAAACAGATTTCCCCCCACTCTGAACCTTCCACAGCCAGCCAGTCCTCTTTATTGGCAGAGGTGTGAGGTGTAACCCAGTCAGAGCTGTGGGAGGTTCTGTTCAGCTCTGTTCTGGCACCAGGAGAGGCAGAGGGGGCCCAAACAATGGCAAGGTGTGCTGGGGGAACTCCCCACACACCCCCAAGGAAGACCCCAGGTGGGTGCGTGACCCATCTCCTCTGTGTCCCCTTCTTCCCACCTGCACAATCCTGTTGCCAGCTCTTCTGCTGTTGCCCAGTATCAAACTAAGGATATATGTAAGTGTTTTACCAATTATCAGGCCTAGCATAAAGGGCACAGCCAGCATAAAGATGAACCAATAACCAAATTGTATTTGATACAGAAGGGTCAGTACATGGGTGAGCGCTGGGGGTACAAACAAGTCAGTCAGATTGTACATAATGGACATCAATCCCACTGACCCCAACAACGACACCGCACGACCGGCAATGGGTGGGATAAAGGGTGACATGCAGTCTCCCATAGAAGGAACGGGAGACAACCGAGTCAACAAGCCAAACACATCAGACCAAGGAAGCCACAGACTGAATCTCTGCACAGCCCGGGTTTACAAAAGCCAGAGCTGCCTGGAGCCCAGTCCCAGGAGGCGGGAGGTCCTTCCCCAGCAGGGAACTCTGCCCAGGGCATCCCCCTCACAGACAGACACCCCCCTGCCTGCAAGGGGTCCCAGCTGTTATCCCCAGGTGGGACACCTGACCTTGGGTTACTGACTGCGGGACCCCTGGGGCTCCTTTACCCAACGGCTCTGTCTGCCAGGCCGCCCACCCTGGGGGGAAGGCTAAAGGGAACCTCACCCCCCTTTGGGAAGGGCTGTGGGAATCACCCACATGTCAACCTTAATTTGGGGCTTGGGGTTGAAACCCCAGCGTTTCAGTAAGGAAAATACTTTGTCAGTGTTTTTCAGAACGCAAGGGTTTTCCAAGACTTCATTTCTACCAAGGAATAGACAGTGATCTTGAGATAATTAGAATGATAAGTAGTGATTGCTCTAGTTTGGATTATGTATCCCTAGCATTGTGTATTTAGGGCGATAAGAATACAGTCTCAAACAGAAAATACTTCAAGACTGGGAGATAAAACAGCTTATTGCATCAATAGCTCATCATTCTTATGATTTTCATACTATTTCTTTTCTACAAAACTTTTATTTTAGAACAAAGGAAATAGATTTATTCAGGAGAAAATATGTCATTATTTCTGCTTTTTTTTTTTTTTCTTTTTCTCTGTCCTAAAGCATTTAAGCTTCCATTTTTTCTCCCATCTGAAATAGAAGTCAGCCAAATTATTTCTGTGTCAGATTTTTTTTTTTTTTTCAGAAAAATTACTGATGCTCTTTGGATTTATTTGATACAACTGGTTTGATATGATGTAGTATGAATTTGTATCACACCTGGGGAAAAAATTAGATTAAAATTAAGTAATAGTTACAAGTTCATTGACTATACATAACAATTGCCAGTATGTAATAACTGGTGATTTTACATGTTCTAGCTTCTTTATGAGTTCACAGCCACTGAAGTATGAAATTAGTATGAAGTTAGCTGAAGTTGTCCAGGAGATAACCATTTTGGGTCCTTTAAAACTAAAGGCAGAGGAAAGAAGTTACTCATATATTTGAACATACTTAAACACCACCGCTACCTTTTCATGTAGAACGTGATCCACTGATGGAAAACACTTGATAAAGAATTCAGTGCTCTCAAAAGATGGGTTTCCCAGAAAGCACAAGACTCAAACTGTCTCGGAGAAATTGTAATCTTCAAAATGTATCATGCCATTGAATAATTTTTTCTAGTGGCTTCCTCCTGTTGGTTCAAGGTGCTATGATTCTTTAGGCTGCTGTTATTAATTCACTGATGTTATTCTGATAGTGGAAATGAATCAGAGCAGTGCTGCTTTTTTTTTTTTTTTTTTTCCCCACCCTACAATGTTCCATATTGAATGTCCTTTATGAAAGAGGTGCTCCCACTGCCTCTAAGCACTCCAAAAGTGTTACACCTTTGGTTCAAAAAGTTCTGCATGAAACAATCAGGAATATTTTAATAACCATGCTTTCTGGTTTTTGGGGTTTTTTTTTTGAATTCTGTTATCCTCAGCTTCTCTTAGGTTTAGCTTTCTTAAAGCACTTCATTCACTACGGTTAGTGTGACAACACTCAAATTAGTAATTTAAGGATTATTTTTGTCTCAGTAGAATTCTTAGTGCTCCAAGTAGTTTTGTCTGGAAGTTTTCTAACTATGTCTTTAAAGAGTGTTTGGATATTTTCTGCATCAGATAGTTTGCATTAATTATTTACAATTATTTGGATTCAGATTCTGTTGAATCTGTAGATTGCTATGTGCAAAATGGTGATCATGGTTTGCTCAGTGTTCTGAAAGAGAAGAAAATATAAATTCTGTAGTGAATACAACACAGGTTAGAAGAGTGACATTTTCAGCAGAAAATTTTCATGTGTCAGAAGTTCACAGGTACTACCATTTTTTTTTCCTTTTTTTGCTCTGAAGGCCATTCTTTGTAGGATGACATTTTCTTTGTCTCAAAGCAGAAATCTATTGCCTACTTAATTTTCCTTCTTGCTTTTTGGAGGGTCTGTTAGTTGATGATCTGCAGTTTTGCAAATATGTACAGCTTTAATTCTTGCAGTTAAGATTCTCATGTTACCCACTGACACTTCCAACAAAACTGAGTAGGAATGCATATGTGGCTTTATGTGATTTGTGTATCTCTCACTTGTCTTTATCCTTAGGCAGATGAGTTGTATGTACTCCGGCCCTGACACTGCTTTGAATTGTGCTCTACAACCTATCCAACAGATCAGAAGGAAAGTCTTCTTTTGTGCCTTCTATATAACAGATTACCCCATCACATGAATCAGAGGCAGACGTGACTCAAGGTGTCTTATATTTCATCTGTCAGACTTGGATTCAAATGTCACTGTTGTGCAGTATTGTGTAAATTGCCGCACATCACATCTGCAGGGAGCCCTTAGACTGCCCAAGCGGTTCTGGTAGCAAGGATCTGTATTCTGCGAGTGCTAGGTCCTGTGATCATTTCTAAACTGGCACTGCTGGAAATGGCAACGGAACCGAAGACCTGCTGACTGTTCAACTCTCTCCTTTCAAATGGCTCTTGAAAATGTATCTTAAAAAGTCTTGAAATGTGAGAGTCCTTGATAGTCTTAAAAGTACTACTAACTCTTCCCCCACTTCCTGAACATGCAGAAAACCCCAGCTGCCACAGGAGCTCTGGAAGAGGCTGGCAGAAACACATGCTGTCTGATAGCAGGTGTGTAATCTGGATTAGAGTTGTTCAGACGCTCTTGTAACCATCATTAATTGATTCTCAGTGATTAGCTGGATGAGTACTACAGAGTTCTAACACAGAAAACCTAAAACTGGCTACACCATCTCTACTTTTTCAAAGGAACCATCTGTAGAAAAGTACATGCATATATTAGAGTAATTTTAAGAAGGTGTTTATCATAATTATAAGATCTCAGCAGAAAATATTGCAATACACAATTTGCATCCTTACAACACAGCAGCCTCAATGAAACTTTTCTCTGTCAAGCAGTAGAAGGAACACAAGTTCACATCATGAATTGTAAGGAAATAGAAAGAATGCAACTTCTGAACTGTCCTAAACATCTACCATGAACTGTAAAGAGACTTTGTAACACTCCTAAACTGTTTTCTGAAAATAAGTTCTCGCAGTAATGCTGTAGTTCAATGGTACAAATCTGCTGAAATAATTACTGTAGAGCACAACTGTCTGTTGTGGGTATTCACCTGTTGTAGTTTTTGCCCAGGAAAGCCGTGGCACATGTGCACATATTTACTAAATGAGAACAAAAGAGATGCTTTACACAACTGGGGGGGGTGGGTCGTTGTGAGAAGGCTGTTTCGGGTGCATCAGAGAAACTGAGTACACACTCATTGTTGCAGGCAGGGCTTTGGACACACAGGTGCACCTGCAGAAGTGGTTTCTGTGAGAGCGATGATTGAAAAGAGAAAAAGAAGACTGATTCCAGCCTGCCATAGGGGCGAGGCCAAAATCTAATCTGATTTTGCCCTAATAAGAAATTGCAGAATATTTTAGCAGAATTTGGCTAGGTAGTTCACAGACCTTCACTGCAGTAATTCTTGCAAGATGAATGTGGTGAAGTGCATGCTTTCCACTCGACAGCAGCTGAAGAGGCTTAATGTGGATCCGAATTATCTCCTCCAGCTGTGACCAAGCAGCCAGTTAGCAACAGCTGCTTTGAGAGGAAGCCTGGGCAGCAGGTGGAGTAGCTGTGTGATACAGACAAGAGAAGCTTCAGACAGAGGAAGTATCTAGAGGGGAAATAGCCATGCAGCAAATGGGCAGGAACGGCATGGGAAAATGGCAAATGAAAGAAAAAACCCCCCTGTCCTTGGTTTTATTGAACAAGAGCAGAGAGGAGATTCCAGGATAATTTTTTCTCTTTCATACGGAAGAGGGGGTGAGAGATTGCAGACCTGAGGGTCAAAGGATTTCTGGGTCTAAGATTGCAGAGAGACACTGTGTAGTGTATATGATCCCTCTGGTTTTTGGATTATGATTTTAAAAACCCCTTTTTTTGCCATTCTGCTTTCAGGCCCACCACCTCTGGATGGGAAGAGAGGTGATCAAGTGATGTCTACGCCAGGTCTAGCAGTTCTTATCCTAAGGATTCTGTTGTGCTTGGTGCCTTATCCTTTCTCAGAGTGCACTGAGAAGAACTTTATGTGGGTAAGTGAAGTGCGAGGGCTTGGACAAAGGCCCAAGCCAGAGTTGACCTATAGATGAATCCTTTATATTTCATAACTAGTTGGCAACCATTATGCCAACAGGTGTTATACTAAGTTATAATAAACCATCTATCCTGATGTAAAAGGTGGAAGTGTTGAAGCCTGAGCAACAGGCCCTGAACTGAAACTGTTAACCCGGAATGTAATCCTTAATGAAATACACATGGAGGATGAGCTACCTTGAATGAATCTTTCCCTTCCTTTGTATGTGAATAGAATAACAGAGTCATGGAGGTAGGTGTCTGTCCTGACACCTGATGTGAGACCTTGCGCATAATCCCATCAGATAAGCAGAGAAACTCCCTGGGCTTCTCCCTTGAGCCCTGGCCAGAACCTAATGTGAGACTGAAACCAAATATTTCTGCTTAAAACAAAGGTGCAGCTCTTCTGGCGTGCTGATTTTGGGGTATACGAGGCTGGGCCCGCTCACAGTGACTTTGGACGCCTCGCCTACGGGGGGACGCACGCCGTAGGATTTCCCACTGGCCGGGACAGGCTCCCCAAACCCTCGCTGTGACCGGGGCTGCCCAGCACTGCGGGGCTGGGTGACGGTAACGTATGTGAGTGGTGATGGATCATTCTTAATCCCTATTCTCTTTCTCAGGCAGTAACGATTTGATGCACTACATGGTATTTTCCTATTTGTTTAAGCGCGCTGTTCTGTCTTTTCTTACTGTATGTTGTCTGTATTATTGTTACATTATTAAGTTATTTCTAGTAAAATACGCCTGCTCTTCTCACTCTGGTGTCCGAGTTTAATTGGTATCCCCGATCAGCAAAACAGTAAGTGATTCTTAGGAGGCGGATCAGCCAATGAGACTTTGACCAACATTTCTGTTTGGACAATTATATGGGGAGGTTGCTGAACTAAATAGGCAGTTAGTCTGACTCAGATCTCAGCATCTTGGAGGGGAGCTTAGGAGAAGCTACTAAAGTTGTGATCTTGCAGACTTCATTGACTTAGCCCAGCAGATAGGAAGCATTTGATGCATACTTCCTATAGTCTCTGTTTCCCTATAGCTTTTACTCTTTTGGAAAGCTTTCTTAAGCATGGTCTTTACACTGTTACAGGTTCCTCTTTCTTGGAAAACAACTTGTTATTTATTCAAAACGTGATCTTGCTAATTTCCAGAGCTGCAGGTGCCATATCACAGGGAGCACGATTGACAGCAAAGCTATGCAGACTATAACAGTATAAAGTCAGGACACTGATAAAACGCTGGGGCAAAAAAAGAAGGCAGTTCCCTCTAATTTTTCCTCCCAAATCTAGTGGTGACTGGGAATGTATTTTGTACTGAATATGCTTTCTGTAAGGATAGATGTGCTGGATTCATCCTCCACTTTGGAAGAAGTGGCAATTTCTATGACTTCAGTAGAGAATATGAGGGGAATAGTATCTAACTCATAGAAAAGATGTATAAGGACATCTATGCTAAGAGATTGGGTTTATGTTTATAGGTTACTCAGCATTTGGCTTGGCCACTTGCTTTACGGCTATATGAAGTGCTCATTGAGTGCCTTAGTTTAATGTCATACACACCATCTTTATAATATGTGCTTGGATTGCATGTGTTTTTTCTCTGGTAGACAATAAGTAATGCATAATCACCTAATCGTTTCTATGTAACTGATAAATAACAAGATGGATCGCTTTAACAGTTTGAAGCAAATGAAAAATACATAATTTATAAAGGAGATCCTTCTTCTACAGGAGATGGGGAAGAAGCATAATACAAACCAAAAAGTATTCTCATTTCTGCATAAGAGGTTTCTAAACAGTCCCTTCTACAATAACTACATTTTCATGTTCATTCAGAGCACTGCAGTATGCTGGCACCTTACCTGCATTCACATTTCTTGCCCCTCTATATCAGCAAGAAAGTACTTGGGATAAAAGGATCCTAAAGAGCTGACAGATTTGTCTGTGTTACCTTTGCCATCGCAGACGTGTTGTACTTCAGAGCTTTAAAGAACTAGCGGAAAGTGAGCAGGCTGCTCAGCCTCTGGAGAACCCCATTGCCTTTAGAAGTAATCAGGCTGGGCATAGCAATATGATCCTAAAGTGAACTTCTGAGCACAGGCATGGAAATGCCACCATTTTTATCCCATTGCTTTGGTTCTAAGTGCGTGATTGTGAGAATGAGAAAAGCCAAGTAAATTAAATCTAAACAACCACACCAGCAAAATTTCCCTTTATTTAACACACTATTCTTCCACTGTACTTATCAATACTGTTTTATTCTTTGTGTCTTACTAAGCCTAAACTGAAAGATCAGAGAAAAAAAAAAAGGGGGGGGGGGGGGGGGGAGGGATCAAGTAACTTACTGAAAGGAATGACAAAGCTCCCATTGACTTCAACGGGTGCATCTCCTTTTGTGCTTTACTTTGAATCATGAGTGTCTTTTGAAGCAAATTTGATCATCACCACTTACTATGCTTTGGTTCACATCATGAAGTGATCTTAGAGACACAAATTTGAGTTTCGAATGAGACTGAATTCAAGGGCACATTTCAGATGTACGCCTAATAAACTTCAACCTCAAATGAACATTCAGACCATGGGGTGAGAAATGGGCTAATCTGAAATAAAAATGGTGTCAACTGGATGCAATGTGGATATGAAGCTCTATGCACCACTGTTTCTTTTTTTTTGATGTCTTCTCCTGCCAGGCCACATTATTTGCAAATATAGACATGACCAGTGAATCCAGGACTGGTCTGTGTATTCTTTGTTTTGAAAAGCAGTGTGCTCTTTGGTGCTTTAATAGTTTCCTTAAAAATATTGACTGTTGTGATGGCTTACAGAAATGGAGAGCAATTCAGTCGAGATTTAAGATGAAATTGAAATTAGGAGAAGGGAAGAAATATCTGAAATTAAATTGACACTGTGGTTCATCTTCTGAATTTAAAAATACTGTAGATTATAATTTAGAGGACTCTTGTATGGAATTGTATGAATTACCAAGTACTGTCAATGTGCTTGACTGGTTTAAAACATAAATGTCTTGGAGAAGATGACATTTTCAGGATGCATGTCTGCAGAACCAACTTATCACCGTAAATTAAATGCTCTGCTTAGAGTTAAATAGCTAGGCTGTGTTTGCATTCTTTCTAATACTGTAATCATGTCTTGTGAAGCTTCATTATTTAGTTTTTGAGGGGTTTTCCAAATGAAAATTTGGAAGGAAAAATTGGACAGCTATTTTGTGACAGGGAACAGGAACAGACACATGGTGTGTGGGTTTGTGCATTATTTTAACTTTGTGCAGTCTTACAGCACATGACTTTTTAATTGTGACCACTTTAAAAATACATTATTAGTGATCTGAATTAATTAGAGATAATATAAAAATCACAGGCATAAAAAGACATGTCACATAGCATGTGTTTGCTCATTAGATATGACAGTAACTCTGCAGGGGAAATTAATATTGATATGTATATTGAAACAGAAATACACTGGAGAGGAAGAGAGGCTGAGCACTGTTCTTTGCCAGCATTAATAATTGGAAAATAAAACAGAAATTAATATTGACTACACCTTCTCATACACTAAGCACGTTCCGTGGCTCAGTAGGTTCCTCCCGGTGCCGTTTGGTTTCCCTGAGACAAATGGTGATTGCAGTAGTGCTGCTATACTTCAGGCAGGGAAGACTCCGTAACTGACTCATTTTTCCTAGCGACCATTATACTATACAACATTTATGTGAAAACTTGGAGCCTGTGCTGCAGCCTACGCAGGCTTTGTGGTGTACACAAAAGCAGGAGCAGTCAGTATACTTCTTAAGCGTTACACAAATTTATCCATTCAATATTCCGGCTCTGCGGAGTAAGCAGATCTGTGCCACTGTTGCTATTTCTGTGCTATTTGTTCTCTCTGGCAGAGCCAGCAGTTCTTGTTTACTGGGAGTAGGGCAGTGGGCTGTTGTGCCAAGTGTATACATTTTTTTTGTTGCTTAGTTTTTAACTCAGTGAATTTAGAGGTGTACCAAGACGTATATTTAAATTATATTTCAGAAGTATTTGCAAATGTTTCAACTAGCAGAAGTTTGTCTTTTGTCACTGTAGTTGGGTAAAGCCCCTGTTTTGTTTTCCTTTTAATGTAAAAAAATATTCAGTGGTTAGTAGTTAATAGTTAAGAACATGAAATGTATCGTAAATCAGTGATGTGATGCTAATCTTCTCTGCTTCCTGCCTATAAGAAGTCCCTCATCTCCATTGGGATTCTCCAGTAAGACAGTAAATGGGACACAATGTGCTAATACAGTTTCCTATCATTCTCCTGTTTCTTTCTTCCTATTTCTGTCTTTCTGAAACTCAGATCAGACATAAGGAACTCCCACCGCAAAAGTTCCCATAGTAACATCGCCGAGGAATTGTGAACAAAGCACATGCCATCAGCAGACTCCTAGTTTAGATGCAGCTGTGCTGACTCGTGCCTTTGCTGGTTTAGCTTCTGGTAGCTGGGAATTTACAACCTTCTGCTAGCACAAAAAAGCTCTTACATATGTGCTATCTTCAGCAGAAGGGCCTGTTGCTTTAGCTATGCTGCAGTCATTGCCAGGGATTAAATCTTGATCAGAGCATGAAGTCTTTAGGATTTTAAGTGCCTTGAAGTAAGGCAGATTATTTCTTTTTCCTTTGTATTTATATAGCATCCTTTAGTATCCAACTTCTGTGATTGCAGAGATATTCCTAACACATGCTGGTTACATACAAAAAAATACTGGTTTAGCAGTGAATAGAATGATAACCTTCTGACCTTTCTACCCAAAAGGTCAGGGCAGTTGATCAGAGCCGCTACCATTGAAGCGACAATCTCCTGGGTATGAGGATCTAAATAAAAACTTGCAGATATCTTTATTCTCTCACAGTAGCCCAAAATTATCTGCCGATGGGCTTGTTTTCATTTTTGCCTTTCAAGTTTGTTTCAAAGGATTGTAGAGAAACAATACTTTCTCTAAGTTCATCCCTGCATTCTTCTTGTTGTTGGGTTGTGGTGTTGGGTTTTGTTTTTTTTTTTTTTATTTATTAAAAACAGAAGCTGTATTCTTAGCAAGTCGCTAGCAAGCATAGATAAGGTTATTTGAAAATTCAACTGAAATCCGATTTATTTTAATCTGCTGTTAGAGCTTGTGAATGTTATGAACAGTATGCTTTTTCTTCTGATCAAGACAAGAAAGTGGAAATTAAGTGATCAACTGAAAATTTCTACAGTGCACATGAGATGCTTTAGCAACACAACCGACTCTGTTACCTGGTATCCTCTTTCTAGCAGATCTGAAGGGGCGTGCCTAGTCTTAATAGCAAAATCATGTGTCATGGCCACAGTCCAATTCAGCAAGGCCCTCATTTGTCATAATTTATGCTGCTGGAATAATAACGGGGTATATCCTCTGTGGTCAAAGGGGTATAGCTCGCCGAGCTGGCTCAAAATCAGTTTCACAGAAATAGCAGAGTGCTTAGTTTGTGGAAATTTCTATCGTTCTTGTGGGGTGGAATACTGACTCACTGCAATAACTGCCTTACTCATGGTAAGTTTGAGACCCCTCTGATAATGCCATTGAATACTGAGATTTTGGGGGTTTAAGCGAGGTTACTTTTGTGGCTTATGGGTAAAGCCATGCAATATTACTTAAGTTCAGTAATTATGTGAAATTGCCCTGTGAGCTCAGAAAGGTCAGCTGGGTCCTTACGAGTGCTGTTTGAAGACAGGCCGTACATTTTATACACTTGGAGGGGGAGAAAGTTATTCAGTGTTTCCCTTTCTTCCCCTTCATGTCTTTTTAGGAACAGCTCTAATGATCCAACTTAGATGTCTATCAATATCCTAATAAACTGGAGTTCAGACTTTGCAAAACAGACTCTGCAAAACAGACCCTTTTAAAAGAATGGAGGGAAATGAAGGTAAATTTTGTTGTGGCTTATAACAGAGTAGTCTCCTGTCTTGGGGACTATCATTGCTGGCTCACATCCTCAGTTCTCGCAGAGTACTAAACAGGTAGTTCTGTCATTCCCAGGAGCAGCCTGGGAATTCTAGGTCACTGTGGTCATTTTGCTGGCAGCCACAGAAGCTATTGCTCCGCTGTGGAGAGCAGGGCCTAGATCTGAATAGAGGGAAAGGGGTAGAGCCTTTTAGATGTGATAAATCCCTGTGTTCTGTCATTCAGCATCCCAAGGCAGAAATCGGTAGAAATTTCTCATTAGTGATTACTATAAAGTAGCTAAAGCCTGTGAAAGCAATTAGCATCAAGGATCTTCATGGCAAAAAGGGAGCTTTAATAGGAAAAAAATGTGGATGTGTGTACCTCAGAAATATGTAGTGTCTGTCAGCTTTGGTATAGCTGCAAGGACTATTTTTTTTATTCTATTGATTGCCAGTGTAGAGAGGCCTATATAGCACTGCCAAAAGTTATTTCAAAGCAAGTAGTATGCACTCTTAGATGCTAGTGGCCACGGCTTTCCTAGTGTTTATCCTCTCCAGATAAGCCTGGAATTAACCGAATTGTGGAAAATAATTTTTTTGAGACAACATGAATTCAGAAGTAAATACTGGTATACAGGTACTGATCTGGAAGTCAAGGAAAACACTATTTTATTAGGGGTGAAAGCTGATGCAATTTCCACCTTTGTTAATGAATGAAATGATGAAGACTCCTCCTCATGCAGGAGGATGAGGTATAAATCATTTCGGATAGTGCTCCTAAAATGAACACAGGAGTCTGCAACGTTTTATGGAGGTAGTAAAAATTAAAGAGGCATTATATGTGATGCATATCAATCCATCAGCATCTAGCTGTGATATGATTGTGTGCATTTGACAACCACCTTTCCTACTGGCTTGCACTGATCAAGAAAAGACGATGATTTGGAGCCCCACAGCAGAGGATACATTTGTGCTGTATGAACATTATATCAGTTATCCAGTTTATATTGGGAATTTAATGGTAAAAATGTGGACTTTCAGAAAATAATGCATATATAAAATCTTTCTAACAAGGGAAGTAAATTAGTTTTACTTGCTGTGCTGAAATTTTCAAATGTTAAGAGTTGGTAAATGCAAATTGAGGTCTGTATTTTTTATTTGATTCCTATGCATGCTTATTATTTAATAGAATTTTTTTATAGGCATGCTGTATATTTTACTACTAGAGGGTGGGAGCATGTACTGTATTTTGCAGTTCAAGTATAATAGACACTTCATTTTAGAATAATAAGGTAAACCCAAAAGTAAATATGGTCATACTGCTCTTATTGTATGGTACCTTACCAAACCATTTTTTCTTAACCCTGAGAAATGGTTTATGGTTTGATATATTGACCTGTGGTAACCAGTGCTGTTCATGTCAAAGGAGATGACAGCAAATGGAGAGGAAAACATATGCCAACAGGCTGCAGTGCAGTTTCTACCTGATGTGTGTTCACAGAGGTGTATAGCACTAATGCAGGCAAATAAAAACTGTAAGATAGCTAATGAGCAGTAGGTGGACAATAGTCAAATGATAAAATTGAGCTAGAAAGAATCATCTATCCAGGAAAGCAATATATTCTTCAAAATAGTATAATAGCAATAATGGACATGGTCAGTGAAGAATCTTGATGGGATCTGAAATAATGGAGTTAGGAAATTTCATGTCTCAAAAGACTTTAGATTAAGTCCTAAGGACCTCATCTGATCATTATGTAAAAGAAAAAAAAAATCTTTTAGCCAAATATCAAAGTCTGTGGATAATTTTATTTCCACTTCTGAGAGTGGAGGAGCTTATGCACCAGTCCTTTACCCTAGCACCTGGGGCTCTAGCTCTCCATCCTTCATCACTGTGGACTACAAGTGGACAAAATCATGGTTGGATTTGTCTTTGTTCATTTTCCATAATTTTATTCATTTCAGTAAAATGCAAAAGCAAGTTGAGCTGATTATGAGAGAATAAATGTGTAAACATAGAAAACAGATACTTTAATTTGAAAAAAAAAAAAAAAAGGCAGGTGAGTAGTGAAGTGGTTAGCTACAGGGTAAATCTTTCTAGGCACGAGGAAGCAATCCCAGCACAGGTACAAGACTGCTTGGCACAGGTGAGACTTCAGCTGGGAAGTATTTATTGCATAAGTAGTCTTGACTGTGTGAATGTGTGAAAGCCTTGCACAGTAATGGGATGCCGAAGGAAGGACTCCTCTGAGTGTCCTGTATTCCCTCCAAATTTCCTGATTCCTGGAGCCCCTCGAATCACAATGCAGGTCAAAGCAGCCTTTGCTTTAAGTTCTCGTGTGACCCAAAGAGGCATTCAGATTGTGCTGTACTATATGGATCCGTGATTGCTTTCTACTTTGTTTCAGTCAAGCACAGCTCTCAAGGAATCGAGCACCTACAACATAATAACTTGTAATGGCATTCTGCCTGGGGATTTGCCTCAGCTCTCAGTTATTCAGCTTGAGAAATGTGTACTGCCTGTATATGTTTATGTAACATGGATTGTAAAAGAAAGTCTCTGAAGAGGAATTATCAAAGTGTAAGTAGACTGCGACTGCACTGTAAACAATTTTCTAGATTCTTCTCTGTACCAGCGGAGGGCCATCATGAAGTATAAAGCAGAATGTTTTGTCTCCAAGATGTACGTCAAAGCAGAAGCTGCCATTTTGACAACGTGCCCAAAGTACCCCTTAAATCTTGATTTTTATTTTTTTGAAAGCATTTGACCTCAGTTCAATGCTAATGCTATATAAGTTCATGGGAACAGGATCAGGCTCAGAGTGAACTCTTCTGAGGGGTTAGTCACCTCCCCATCCCTAGCTGCTTGTCTTCGGAGGAGTGTTAGGAAGCCGTTAGTTCTGATATGTCCTGAGTTCTTTTTAGAACTTTAATAATAGATAACTATAATTCACTCTGAACTCTGCTGTTGTTCATAAACCATTTAAGCTGTGCTCTGGCAGTTCATGCCATTTCTGAACTCGGTGAATTACAACCTCTCTTCAGTTAGCAAGGTGGCTGGTAGCCAGTTTTTTGTCTATTTCATGGAATTTAATAGGGTTTAAGAAGATCTTTTTACTAACTGGGGGAAGAAAAACCACTCCAAGCCAAACTTTCAGAAATTTTATTCTCATTTGAATCTCCTATAGTTACTGTATAAACTTTTTTTCTTCTGTCACTGAGTTTGAAAGAGGGAATGAAGTACTCTGGTAGCAATATTTCATTCTTAAGAGGAGAGAACAAGGAAGAGTAAGAAGAGGTAGCTTCGAAAACCTTATGACAGTCTGCAAATCTTACAAGTGAGCAACTGAATACTTTTTCTCCTTAAAGGCCAACTGGCTCTTGCCTAATCTCTCATGTTTTTACATGATCATGTTATGGGATCTCTTGTAAATGATGTAGGGTATAGCTCTTGCTGGTTTTTTTTGTCCAAGTTCATATATTGTTGCTTTTTTTTTTGTTCCAGCTGTATTAACTGACTAGCTACCAGAATGGAAAGTAGTGCTAAACAAGTAAATCCTTTTGTTACTGTGATCACTCCTTCCACCACTCAAACTACTTTAATATCTTATCAATAGCATGAATCTTGTTTTAATGTCCCCCCTATTTTTCTTGTGCTAGTCCTCACTCATGCTCTGTCACACACGCTGTCTCCCTCTCTTTCTGAAGTCCATCTCCCACAGTGCTGCAGAAAATCATAAATGCAGTGAGAAGAGTTTAGATACCTAATTAAGATTCTCTTCCTTTGCACGTTCATCTTTTAAGACTGACTGGTTTTCTTCCTCCTTCGGCCCAGGTACTCTTTTTAAAACAGTCAAAGCTTCTCTGAGTTTTAGGAAATTTCCCTGTATAAAGACTAGTTTCTTGTCTGTGTCAGTTCAAATAAATTAGACTTTAAATTTTACAATATTGCCATTTATTTTTAATATGTAAGATAGTGTGCTTTGTGCATCTTTTAATTACTTAGTATTCGTTTAATTTCCTAGTAATCACTACAGCAAATTCTGATGGATCATAACATATTTACTTTCATTTTTCAACCTTATTTCCTATGTTTGATCTAGAAATGTATTATTTTGCCTTTTGCACTCTCATTCTGGAGTTCTCAACCATGTGGTGATCTTGGCAGGATTTTTTTAACAATGAGCATTGTCTCTTAAGGAAAACAGACATATGTTCTGAAATGTTATCACTTCTTAGGAAATATGTAAAATAATGACATGAAATAAAGTTCTTTGGCACGACCCTGTTGTGCAACTGTTACAAATGTGATAAGGTGAACAAATGTGAAATGAGGACCTGCTATGTTCAGAGTATATGTAAACGCAGTGCAAAGGGCAGAGTCTGGGAGACAGTTAATAAAATTCACAGTCACTGAGTGTGTTTGAAATAATTCAAGAAAAAGACATAAAACTCTAAAAAAACCCAAACCAAAACAAAACAAAAAACAAACACAAAAAACCCACCACAAATCAAAACAAAAAATAAACAAAAAACCCTGTGAGATGTCTTGTAAAAACAGATGCTCAAAGAAAGAGGCCTGCAGAAAACAAAGACTGAGAAAAAGCAGCCTGAGATAAAGGTTAGTGTGGGGAGTGGAGGCCCTCCGAGGTAAGGAATGTCTCAAACACTCACAAGTAATGAAAGTGTAGTCCTGGGGTGGAGGTGTGGAGGTCGAAGCTGATGAGGCTGCCCCAGTAACACAGGATGCAGCTGGAGGGGGGAGCCCTGTGGAGACAGGACGGCTCTGCTCTGGGGCTCCTGGGCAAGTTCCAAGGGCCATCTGTGCAGCGAGTGACCTTTGCTTCATTATCCATGAAATCCGTGTTAAAGTTAACACCCATGAATATGCTAACGAGGATTGACAGGATCATGCTAATTGCATCATCCCATGAAACACCTTACCCCTCCCCATACATGGGATGCGTGGGTATGTGGGTTGATCTAGGGGATGGACCCAAGTGTGTATAAATCGAGGGGATTGGGGTGTTGGAGAGTGAAGACAGATGTCTCCTTGAACCCTTGCTGGTGGGATCTACACAGGTACCCAGACCGGTGATCTCTGCTCCTCTACTCCCTCCATCTCCCTCCTTTCCTTTTTCCCTTTTTCTTCCACTACCATTAAGCAATGCAAGCCATACCGTATTGCTTGCCATAACTTGTTATATACTTAGCCAATTATCATGTATCCAATTAGTACATTGTGGGAAGTTAATAAATGTTTGGACTTTGAGACTTGTCTCAAAGAAAAGTGTTAGGCAATCCACAATCATGTGGTACCTGAATCTTGGGGTATGTCGGGTTTAAGCAAAAAAGTCATAGACCATTAAAAAGTGATGACCACTTGGAGAAAGTAAATTATACTTAGAAAGTCATTGTTGTTCTTAACTTCTATTTTACATTCTGAAGTTATCCTGAAAATATACAGTGCTTGGTATCCGGTATTTGTTTGGTATCACAGAGCTTATTTGGGGATTTGGCAAAGCAAAATCTCAGTTTTAAGAAGTTAACTTGTAAATCAGCATGGAACTGGTACCATTTTAATATAGGGGTTTTGAGATATCGCAGCAATAGGGAACAGAGGTGTAAAAGTGCCCTCTAATACTGTTAAAAAAAAAAAAAAAGATTAATTCAGATTTCTTCTTAACAGAAGAACACTTCAGAAGCCATTACCGATTACTTAGGAGGAAATGGCTGTGTCTGATTACTTAGGCTCGAAAAGGAATTATGTTAATTTGAAAACACTGTTAATGATAATTAAATTGCATTCCAGTTTTTGAAATTAAAGATAATCTGAGTTGAAGAAATTGAAGTGATTATAGAACAACTTTAGAACGTCTAAATAATTATAGCTTTCAAAAGCATGAAGTAGGAAGGGGAAGGCTACTTTCTTCTACTTGTTGGCAAAATGATACTTGCAAATTGAGACTTAATAATAGCAAATGGGAACAACCACCTTCTTTGTTACTACCTATCCTTAATAATTCTTATTAGAATCAGGTTGGTTTTAAATGAATATCATACTCTGAGGTCTTAATAGCTGCCTCTTTAAATTTACCTGAGATAGGAATATGGCTCAGAAATAACGACACTAGTATCTGCTGTTAGTGTCTGTTCATTTACTGAGAACAGTCTTCACATCTATGTTTTGTATGCCCTTTTAAAATCTTTCTTTACTTCTGAGGGGGCATCGGATTTTCAGAAAGTTATTGTTTCAATTCATGTTCTCATTTAGAAAACTTAATCAAGGTGCTTTGATGAAATAAAAGTATCAGTGGCAGGTATGATAAATGAAACAGCAGTTCTTTAAGTAACAAAGCTTGTTAGTCATTGAGAGACATAAATGCTGTATGTGCTTTAGTCCCTCCCACGCTACTGTAAAGGGATAGTACATAGCAAGTGCCATTAAATATTTGAGATATAGGGGACAATAGCTTTTGTAGTGAAAACCCAAATTTCACAATTTAGGGCTTCCACCACAGACACTAAGGCTCATCTTGTAAAAGGGTGATGATAGAACTGCTGATGTGGTTGTTTCAGTCTTATAGTGGTGATTAAAATTACCTGTATTAAAAATAACTAGTAAATTTGATTATTACAGTTGTGATAAAAATTTACTTGTATTGCACTCCATATGTACTGAGTTTCAGAACACTGAGGTTTACTGGAAGAAAAAAATTAAATATTCCATTGAAGAATGAAATTAATTGATAGAAACAGTGCTTTGGAAATCAAATCTCTGTTCTTTGAAGAAACAGGGCTAAACTTGGTTTAAACTTTATTTTGCTCTTCCTTAATTGTGAGCTAAAAGGTGTCCAGCAGCACAACCAGTGCCAGTTACTCTGGCTGTGGTGACAGACAGGCTCATGTCTCGAGGGCTGCGCTGCAGGCTTGCACTTGATACTCAGTATGAAACCTGCCGTTTGCAACTTGGAGTGGAATCTGAGTTAGACGTGAGTTAAGTGAAACCAAATAAAAGGTTTGAGAATAAAAAACCTTAATATATAGAATTATTTTTTCTAAGCAGTTTGCATTAGGTCTTAATTATATAATTGATTATCCTCCTTTAATCCCTTTTACTTAAAGATCTGTTTCATCTTGTTGGAGTTGACTCTCTGAAATTTATGTGCAAAAATACAGCTGTGTCTTAATTCTCTGCTGATTTCTTGGAATTAATGTGATTCTTGTTCTTTTTTTTTTTTTTTTTTTTTTTCTTTTTCTTCCCCAAAGAAATAAGCTTAAGGCAGCCTGCTGCATTGAGGGAGTGAACAGTTATGCTACACTTACGAAGTCACAGTCTCATGTTAATAAATGGCAGCTCATTCTCAAAGTGGTGTCAAGTTAATGTTGAGAAGAGGGAGAAAATGTGGAAGTGTGGGTTTTTTTTCTCTTGCTTTCCCAAAATCACTTGTTTCTTTTGTGATTCCAATCCAGTTGTGACAGTAGTTGGCTAAGTATGCAGGTGCTTTATTTTCATGAGACATGCCATATAAGCAACCAGGTTGACGTGGATGTGGTGTAGAAATTGTGAGCCAGGGTATTTACAGGAAGCAACAATCAGTATGGATATGAAAATCTGCGCACATCATACAGGTTTAAATTGCTTATCTTTATTTAAGAATTCCAGATTGCTAATTGAGCATAAAGATGTGATTCTAAAGTGTGAGTGACAACTTCAGGAGTACTGATTCTCCTTATTGTGAATAGCTCAGTCTCCGTGAAGTGCTTATGAAAAGAAAACTCATATACTATTTTGAGTGGATGGATAAAATAATGTTTTCTCTATGAAATAGCATATTGTGTCCCAGAAGAAAAAAGGTCCTATTGTGTAATTTACTTTCCTCGGAATTTTTTAGTGTTTCTGCATCTTTCCTGTCTGCAGGGACAAAACCAGATATAATCGTATCTGCTTGTTACATGCCCTGTACTCGAGCCCTGCCCTCTGTGGAAAATCCTCAGTTCAGAATGTTTGTTTATTTATGTGCATGATGTTTATTTATGGTGTAAAATCCTGTAGCTTTCAGTCAGTCAAAGGTGTGCCATTTGTCCAGTGGCTTCAGTCATTAGGTCAAAGAAGTTTTATAAAACTCTTTATAAAATATATCAGGCACCTAAGCAAACAGTAGTTAGGTATTTGACCACTTAGTGACACCGGGAGTTTTGAATCCACCTAAACTACTTTGTTATCTGCAGTAAGATCTTCTCTTGCTCTCATATCTCATGAGTTTAACAGTGTTTGCTGTCATGGCTGGGTTGCTTCAATTTGGTCAGAATATGTGAAGATGGTCAACCTGAGAAAATCACAGATCTATTAGAAGGCTCAGATGTGGGGGATTTGATGCGTGTACCATAGCCCTCCTGAGCCAGTATAGTACACGTGACTTGTGTCTACCCGGCAAATTCATAATCTGAGCACATCGAGGATCCTCTATCACGTGCACTTTCCATCCAGTGTGTGCAGGCACCTGTTACACTCACTGCTTGAATGGTCCTCCTCCGTTTTCATTGTTCCATTGAAAAGAGAGAGTACAAAATGTGAAATCTGAATCCCAGTCAAATTTTTGATAGGATGCTGCATGTGGAGCTTTCTGTATTTAGCATTTTTCCTACTGCAAATGTAGGAATCACGCTTGTTTCTGATATTGATTTGGTTTCTGAACTGCCCCCAAACCACAAGTCCTTACATATTTCTGTTCTAAAATTTATATATATATATCTATATATCTATATCTATATATATCTATATATATATATCTATATCTATCTATATATATCTTTCATTGTGATTTTAATTGAAGTGAAATTTACTTATGAGGGTGGGATTGTTACTGGGAGGGGTGGAACTAAATCACTAAGTACTAGAAACATTTGTGTTCTGTGCAGCTTATGAAACCATTGCTAATTAAGCTAATGAAATCTTATAGTCTCGTCCCTCTCTCTCTGTCCCTTTAGTCTGTGGCTGGTCTTTGTAATTCTTGCTCTGTAAATATCCAAAATGTTTATTGATCACCACTGGCAAACTATTCTAATTAACAGTGAAAATTCATTAAATAAGTACATGGGAAATAACTCCATCTGGCTGTAGAAAATGAAATTAATATTTGGCATTTTGTGAGTTTGTGATTGCAGCGTAAAACCCACATGGATAGAAAGTATTTTTAGAAACATCTGAATCTCATTACTGAAGTGTAACATTTTACATATAAGGTTTTGTGGGGTTTTTTTTGTTTTTTTTTTTTAATTTATCTTGAGGAAAATGAATCGTAAAAGTACTTATTTTGTAAGGAAGGTTCATGTAGAATTACATTGTTCTAAACTCAATAAAGAGCAAGTTACTAAATAGTAGATACAGGCATAGAAAAGTGAAGGGATGGGAAATGGATCAGGAATGAAAAAAATGAAAAATATTCTGATCCTTGCAGAATCACATAATGAAGAAATACATGCATAGATCAGGGGAGGCTGGTAAGCATAGGGGCAAAAATTTTAATTGGTGTAAGTTTATGTAAATATTCTTATTTTTCTCTAAGTTGAATTAGGTTAGAAAATGGTGTGCCACAGTAAGTGAATAAAGCAGAGTGTCAGTGGTTAGTTACTTCAGTGTAAAACTGCACTTGTAACCTACCTCCTTCTTGCTCCAGTATAATCTAAATTTAGCCGTGTAAGATTTAGCAGAAGGGAGAGAACTAGTTTAATCTTATGAAATGTTCGTGGTCTGACGAGGCCTCTAGACACATTAAGCATGTTACAAAAATCCTGTGTAAAGAATGCTAAAAAGAGATTAAAACAGGCAATAGTAAAATGTTTGTAAGATTTCTTTGGCAAGTTATTTTCTCTTTCTACAGTTCTCCAACGTCTTTCTTGAATATAAGGGACTTTTGCTCCTGGAAAGGGATTGGTAAAGAAATATAGCTGAGATGGAAAATGCTTCTCCTTAAGAACAACAGCTAAGAGATAATTGAATGGAATTAAAGAGTTCTTGAGGAGTGAGCCATGTGCTACATTAGCTTAAATATATCTTTTTTTTGTTAGGATAGCTTTCATATTTCAAAGTTACATTAACATTAGTCATTGAGTTAAATGTGCAAGCATAGCCTGGCTGAGGCTAATACAGTGCTTTTAATTTTGCCCTTCCATTATTCAGCATCCAAAAGGGTTCTTCATTCTGAAGCAGTGTTTCCATAGAATCAGTGTTAATAATTGTTGGGACAGCTCTGTTAATTGACACTAACATTGCCTTCTTCTGTTCTTGAAATGCTTACAAGTTTTGTCCTATTTAGTGTTTCTTTCTTCTCTCGAGTTCTTAGTTCCAGTATTAGTCTTTTTTTTTCCCCCAGTGTTGACTCATGCCTTTGTTCCAAGTTACTATGTTCTTCCAGTCTTTCTTTACTCCGTTACTCGTAATCATAACTCATTTTCTCTGAATCCATAAATGGCTCCAAGGGACAGGCATTTCTAATAGAGGACATTTCAGAAGTTCAGATTAATGATTCATGAGTGTGCAGGTGAATGCCAAATTGCCAGGTTGCTGCTCCAGCCTTTCACTACTCTGGTGGAATATAGATTTCAAACACATGGGCCCAATACTTCCAGCAAGGCGACTTCATAAGGCCATTTTATTACTTTATCCATTCTTATTTCTGTAAAGTGGCAAAACCAATATTATTTTTTCAAATTATTTCTCATTTAAGACTAAGTAATCATTACTTAATGATTATCAGTTAATAGAGAAGTCATCGTTTTCAAGAGTGGTCTACCTGCACAGCATCACTAATAAATACTGTATAAACCTAAATGAAATAGAAATAATGCCGGACTGCAAGACATTATTGGACAAAACATAACTCTTACGGATTTCAAACAAATGTCTGCTAACTGAGATTTATAGCATGGGTGTGTACAGGCCATGCGATTCATTCTGAAAACCATTAGAGGTGTGGTAACTCCTACTCTGTTGTATCATTTGGTGATAGTGAGAAAGAACTGAAGACAGAGGCCTGGCTTTTGGTAACTCAGTGTTAGAGGTTCTTATTGAACGTTGCCGCACAGTGACAATTCCCATTGTCTCTCCCTTAGAGACATCTTAATGTTAGGAGAAAGAACACGGAGGAGCTAACAAAAGATATTGGGAGTAAAAACCAGCGTGTTACGTACAGCACGTGCTTAAGCAATGTTCAGAAGCATATTTTCAACATTCTATCATGTTCGCTAGATAAGAGCATTTAAATTTAAAAAATCGCCTTTTTTTAAAATTTATCTGCATCTGTCAAAATAAAGCATCTCTGCCTTTTAACAACCAAAGAGTAGATTCCCATTAGCAAAAACTGAGCTAGAGACATGAATAGACACAAAGGCAGAGCACACTATGCCTTAGGGTAACACACAGTTTTGAAGGGCGATTATTCATCTACAGTCGTAACCAAACGCATTGGAAACCCTGGTAAGGCACCTGGCTCTATATTTAGGCATCTAAATACCTTCAACTAGTAGCAAGAGCAGACAGTTATTCTGTGTGGATCGTCTGGAGACAAAGTGATGGTAAACAATACGCTGTAACAATACAGTAAATTGTACACAAATGCAGTTATCAAAACCGTATTTTATCCTCAGGTTTGAGAACTTTTGACTAAACAATACTAGGATCTTCCCTACTTATTTTTGTTGCACAGTTGTGATTTTAATTTATTTTATTGTTTTAATTTCTTTTATCTTATTTTGTTATCTTTATTTTAATATGGGATTATTACAGCATTTTGTTTTTGGAGGCCACTGATGACACAGAGCATGCTGGTGCTGTAGCGTGTGTTTAAGAAGCCAACATAGTGAGCTTCAGTTTTATAAATTTAGACAAAGTAGTTGTGGATATCAACCGAGTATCTTCGGTTCGTGTGTTCAGTTTTCTGACTTTCCCGTGCACACAACTTGATTTAGGGTTGTTCTTGACGAGAATTCCATCTGTAGCTCTTCTGTTCTTCCACATCTCATAGTGTGCTGCAGCCAGTGTTCTGAAGAGGCTGGAGATAATATTCCGAATCTTAAATTTCAAGTGAACTAGAGCTTGTAAAGTATGAGAAATTATGTCTTTAGAAAGTGGGTTAACTGGTCTGTATACACACACCTAAAGCAATCTTTCTCATCTGAAATAAGAACTCCCATAAAAATCTAATTTCTCTGCTTTAAATATAATTTTAAAGGAAAACATGTTACATATTCCTGAAAGAGTGTTTCATCTTTTTGAGGGTTCAGAATCATACTTGTCTGGTGGTTGATGCTTCATGTAACAGTGAAGTGTTTTGCTATGAAATACACCTTCAATTTTTTTCTCATTGCCTTTTGTTCTTCTGCCCTGATAGTCTATATATCCATGTAGACTGAGGAGGAAGAGAAGAGAGGACAGCACTGAGTTATGCTTTGGTAAGCTATTTTTGTAATTACTCGATTCACTTTCTCATTCTGGAACACCTCACTGTCATCAGTTTCAAAGTCATTTAATGGCTCTACTAGATCTAAATCAAAGGTAATGTTCGTATTTTTACTGGGTAGTTGTACAAGTCTTGAGTCAGCGTTGGTTGTGGATGAATGCACACATTATATATAGTGGCTTGAACCGACCTAGGAAAGAGTTAACTGCTTTAACTTATGACAAAGAACAGCAGCTTTATTTTCCCCTGCTTGCTAGAGGCCAGTGAGGTGCCAGGATTTAACTGTTAGAGTCTTGATTTTGGAATTTAGCACAGCATTTAGCAATCAGTGAAAGCAATCAGTATGGTATTTAAACATGCCCTCTGTGAGAATGCACGATGTTATGTATGCTGCCTGTGTTATTCCGTGAAAAAGGCTATGGTCAGTAACTTGGGAAAAAGGAAAAGATTCTGAAAGGGGAACACGGTGATATGAACGGTGAGGAAGTAAATAAGAAGAAAGAGCAGGGTAGCAGCTAGAGGAGCAGGGAAGGAATTTGAGGGAGTTACACTTCAAGGGAGGAGATCAGGGCAGCAAAGATAAAATAAGAGGGTCATGCAGGGTTATGAAAGAGGGAATGGAAAGGACGTAGTAAAGGAAAAGCTGATCATCAGCAAAACCTGAAAGGATGAAATCAGGGCCAAATGCCTCGCTAAACCAAGTGAAAACAGTTTTGTTCTGTATTATGTGAAAGGAGTGGTGGGCCTGTGCAAGCTGAGCGCCTCTTCTCTGCTGTAATTTATATTAAGACACTTGTTACCCTGATGGGGTCTCGGAGGCTGATGAATCAGATGGAGTACAGAAAGCACTCTATTAGCAGGAATGGCAGTGGCTTTCTGTGCCTGGAGGCAAGTGGAGTTCCCACTCAGCACCTTAGGAGGGGTCAGGACTTCTCTTTTTCAGCTTCTCTTTTCCCCCTATTTCTCTCCCCCCTCTATAGTTGGGTCTTCTCACCTTGTGTGGAGCACGATGCCTTGTGAGGAACTGGGAGTTAATAGTTGTCTAGCTTCAGGTCAAGCTGCAACCGGAATTCAGTTTACTAGCTGATGCTGGATCCCTCTCTTTCCAGTCTGATTTTCCTGGGTCCATGCATTAAATCTATTCTGACACCTAAGTTTGCTGTGTTTGGTTTTACTATCCTTCCTCTTCCCCTCTTCCCGATGTGTTGAAGGTTTACCCTTCAGTCTGGTTTCTGACACTGTGTGGTGTTTATCAGAGATCAGTGCTGAGGTGATCTAAAATTAAGACCATATAAGAATGAAAAAAGACCAATTTATGTTTACACATAATGAAAACAATATGACATGGGACCCAGAACTGTCCAGAGGCTGGAAAAGTAATTTTGATGGCTTTGGGAAGCAATGACTCTGTTAGACAATAATTCTCTTTTATTATTG
This sequence comes from Athene cunicularia, assembly GCF_003259725.1. Taxonomy (NCBI): domain Eukaryota; kingdom Metazoa; phylum Chordata; class Aves; order Strigiformes; family Strigidae; genus Athene; species Athene cunicularia. The sequence continues at coordinate 5,520,838 of NW_020799106.1, forward strand.
CTCTGTAAGTATTCACAACTGCACCACTCTGCTCCAAGCCTGGATTATGGTGGACAATCTAATCCTAAATTAAAGGACGCAGGATTAAGTTAAATTAGAGCACATTAAGTGTTGAACAGAATAGGAAGGACAGTTAAAGTGCTGAGAAGATTACTCCCAGACTTTTATTACATTGTCTGTTGAGAAACAAGGGAGTAGTCTAGAAAGAAGGAATAAAGTTGATAAATCCTAAATCTATTTTATTAGAAAAAAAAAAAGTTGTGGGTAAGAGAAAAAAAAAAAAGAATATTTGTACTTTTATGAAGGTACAAATGTCTTTTAATTTCATTTAAAGTAGTCAAAATGGAGACAGACTGGGAGAGAATGTATACTTGAAGTGTTTGATAATTTTGCTATACACATTACTGATTATTATGCTGAACAGACCTTAGTGACACATGAGGTCCTTGAGATAATTAGTAGATTATTGGTTCAATGACTGGCCTTGACCAGCTGTTAAAACTTTGTTTTATCTTCGATTCAGTCTAAAAGTACTGTAATCCTAGACTGATCTTGCAGATCTCTCAGGAACTCCCTGGAGAGAAAGGTAAGGAGTTACAGTAAGAATAAAGGGTCGAGTCACTTAGGATTTCAATCTTTTACAGCTGTGCTGCCGCCTTTATTTTCTTGATAATGTGAAACCACTTCTTAGATTGATTTTATGAGGAGTATTTATTAATACTGATAGGATTTAAATCATTCCATAGACACCTTTACTTGGCAAAAGTAGAATACTTGGGTATTTTGCAGTTACTTGAACAATATATTCTATCTTGGTTCAGGCTGTGTTTTACCTCAGTTATTTTTTTTCTTGATTCATGTTTGTATTGTTTTTTTTTTTAATATACATATTTGTCTTCATCACTTACCTTTTGAGAGTGTACTTCTACTCATCTTTTCATTTGTGAGCTCTCCAGTAACATTTTTATACTAGGTAATGTAACATAAATCACTTGAAAATGCAAACAGATTAGTTCATTAATAACTTGGAAGGTGAAGAAAGAGGAAAACCCGTTTTTTTCTATGACATGGCTCTTTGTTTTGAGCGATATTTTACAGTACCTTCTTACTGACATTTTGCAAAAAAATGCTGAACCAAAGTCAAAGAAGGTGCCTTATGTTTTGGTATGGTTGCAGTGCCGTGAAGTGGGATTGCTGCCAAACAAGACTGCCCTTAGCCTTTTTGCTGCCTCTTTCATGCTACCGCTTTTGTGGTTGTGCAGTTGAGGAGACTGATTTGGCTTTAAATCATCGTGCACCACAGATCCAACCAAACAAACCTCTAGAGTACAATCAGAGTGGGAAGGTGAGAATAGGGTTCCCTCATTTGGCGGCAGCCCAAATTGATGTTGGTTTAACAATATCATGAATCAGCCATCTGAGTTAGTTATTTAAGCCTTCAAATGATGTTTCATATGCTTTGCTTTAGGTATATTTATAATCCTATTAAAAATGATGAGCTCATTTACATCGTGAGTGTACACACATTTAAATGTTTGCAGCATGGAGGCTTTATTTTGATACATTTGGGAATTTTATGTAAAACTTATTGTTTTCCGGTTCCATTCAAAACTAAATGTGTATCAAGCTTTGAGAGGTAACACAGGTCACTCAGAAGATCAGATCTTGCTTTGATCTTGTTTGGTTGCTGATATGTAGGTGGTTGCGTGTGCCAAATGCAGTTTTCTACAACTGAAAGTTCTCTTTAGTCAAAACTAGACCAGTTAAACGTACATTCTTTAAATAGGTTTCTCTTGTTATGTAGTTCCATGTAAGCTGTTAAAGATTTCCCAGAAAATGCTCTTTTTGAGTGCTTTTTGCATAGTAGAAATCATAAAGCATAGATATGACTGTCTTCATAAGTAATAACAGTTAAGTATGGACACAGAAAATCTGATAGGTTTTTTGGGTCTTTTTTTTTTTTTTTTTTTTTTTTTTTGTCTATTACTTAGCCAGAATAAGACAAATGACATCATAAGGTCTGAGGCTGTAGAAGCAGCGTTTTCTGTTAAACAAATACATCCTCAGACATAACCCCTTCTGTTTTAAGATTGCCCACTGGCATACAGATTTATAAACTTCACACATCTGTCAGGTACTCAACAATATATGTGGAATATCTTATTTTATTTATTTTGCACCTCTACTTGCCTCCCCCCCTTTATATTATTTTGAATTTAGTAAATCTTGGATGTAATCTGATTTTTCTTTCTCATAAAAGTCTTGAAAAACTATGGTGGAATTTGTGCAAACCTGGCTGGTTACTCGGTTCACAGAGGGTATTTCTCAGTGATCTGCTGCTGAATTGGAATTAGTCAGGTTATCCAGGCGATCTGTCTGGAGGTTTGTACAGCATTGTATTTTCATTAGTGGTTCAAATAATGGAGTAAAAAGTATACTTATTATACTTGACAGTAGCATGCAGCTGGGAAGAACAGGACAAGTTGGAAGGCAAGGTTTGTAACTGAAAAAAAAAGTCACAACAAATGGATGAAATGGTCTAAAACTCAAAGCCGTGCGTCAGTCAGAAGTGTACATTGCAGCTGGAATTTCTCAAGCACATAAACAATACACAGGTAGGATTAGGTAGGAAATCAAATATATATATATATATATATTTTTAAAGGATCTGATAGTTGAGGCTCACAAGCCAAAGAGGAATAAAAAATACTGTTGTGAAAAATGTAGTACTGCATTATATATATAGTGGTAGTGTTTCTAAGATGTAAGATATATACTATAAAGTAATCCTTTCAACTCAGCTTAGATGGAGTCATATTCCTTGTTCGAGGAAAAAAAAAATCAGTATTAATGTAAATTATAGAGAGAGGCTCCAAAGAAGAGCATCTCTTTCCCTGCATTTTCTATAATTCTTCAAAGACAGTTAATGGAGTTTCTTTAGCCTAAAGAAAGACGTGAGAAGGTGGAAGAAAGTGTAGGAGGAGAACTTAAGTATCTTCAAGTATGTAAAAGACTTTTTAGTTGAAAAGACACTATGTTCCCACATGCTTACGTCAAGAAGCATGAACTTAAATCTGAGGAGTAAAGATTCAGGATAGACACGGATCAAAACCATATCATGAGAGAGTACAGAAGTTCTCAAATGATTCACTGAGGGAGACAGCAGAGTGTCTATAATAGGAGAGCTTTAAACAGTGAAGACAACGTCCGTCAGTAATGACTGGGAACTGCTAAACCTGCCTTGAGTTCAGGAGATGGCCTAGTTAATGGGATTCCTTCCCGCTGTATGATCCATGCCATTTTAATGTCAAAATAGTTACTGTTTCTCCAAACATCAACTTTGCAAGTTTTCTAAAACACTCGTCTTCATGAGTATCTTTTATAACTACTAGTTACTGGATCGTGCAAATATTTCAGACCGACAGGTGAATAAATTAGGGTGTCTTGTCTTTCTAATGAAGCTTGGATGTTACCCTGTGAATCATGGATTGATCTCAGCATCCTGGGAAGTTGGTCAGGACGGTGCTTTGTTTTGTACTTTCACCTGAATGGGATTTTCTCTGTGTCCGTTCAAACTGTGAACCTAGGAACAGACAAGTGCTCGTCCTTTACTAGAAGACTAATTGCTCCGGTTACTGTAGTAATAAAACCCAATAAATCATTATTCTGCTACAGTCAATGTTCCATGCTTATTTTTGTTACACATCCCACTCCTACTTCTGTAACAGATCCTAGCTATGTTGTGATAGGCATCTTAAAAGTATAAATGCCCATCTGTTTGTACACATCCATAACCTTTTCCGTTTAAAAACCTCCTTTTGAGCAACGAGTGCAAATATAGCCTATTAAAATATATATTTTTGCATAGATTTTCACACAGCTTGGTCCGAGAACTTACTTTTCCACACACTGTAATGTAAAGGAATCAAAAAGCCACAGCAACGATGGTGTAGTATAGGAATAGGGCAAAAAAGTGCCAGGATATTGTCGGTGCACTAGGTCCTGTTCTTCTAATAGGGAATATGTGCTTTTACTGTCAGGGCAACAGACTGAATAAACTGTTTTATGCAAATACAAATTTAACAAAAGATGCTAAAGAAGCCCGCACTGAGCCGGATGATGTAAATTTGTTATGAAACGCTTGTGCAACAAATTTAGGGATGTAAATTCAGCATACGAACAGCAGTTGCTGTTAATAAATGCAGACCTGCATAATCCCATCTCATCAGCTGTGAGAGCAGACTTCATAGGGATGTCAGTAGATTAGTCCATTACGGTGCAGGCAGGCTGCCTTCTCCCAGCAAAAGCCTTCCCAAACCTCTGTGCGTTATCCACCCGCAAATAAGTTGATTTATTTTAGAATTAAAAAGCCCGTAACTCTGGAAGGAATATACTTATTCATTCCCACAGAAAGTGTAGCAAATAGAATATTTCCAGCAAAATAAATAAATGACCATCCGAGGATCTCTTTGTGCAAAATCTCAAGGGAATACTTTTAAGTTCTGTTACAAATAAAACAAAACAAGCCCACATTAACTATTTTCTTCTTCCAAATATGAAATGTTTGAAAAAGCAAAGTTAGTCCCCAAGTTAACCTGTGTAGAAAAATGTTGAATGCTTGCTTGTTTTCATTAAACATCGTATAGCTAAGAGTTAGTGTATTTGACTGTTGTGTTTATGTAATGAGAAGCCTTTAGATCACAGTTCTTGCCAACATGGATATACAGGATTGTATCAGTTTTTATTTAAGATAAAGTTTGTACAAATGCTTAGTCTTAAAGTCTTAGGATGATTTCAGTGGAGTTAGTGAAGCACGTGTTTGCTTTCTTTCCTCTGTGGCAACTGCTTTACAAAATTGGAAGTGTGGATATTATGCCACCGATGAAGGGCAAATGTGCACTTAATGAGAAAGATAGGAAGCAACAGAACAAAATTATTACTTTCAAATACTGTTTTGAAATAAGTTTCAGAAAGAGTCAAGTGAGAAGTTGGTTTCACAAGATGTGCTCTGGAGGTGAACGGTTCATTGCAAACCATTTGCTATGCTGGTTTAGCCTTTTAGTTTGTTTGCAAACTGTTTTAACACAGACTTCAAATTTTTGTATTTTTATTTTCCTAAATTATTCGGCAAATGCTTAGTGAGGACAAACTTCACCTTGTGGATTGTTTCCTAATTGTGTTTTCCATATGTTTATATGTTCAGCTTTTCTGTGGAGGGATTTTATCCCTCTCGTCACATGCTTGAGGACTCTTTTTTTCTGGAAATGGAAATATCTAGCATAGTCCTGGAAAAAAATATGGAAGTACTAAAATCTTTGTTTTCTCTGGAATGGAATCTTTGATGTCTTGCATGCTAAAGATTCTGTAGAAGTTTGTTTCATTTATATTTTGAAAAAAATATGTCTGTTTGCAGCCCTTCACTGTGAAAACTGTCATTACTAAAAACAGTCTGACGGTGTTGGCAGCTTTCATCTGCATGTGGGGCATATGCCTTGTCAGATATAAGAGTTCAAGAAATGACAGCCAGCTACTGTGTCCACACACCAGGCACTCTGTTTATGTTTTGGGTTTGGAGCAGACTAGGAGCCTTCACATAATACATATATAATCTTTGCCCTTTTACCTCCCGAGTTCAGTTCTCTTCTGTTGATGTTTGCATACTCAGCTTTGCAGTCTTTCTGCTTCCCTCCTGACCTACGTTCCTGGAGACTCTCTCAGCTTTTTGCTGCCCTTCCAGTACTCACTCAGCCAGCCATGCCGGTGGCCTGCCAAGATTGGGTTTTTTGTCAAGCTCTGTTCTGCGTTGGTTTTTAATATATAAAATCACCTGATGGCAAACTAGAAAATCTTGTCTTCAGTCACCACCTGGATCTTGGAAAAGTAATTGTAGAGGGTTGGATGATTAGACCAACTCGGCATTTCATGTAGGGTAGCATGTTTGTGAATATGATTTCTTGCTATAGGTCATGTTTGGTTTTGAATATGCCTAGTGTGTATTCTAGGAGGCAAAGAAAAGATTGGATTATACCAACCAGTGAAGTGAGAGTTTGAGACTACTAAGGGGTTTGGAAGCATTAAAATTTCTGCACTGATTACTTTATGGAACCAGTCTTACAGGATGTGCCTAAGTCTGATACACCATGACATACGTTGTCTGACTCCCACTCTGTATTTATTTCTTTGTAATTGGGAAAAAAGAGGAAAAGGAACGGCAGAACAGGACATGAGTCTACCAGTCTGCCACATAACATATGAGCTGTTCCTTCCCAAATGAAGTCACTCATGAAAATCCATTCTCTTCCATATGAATAGAAATCAGCCTTTGTGGAAAAGGATGTTAAGGGAGGTCTTATTTTTTTTAATTGACCCAAATTATGAAAATGAAGATACAAACAGAATATAATCTTTACATAACTTATTTCTGACTTTGGATGACAAGAAAGGAAGCTCTCTATATGGATCTAAGTTGCTGTACACTATGTTATGCGTGTTCTGGCAGATGATGTAACAATAATTTACACATTATCAGAATGTTTTCAAACATTTCACTTAATCGGAAGACTTATCCAAATTTTGTGTTGATTACAGATTTTGTGTGTGTTTATAAATACATGTAAACAAAATATAAATGCGTTCACACGTGGACATTCATGTTGAACTTAATGCTTATGTGGCAAATTCTGTGGTGAGAATCACAGAATAAGTGGGCTTCTTCTGTTATGCAGCTAAGTAGTTCCAAAGACCTGTGGGAGAGTTTAGTTTCAATGTCAATAGCAAGCATTAACAAACACAAATATTAGCTGCTGTTTATCACTACTTCTTCTTCCTTATCTATTTATTCTTTAAAAAAACTCTACACAATGTTAATGCAGATCTTGCAATGTCAGGATTACAGGGGACATTACTTTGGCACCAGAACACCAAAAGACCTGGTTGTGTCGTCATTCGGTGACTGGCCTAAGTAGAGGGATTTGTATTGGTTCAGCAAGATACCTAAAAGAAGTTCTCATCATATTCTATATAATTTAGCTCCTCTAAGTGCAGTAAATTGCATTGTCCCTCAGGTCCCAAGCAGTGGGTCAAATGAATCATTTTTTTCTATCCAACTTGCAAAAAAAAAATCATTCAGGGATGCAAGAACTCTTCAAGCAGTGATGTTTCGTGGGCTTTATGAGATAGCTGTGATCACAGACTCCTAGCTGCTCTTCTAAGTTCAGAAATTCTTTAGTTACAACGTAGGACGTATAATAGTCAAATGATGTTTAAATTTCTAAATGCTTTTTTACCTTTGAAGAACCTTACCACAGCTGATAGATTTTATAGAACCCTGCAAGCCTGCTAAGATTAAATAAGCAGAATTGTTCATAAAAACAGTTGTAGATGTGGTAATTATTTTTTTCCCATCAGAAAAATGTGGGAGAAAACTTCAAAGAAACAAAAGATAAAGAAAAGAGTGAGCACGATGAACAGAGAAAGGGAACTGGGGGGAGGGAGGCAGATGTGATATCGAACCATACCATAACTAATTGCGGACTAAGTTGTACAAAAGAGACGGAATGTGTGTTCAGTTCATGGGTGCAGATCTGATGACAGAGTAGCATCGAGGTGTCTCCAGTGTCTGTAACTAAGGTCAGCCAGGTATTAATTGTCCAGACAATTATCGGTATGTCCTCTGTATACCGTCAGTGGCAAACAGGAACAAAACCAGGGACTCCTGCTTTTTCTGTAGTGTTGCCATCACAAGATTTCTCGATTTCCTACGGTAATTGTCCAGCCCTGTTCCAGTACCTTTTCAGCACCAAAATGTGGTTTCCTCACATGTTACAGCACTGAACTAGTTACTGTGCAGAAGAGCCAAGGTACGTTGAAAATGGTCAAATTCTTCTCTCACTCAAAAAAAGCAAGCTCAGCATGCACATGCCCTTCTATAAAGAGTTACGCTTGCTCTGTGCTGAAGATGGCAAGGGAAAGACAGCCTCAAGGGTTCCTTAAAAAGTGTATTAGGTCTTAATAATTTAATAATATCAGGATTCATAGCCAAATGACTTAAAAGCAGAGACTGAATCCCTGGTATGTGACTTTTTCTGGCTTTTGTTCTCTCCTATAGAGGGCTTTATGGGTGTGCTTTGTTTTCAGTCGTTTCATTTTCATTATTTGGTCTTTAGAAAAGACATAGACTTAGCATTTTATCACAAACGCTTTCTCATCAAGCAGGATTTGGATTTATTTGTGAATACTTAGAGCCATTGTCCAGGGTGCTTAGTTAGCCCTAATTTACAACTCTAAATATACAGAGATGTTTAGAACTCATCAATTTGTATGTGATATATATTAACTAATTACCATCAGTGTGATACTACACATGAATAAAGTAGTATTATAATATTAGTAGATGGTTTAGATCTGATAAACATCTCTAAACATCTAGAAAAATAATTGGAGATTACAATCTGCAAAGGGAAAACAAAGTCCACTTGCATTGACCCTAGCAACAGTGGTTTTCAATCTGTACATTCTCCACTTTCATATTGTAATTTCTACTAAAAGCTTACCATAATTCTTCAGTAGAGAACAAGTTTTAAGCCATTTTTAACTTCCCTTTACATGATGATGAGTTCTCTAAGATATCTGTTATAGTAAGTTGATTCCTTTACTAAATAATACATGCATTTCCCCATTAAAAATAAGCTGTCCTACAGTTCCTCCTCAGAACCCTGTATTTTTACAATAATTTATTTAGAGGAAATTAATTAGCTTGTTAAAATAGAATTCTATGAGATCTCACTGAAATGTAGTCTGTAAACTCTAAAGCAGAGTCATATATCTAGTTTCTGCCTCATTTAATCAGACTCTGAATTGTGTCTCGCATTACAAAGAAGTGCTACTGGATATTTCAGGTCCCTAGAGAGATGTAAGTTCTGTATCAGATCCAGTAAGGAATTTGGGTTTAACTGGCTTGATCAGAAATTGTCATTCATTAAACCTTAAGCATTGTGTAACAATACAGCTGTTATAGATGAAAGGGTTCTCAGCTGTTAAGGAGAGAGATGGACTCAGATGTGGGTTTGATGCTCACCTGCCTGCAAACCATTGTTCAAATTCTAGCTCTAATTAATATTCAGCTTACACAGTGGAACAGCTCCAACAGGAGAAATTGGGATAAGCCTATATCTCAGACTAATTCATAGGCTGGTTGTGCAGTGGCATTTATTAACGTTGTGGGAGAGCCAAATTCAAATCCCCATTCTGCCAATAAATTATGTGGCTATGGAATTGCTATATGTTACTTCTTAGCAGTTAGCATTTTTTCACCCTATCCTCAAGAGCCAAGTTTAAGGATTATGTTAAAACATAGTGCAGATTGAATGATGCAATTTTCACAGTCAATAACCAGAGGAGAAAGAAAGACCTAAAAGTTGAAAGACAGAGGACAGCCTCTTCCCATCCTTTCTCATGTACTATCTCCATAATACTTTGCAACTGCTTCGGGCCATGTGTCCTGCCTGCTATAAAAAATTTCTGCTCCACTTGCTTTGGAGAGTCAATCTTGATTGTGCTGAAGAAAAGCTGTGGGACCTGTACGGGTTACATGTGTCAGAGAAGTTAAAGATACAGAGGTAATGATACCATATTTAATATACGTTTACCCTGTCCTTGCTCAGTACTTGGGAATTGTCAGGAATGAGCATAAGAGGCTGAAAACACTTTATGCCAGCAGTGAATGGCCCTCGATACACAATACAACCAAGGCAATTTTATAATGCAAATAGATGCTCATTTAAGCACAGTAACTTCATGGCTTCACCAAATTTTGCTCTGCATGATCAGGGACCAGTTTATCATTGTCGTCTTAATTATGCCGTGCATTATATGTATGATAGCCACTCTTGCTCTCAGCCAGATAGCAGCCCTCATCAATATTCAAAACTGATAAAGCTGTTTTAATGAGCTACAAATGGTTGGATGCTGAGGTAACTTTTTCATCTTAACTTTCCCGTTTAACATAACCACTACTTTATTCAGCATTTGGAAAAAAATAGCTGTGCTGGATCTTTCTGTCATTGAATTACATAGGAAAAGAGAAAGAAGGAAAAAGCTGTCAAGGAGTATGGTTTCATAGCATTTTAAGTCTGGATCATAATCTGGGTTTGGGTTATAAATTCTCCCCTATTAATATTAATTGTCCTGCATTTTGAGATGCTTTAAGGTCCTGAGGTTCAAGGTGAGTCCCTCTTGCATCTTGAACCGCAAAGCTGCCGAGGAATGATGCTCCTAACCAAGTGTGTGTGTTGTTGCTAGAGGCAGGCACTCCGGTCTGGTGAGGGCAGGTGCCAGCAGCTGGCAGCAGTCAGCTACAGTTTATTTGCCAAAGAACAGGGAGGATCTCCTCAGCCCAGCTGCGGTCCCAGCTGAGGAGTGGTGATCTCTGAGCTGAGAGCAGTGGACACAGTGACAGTGGGTCAAAGAGATCAGCAGGCCAAAAGTCGAGGGCGCTAAACCCATATGGTACGTATATACCCTTCAATATTTATAGGCAAAGATAGTTCAGATACATATTATCCATAGAGGGAAGACTGTCAAAGGATAAATGTCACTTCCCTAAATCTGAAGTGATTCTATAGCACCTAACAGAGAATTCAGTGACCACTGAAAGCTTTATGCAGTCATAAATGAGTAAGAAAACTGGCTTAAAATATGGGGGAGAATTTCTCAGTGCTGGAAGGAATTTTTTCACCTTCCTTTTTTTTTTTTTTTTTTTCCTTTTTCCTTTGAATTAGAGACCTATTAGCACTGTTTTCTTCTAATTAGCTTTCTGTCATGGAGATATTTGGTTATTCAAAGTTTGCTAAAAACAAGAGTAAAAAATACTTATCGCGCGTTTGTTACTGCTTTTAAATTACAGATGATGTTTGACATTATCAGGGCATGAAAAAAAAATCTCAGGAGCATGCTTGCCTTTCACTCTTCTATAGTGTTACATTTCAATTAAAGTTTATTAGGCAAGTGTTGGTTTAGCTTAAATATTAATTGTTAATACTTCCTAAAATATTATGCACATATTACAAACAGCACTGTCATTCTGTTGGATTAACTGATTTAGGAAACCAGGACTGATCACGAGTGTTGCAGTGCATGATGTGTGCCCTTCTGGAGAGTTCGTTCTTTCTTTCTTTCCCAGTTGTACTTGTTCTTTTCTTCTACTACAGACACCTCTTTCTTTGCCCCAGGCATATGCTTCAAGCAATTTATCTCAAACCTAGTCATACATCCTAGCAGAGAAGTCCCTGGAAAGCAATAAAAGTTTCCTTTTCTGGCCAAGACTGACAACCATCATTCTCCTTTTCCTAGTTCCCTAGGCAGTTCCTCACTGAAATCTCTCCTGATGCTTCTCTCCACTCCAGGCAGTGTTACAGTGGTACAAACTAAAACTTGTCTGTTGACATCCCTGTTGCACTGTCATTTACTGAACATAGAAGCTGCCCTAATAGATCAAACCACTTGATGATGACAGAGGTCAGTAATGGATGACTGGAAAGAATATACTCACTTTCATCAGGGTAAACTGGTTTTAGAGCAGTCAGAATCCTAGAGCCACCTCTTTTTAAAATTTTTAAATTTTTTTTACATTTTATACATTAAACTCTCGTAGATATTTTGGACCATATTGTAGTTAATTCCGAAACAGTTGCCTAGAGTAGTGTCCTGTATCACACAGAAAATCCATGATGTCCTTACAGTTAACTGGGACAGACTAACCATGTGAAACTCTTGGCTCACTGTACATTTCTTAGTTCCTTTTGGTCTTAACTCTTCTGGGTTTTCCTGGGATTAATTGTCAGGACTCAAAGTTGAGCAAGAACAGAATTTTACAGACCTTTTCAGAAAGAATGCAGAGAAAGAATTACAATGAACGAGACAAGAAGGTCTCAGAAAAGGAGGAATATTGCAAAGAAAAGCAGGAGAGGAGCTTGGCTCTGGAGAAAGGGGATGCATGGGATATTCTATGGAAGCAAAGGGTAGATAGAACAGAGTGTTAGGATAATAAACAGTAAAGCAGACTGTTGGCATTAACTTTTTTTTCAGCTTGCCTACTGCTGCTGCTTATCTATCATCTGGTATAGTGGCACAAGCCCTTTTCTGCTTCCTTTCTGTTTTAGCCTCACACACCTGTGCAGGACTGAAATCAGTCTTGGTGTGACCTGGTACTATTCCCACTGAAAGCTTATGCCAGGGAGAAGTAATTGATGTTGCAGTCTATCACTGACTTATAAAGAAAAAAATAGCCTCAATATTGATTTCAGTCCTCCATTAACCGTTGGAGTAAGCATTGCTTTGTAGGCAATGGCACTTAACTTGTTACAACAGTTTGAGAAAATCTGAAGGCTTGTTTCAGTTGATATTATTTTGTGTTTATCTACTGTAAACCCATGTGAAATTCAATTTACCAGTGAATGGATAAAAGCTATAGTCAAAGCAAGATAAATCAATTCTGTCTTTGTGTTAAAATGTATAACCTATCCATGGGAAAGTCATGGCACAAATTAAATGAAAATTAAGTCAGATACTCTGTAAAAGCTACATACTTCATCTGCTTTGAAATGTTATTGTACTTTAAATACCTTTTAATTTGGTAAATGCCCTAGCCCAATCATGAAAGTGTATGCTTTCAAGGATATGTTTCTGATATGCTTGTTAATAGCTACTTCTGTTGGTTCTAGTTAATATTTGTCATTGTGCATTCTTGTCAAAAAAAAAAAAAAAAAAAAAAAGGAAAATTACGAGCATTCATATACACGTGGCTAAAGATTTTTCTTTTCATCTCTGACCCAGCCACTGCTTTCTAGTGTTCTTAACTATAGCAGGAGACTTTAATAGCAAAATAGCCCAAAAGCAGTGGCGAGAACTGGAAGCATTAAGTGTGTTGGAACTTTTGTATTTAGGTTTGTAAATTAAATTACCAGAATTTCAAATGAGGTGATTCACACACAAGTACCACTTGTATTAATAGAGATCTCAAGATCCTAGCAACTGTAGCACGTTGTTAACTCCCTGAGTTTCTATTTTACTGGCTTCTGTGAGGAGGTGTTTGTACAAAATAAAAAACCTCATTTGTCACAATTCATGGAAGAGAAAGGATGAACTAGACTGGAACTCAATAGATCAATGTTCCAACACACCTGTAGGCCTCCAGAAAAGGTGTTAAATTTTGCTGTGTTGAGTTGCCCGGAGCCATTCCTCTGATGTAGTGAGAGCTTGTACAAACATGCAACCAGTGTCTTGGTGGCTCCCCATTATCTGGGTGGGTCTACATGCTAATTCATCCAACGTCTGTGCGCTGCACCACTCATTGTGCTTGCTGGTGGCTGTTCAGATCACAGTCACTGGTATTACTTTGTTTTCAGTGGCCTCATTATGAGCAAACGTCTTTCTAGGCTGAGGCACAGCTGTCTGTCCCGAGACATTTACCATCTCAGAAGAGGTGGCCAGTCTTTCAACAGCCATTTTTTCACATGTAAAAGAATTCTCTAACTAGGACGCTAGGAGGAGGATGCTAAGGATTACAAAGTACAATGGATAAAGGCCTTTGTGTGGCATCTGAGGGCCCTCAAAGACTGTATGTATTCTTCTGCCTCTTCATGAGGCTTCCCAAATCTGCATAATTTGACTTTTCTTCCTTTTTCAAAATAATTGGATAATTATTGAGTCATGCTTCACTTTTCCACCTCGCACTAGTTCCACTTGTAAAGTGATTTACTCTGAAACTATTAGTTTTAACTAGAAATATAAAATAGTAGAAGAAATCAGTTTGTTCAGAGGCAGTCTTTGTTAAATGACAAAGCTCAGTTAACTTAATCTCACGATTTTATATGAAGGGTTTTGTGTACATCATTACATCACTTAAATGTGTGAACAAAATATTACTAATTGATAACCTGAAGGTTGCCTTTTCTGATTATAACTTAGGTTAATTAAAAATTCAGATCAGTCATTACCTGCAGGAGGTGATAAAATTTTTCAACGTATGTGTAACCATAACCGTATCTATTAATGAGATGCAGCTGAGAAAGGAGATTCTGGCTAAGTAGCAGGAAAGTCTGTCCAATAGTGATAGGTTTAGAACATTTTAGAATAGTGTCCCAGAAAAAAATGGCTGCATCTCTTTAAATCTCTGTTGTAATCAAAAATACACCTAAGGGAATTATTCTACTGTAGAAGATGCTGAATTGGACAATTTATATATATATTTGTGATCTCTGGCTCTTACAATTACAACAGTGACTTAATCGTAATGTTTGCATTAGGTTTACTTAAGCTTGTACAAATGTGGTAGAATACTCTGAAGTCCAAGGAGCCGACCTGAGGCTCTGAGTTGTCGATTTAGCAAATGAATAGTGTCCGCGGCACAAAAGTAGCCATTCTCCCCGTATGGGCTATTACTTTTGATTTTAAACTGTCTTCCTTATCCTCACGAACACTGCAGAGTTTCACTTCCTGATCAGTTACATCAGCGTGATTTTTCAGTACTCTGTTGGTCTGAGATAAGATGAGAAATCTCCAAAACCCACTGGCTCAGTGCCTTCACACAGCGACAAGTGGGAGCAGTGCTGAATGTTTTTGACTGTGGGTCTCATGAACGCTTAGGTAATGCTGATGTATTCCAGCCAAATACTGAGCTCTTTTACTAAAACAATATTTTGCAGCGTTTGATATTTACTACTTAGGGGCATGAGAAAACTTCTAATCAGAAAATGAAAGCGAGGAAATTTTAGGGTCACTGTGAGTTTTAAAGGGCCATTACTTTTAAAAACAAATGAGAATAGCAAGAAATAGAAGAACATCATCTGAGTAAAACAAGAGTTAGCCCAGTATTGCACTCTGAACTCGTTTTTGTACACTGAAAAAAACCCACAAATTTTTTTACCCATCCCAAGCCTTTCTATTTAAGTCTATCTTAGCATTTTTTCTGGACCTGAAATTTCATGAGGAATGATATATCCCCCCCCCCCCTCCACTTAATTGATTTGTCATTATTTTTGGACATTGCAGTAACTTCGGTAGGAAAATCTGAAAGATGAGACTGAATGCACAACCTCACATAAACATATACATTATAATCAAGCAGGTAGTTATGTGACAGCCTCCTGTTCCTGAAATATATTATTCCTTCAACCTATAAACATTATCCCAGAATTTTTCCTCCTCAAAGGAGTCCTTGCACTTGTCACTACTCTTGTCAGAGACAACAGGGAAAAGGATGCAAATAAGGTGTGCTGGATTTGGTCGTTAAGCAAGAATATTTTTATGTTCTGCAATAGGGAGAGCAATGCAACAGATTTTCCTGGTGTTAGCGGGTGCTTGGGAACCTTTTGCAAGAGAAAAATCCATGAATTTGTGTTAGAAAAGATTATAACTGAGTAGGAGCCTTTCCTAATGTGAACTAATGTGTCATAGTTTGACAAAGGTTTTTTTGTTCTCTTCTGGTTTGCTAGGTTATTCTTTTTTTCTTTCTTTTCAGACTAATTTAATATCTACTAATTTACTCTTTTCACTTCAGTACGGTCTCATTTACCCTTTTTCCTCTGGCCTAGCAAATTCAGAAGCCAATCTCTCCTTGTAGGATTACATTCTGCAGATCCTTGGCCTGACAAAGGCATAAATTAGGTTCTCTCCTACCATCAGGGTGGTCCTGTAGAAGCCTGGCTTTGCTAAAACATCTTCCAATTTTTTGTGAGAACTAGACGGCTGCCAAGATCTCACATTGCTGTACCAAGTGGGAGTTAGTTGATCAGTTACCAATGGAGTGTTAAGATTCAAGCAAAAGGATTAAACAAGTCTGGCTAGCACAGCATACTCTCTCCAAGGGCATTAACCACGAAGAGATCTTGAGAAACAGCTTCACTAAAATGTATTTATAGTTGGATTAGAACTGAACGTTGTTATGTAACATTCCAAAAGTGAAGAGTCTGTTTTCCTCTGATCTAGATACAGGAGATGTTAAGAGAACAGTTAGCATGACAGATTATAAATTCATAAAGTGCTAGAAATGCTGTAAAATTTCCCAACCTTACATATCAAACCTTTCGTATAATCTAATTTGAATAAGAATAATTTTTTTTTATTTTTTCAAATTTGTTGAGTTTGTCCCCAAACGTGTGGTAAACATTAAATTTTTGAACCATATGTGAACATCAACATTTGGGCTCCACATCCCTAATGTTAAACTAGTTTGTGAAGGGGTACGAAGCTTCTTTGGTACAAAAGGCATCGAGATTTTAATATTGCATTTAAAATAGAATGCTGTGTCCTAGTCAGATTCATGTCTTTGGCAAACTAGCTACTAGACAATTGAGAAGAACTTTAGAAAGGAAGACAAAAGCTTGTGGAAGTAGGAGATCTAAATTTGCACTTTTATAGTTTTCCTAACATTTAAAAATTACTGCTCAGTTTAGGAAGATTTGATTTGTGAAAAAAAGCACTAGTTGTGTTTCATTGTTGTGAAATAGTGCAAATTATGTTGTTTAAGTATATCCTCAGCAAGTAAAAGTGAAGACCTTAATGAATCTTCACATTTTAGCCCATGGTTTTGGTGTGGTTGGTTGTGGAGGCTGCTTAACATTATTGAATACCAGGAATAAATTCTCTCAGGAAATTTACATTAGGATAAAGAACAGCCTCGTAACTTTTGATCCATGTGTGTATTCATTCACCAGAGAACAGAATGTGGTTTTAAGAAAATAGTGCTCTAGCATGCTGCTTACTACAGTGAATATGTTCCGTTCAACTGCTTTATATAGCCCAGACTGTGGCTTTACAAATTCTTGTCCTGAAACCAGCAGCTAGTGGTCAAATATGGACTTTTTGTGCTTTGTTTTGTAAAAGAGGAAAATACAGTTCATTAAGGAGATACAAAGCAATAAAAATTTCCAAAGCTTAACTTCAATCTGTAAAATTAATATAACTTCCTTTTACTTAAAACTTTTGTTTCTCTTGTATGTAGTAATTTTTTAGCATCACAAAGGGTGGCATAGGCAGGTTAAGAAGTTATTCCTTTCTTTCATGAGTTCCGATAAATCACTTTCCTACATGAAGGTATGACTTCTCTTTCCTCAAGAAGGCTACAGACTGGTGTGGATATCTTTGTACTATCTCTTGCTTTTTAAAATGTTCTGTAAAAAAATTTGAGAGAGTGTTTGAAAACGAGACTTCTTCCCTTAGATAAGTACCTTTTCCAAAACATTGGCTAAACCTCCAGAAGTAAAAGTTCTGAAGTTTCATTAAAGACAAAACCTGCTTCGTTTTCACATATCTCTAAGAGAAGGCTCTTTTACTTACTAATCTTTCTTGTTCCCTTTGACTGGGTTCTGAAATATGCAGGAATGGGAGAGTGAGCATGGAAAGTCAGTGACTTGTATTTGTTCCTTCACTGCCTTTTGCAATTTCAGTGTGTAAAGGCAGCAGTAAGAGAGAGTAAAATTCATAAAGAACCTCAGAAGAGGTTTCAGAATTGTTGGCAGTCATATTTCGGGGACTCATTAAAGAACATCAGGCGTTAAAGCAGAATGGAAGAGGGCACATGTCCATCAGACCAATTTGATGCTGTGTTGCATTCCTGCAGAACTGCAGTCACAACTGTGTAGGGATCATAAAATAAGTGGTAAATAAGACTCCCATTTTTCAAAATGGGAAAAAAAAAAAAAAAAGAGAGGCCTCATAAATAACTGGTAAACTGAAAAATTACAATATATTTGAGGAAGTGCTTCAGTATACACCGTGATATAACTCACTGGATGAAGTCTGCTTTTGTGCACCCCTACTTATCTGAATGTTTTCATGTACCGAACTCAGTGAAAACAGGAAATCTAATAGATACACATTTAACAGGTTGCATGACTTTCATCAGGTACTGAAGCAATGTGTGCTTTAGTTTAAAAATTTTGCAAGAAGACTGTCACGGGAAAATTAAAGCAAATGAAGGAAAGAATGAAGTTTGCACCAGTCATATTTGCTGACAAAAATTAATCTAGGAGGGCTTGCTAACATTTGTGCAGTTGGACATAAAAGGCTGTAGGAAATAGAGCAGTTAAGAGAGAGGCAGATGTTAGCAGAGTAAAATGTAATCAATATGAATACAAATAGGTTCTCTCTCGGTGTAAAAAACAACAATGAAAAACATAACGTGGGGATGCTGACTAAGAAACAGTATTAGAGAAGAAGGATCTTGGGAGTGCTAAATTGCACATAACCATGCAGTATGGTGCTGCTAGAAAAATGCAAATATGCAAATATGGCAGAAAGGGGACTTTTATTTTCTCTTTCTTTGGACTGAAAATGAATGACAGTTTTCTTAGAGAGCATTCTCGGGTAGAAGCAGCATCACCAGAATTGATAGGAAAACTGTTGTGCTGGGTCACTGTGTCAAAGTGACCCTAACAAGTTCCATTAAATCACCTTAACAGCACTTACTCTTCCTCTCTTCGGAAGTGACTTTTCACTTGTAATCACCACTCTGAAGTTTTAGCTACAACACCATCCTCAATTGCGATACTTCCCTATGCTTGGCACTAGAGAAATCGGCCCTTCCAGCCTTTGTTTCTGCCTTCGTCCTGCTTGCAGAACGTTTGAATTCCACTACTCCTCTTCTGCAATCTAACAATGAAAATTGCTACTGTGCTTTTTGATCTGTGCAATCTGTTTATTATTGCATCTCTTCACTGCGTTTTCAACCTCCTCATCTTTAAGACCATCCAAGAACAAGTGTTTCTTCGTACAGCTGTTCTCCCAGTTTTTCCCTGTGCTGCTACCATCTTCACCTGACCTTTTGCGCAGTCTCTGCTGCTGAGGACTGAATATGCTACAAGGAATAGAGATGAGAACTTTATAAAGACAAAGGTTTTTGTGCTCTCCTTAGGTTAATCATCAATGTTTCAATTACCAGTACGTTAAAATAAGGCCAGTTATGGAGAGCTGTATGAACTGGAATTGAGAGCAGAAAGAAGTTGGATGTTTCTGCTTCTATTACAGTGGTTTCTACAACAGCTTTCATCTGACTCTGCTTTCTATATGGTCTCTTGCAGAGATCCTCTTGCAGAGATCTTTCAGTGGCTCCTTCGCTTAATTTCCTTTTTAGCATTCTGTTGATTTATTTCCTCCGTTCCCATCTGAATCTTACTTTATATGGCTTTTGACAGATGCTTCTGTTCTTAACTTGCTGCAAGCTATGGCTGTTAGCTTCATGTTGTACGTTTGCTCTGGTATTCCATATTCTGGATTGCACTTCCGTATTATTCCTTTCTGGTCTAACACTGCAAAGACATATGTAATTTTAGCTTCAGTGTTATTAACTGGTCACATAAAATTCTTCACACACATAAACAATTGTTCTGTTTGAAGTAGTGGCTGTTATTCCTGTAAAGTTGTCTGAATGATAGCATGCTTTCTCATGCTTCCAGAGCGAATACCATGTATTTTCACTGAACACTCTTCTTACAGCTCTTAATGCAGATGACATGTGACTTTTATGATAGACTAATGTTGTTATTGTTCAAAAGAAACAACATTTTTCTTTTACTGTCAGTGCCTTTCTAATTATTTTTAAAATGATAGCTGCATGCAATGCCATATACAATTTTACTTTAATGTTGTCTAGGCTGTAGTAAGGTAAGATTTGTTTAGTTATGTGAAAAAGAATTTGGAAGTTTGCAGTCCTTCTGAGGTAATGAAATACAGATAGGGTTATTTTTTCTCTACAAATCCCTCAGACATATGTAAGCTCCTGGGATAACAGATGATGTTAGATAAAACTGCTGAGGAAAAAAGGGACAGATAAATCAGAAGTAACTGTCCTTACAGATAATAGCTGTTGGTGATGGAAATTAAGAAAGCTTTTTCAGAATGCTGGACTCAGATACAAAAGAATCAAGGAGTCTCTCAGTGACAACGTATAGTTCTTGAACAACTGACAAAGATGGCAGCAGTCCTGCCAAATCACAAGTCAGATCAAATATATTTTTCCAGGAATTGTGCAAGTAAATTTCCTGCTGTAGAGCATCTAGGTCTTGATGCTTGAGCTGAGCAAAGGAAAATGGACAAGACGTTGATAGGTTTGCCAAAAGGACGGGACAAGATTTCTGCTTACATAACAATTAAATTTCTTTTTTCCTATAATAAAGTTATAAGGAACTTATGTTACTGGTCTTTGCAAATCATATAGATACGGTGTGTCAGGAGAACAATTAATTTTGTTGTATAGTCATAATTACCATGTGGAAATGTAGCTGTGAAGAGGTGGTGATGAATAAAGGAACCCTTTCCTCATGGCTTTGGCCATGGGTAGAGCTGCCTCTTCCATTTAAACTGTAATTCAGATACATTTAACATGCAATCACCGAGAAATTACAAAAGATCAAGAATGACACCATTTGGAAGAAAAAATATTCTCATTTACAATAGAGGGATTTACCTTCATTAATAACGATAGGGATATTTTGATCTTTTCACTTAATGATGACTCAGTAGGGAGAATTTTGTAATCACAGAGATAACACAAGACAAAATTATAAAGACACGTAGTCATGAAATACCTTGCATGCAGTAGTGGAGTTCCAGTGACTCCAGGGGAAGTCAAAACCACACTTCATCAGTGAAACTCTTTGAATGGATGTTACAATAATGGTAATAGAATATTAAAAAGGGCCTTGTTTATGCTTTGTTTTGGTATTGATGTGGTCTATGACATTGGAGAATTTACTTCATATACATTTTTTTAACCTTCAATTCTGGTTTAGTTTGTAAAGTGTTTGGGGCAGGGTTTTCTCCTACTTGTGTACCCGCAGTATCTTTAAAATGGAACCTGGATCACATATAAGGCCACAAGGTACCAACTCACATTGTTAAAGAATGCAGGTGCACGACAGAAATCAATGGTATTGGTGCCCTCCTGTAGTGAGCTGTGATTGCCTCTGAAGTCGAAGAGCAGAGCAGAATAATACCTCGCTTCCAAGGCTATGATTACAAAAATTCCTAAATTAACTGTATTTGATTATTTTTAGTTTTCCTACTCAGTTCATTAGTCTTTAAACGTGCGTTTCTATACTTGCATATCTTAGCAAAAAGTCAATTTGTCTAGAAAAAGCAGTGTAAGAAGATCATGCTTGCAATTAACAGTTATTTACAGCATAAAATTCCACCTATAATATGCTTTTACTGGATTGTAATTAAAAATCTTTTATTCAATAACTAATGCAAAAATGTATGTATGCTTTGCAGCCTGATGTTTTCTTCTTAGTTTGTTGTTTGTTTGTTTTTTTAATCCATGTCTTTTTGCTGATGCAGAAGGCTACAAAAGTCTTGGCGAGAAGAAAAATATACGTAATATGTAATCATTCTGTTCAGGGCTGTAATCTCATAAATTGCTATACCATGTTATATAAAAATAATATTATGAGACAGGTGTCTTCACTAGAACTGAATCCTGAAGAAGGTGGCTTCAGTGCTTGTTTAAGCATTGTCAAACAGGGCTAATGGGAAGGTTAACGGTAGCATAATAAATACATAATAAATAATCACTCTAAAAAGGAAGACCTGGACCAAATGTGAAGAGGGATGCTTTTGTTTAGTGGTGGGTTTGAACATAAGCTACTAGAAAGAATGTAGAATTTAGGCCACAAATCAGAAATATTAAAAATATCAAGGTTTCAACCACAATTTAAAAATTAAAACTTGCTAAGAGGTAATAAGGAATTATATGTGGAACGTTACTTTACAAGTTACCACTGTACTACCACGGTCCAACACTTAGCAACAAATATTCAGTTGTAGGAGAAAGTAACTTAAAAATCTGAGTTTATCTGGTAACCCTTGGATGATTTAGATTATTCTAACTGAAAATGCATTTTGGAGTATGGTTTTGCGGTGCTGATTTTCATTTGTTAACGTTTAAAATTGGCAAGTTATCCTGAAAATTTAAAATTTGTGTGGGGAAATAGTATCTTGTGTTAGACCAACAAATACAGCTGAGAAAAATGAGGCATGCTTTCAGGAACACAAGGCACTCTCTGGATCTGAAGAACCCACCTATTTACCTTGAAGACACTGTTATCCTAGTTCTCATCTTGATACGTATAGCAAAACAGCTGAGTGCAGGAACTGTTTATTAATGAGAACAAGCAAATTAAAAATGCTTGCCCCCAAACCTCATGATTGTCTCATGTTTTCTTAAGATTAAACTGACACCATCTAGCAAGACTGGCGCTAGCAAGGGCTTTCCAGCTCATTGCACTGTCTCCTTGCTGCACCCAGAATTGCCTCAGCTTCTTTGAGCTCTCATTTTGAGCTTTCCGTCCTGTGTAATTGTATTCTCCATTCCCTATCATTTATGCTGATCTGCTCTGTAATCTGCCCTCTTGCTCAGAAGCATTTTCTTCTGAAGTCCGTCCTTTGATCCATAGAAAGTGTAAGATCTCACCAAATAGCTGCCTGACTCTATTCTATCTTTCCTCTAATAGATTTTTGAGTGTGTTTTCTCTCACCAAGACTTAATTTTTTTTCTCTTTGATCTCTTCTGGGTTTGTTTTTATTCTCTCTGCACTAAACAAACAGCCTTAAAGGTAATTTTTCCTTCCTGCTCTGCACAATACATTTCCTGGCTTTGACAGCCCCTTCTTTTTCAGTATTTTTATAAGTATTGCTCTGTTATCTTTCCAGTCATATATTTTCTTCCATGCCACAGGTTTAATATATTTGAAATTGTGTGTTATGGTATTTTTGAAAATAGAAAAGTCCAAACCAATCTGGAAAGCTTCCCTCTCAGATGTCTCCTCTTCCTCCTTATGTGAAATGTGTTTTTTCTGTTTCTGGGTTTATTTCTGCCCTTGGGGAGGGGACACAACACAAAAACAAAGCCCTTTTTCTTTTACTGCCTTATTGTGGTCTTACCTGTGGCATAATAGCCTGACATTAACCCTGTGAAAGTTACAGTCCAAGTTTCAGGTGGTTGATTAGGATTTCCTTACTGTAAGCAATGGACATTTCTGTTGGATAATTCAGTACCTCTTCAAATACAGACAGATAGTTCTAGCAGGAGGGATGAATCTCTCCCTGCAGATGTGTGTGACTGTTGACTGTAGAGGGACCCTAACACACTGTGTTTGCTGGCTCTAAACTAGGCATCTACATTTGTTAGCAGAAATGAGTAGTCCTCATCATCTGCAGCCTGTGTTTTGCAGCGTAACTTCCCCCAGAAGCTGTACGAGAAGGTGGAATTAAGGGCATCAGTACTTGGATATGGGTAAGCTTTCTTGTGTCCCTTCATGGAGGTCTCATGGATGACTCTTAACTACGAGCAGGATTCTGATTTGTTCTCCCAAATGATAAACGAGTCTCACTTGCCCTGCTGGAGTCCATCTGAATCCCCATTTCTTTGCCTGTTTTAAACTTGAGCAAAGTTTCTCAAAGAAAGAGATGTGAGACTTTACAAAATAAAGAGCTCCGTTATCTCAGAGAAAGAGTCAGGAATCGAATGCCAAATTTAAGCAGGAATCCATCTTCATACGAACGGCACATGTCTCAATTTATCTGTTCTTTTTTTTTTAAGTGAGGAGGAAAGCAAAATGAAGGGAGGTATAGGGCATCATGCTAGTAAATGAAGGACACTTCATGTTGAAGAAGAGTGCATTTTCAAGTTAAATGCACAGAAATGGCCTTTTGTGGACCATTTATACTATGTGTGGCCAGCAAAATACTGTGACTTTTGTAAGGTAAAGCCTTCTGTAATTATCAATACTATGCAATTTGTATTTTTTTATAAAAGGTGTTACTATAAATCTCGTTAATAATTTATTTATAGTTAGAAAAGGACAGAACAAGGACAATCTCCTTTCTGCTAAGAAAAACACAAAAAATTAACAAAGCACAGCGTAACAGCTCTTAGTTACCACAGAATTCTGAGATTCTGGAAGAACTGTGATTTTCTCACCTTGAGCTTGCGGAGATCATGTCAGGGAGGATTGCTGAATGACTGATAGTCTTGTGAAATGGAGAAGGGGGATGGGAATTAACTGAGTAGATTGCTGCTTAATGCGTTCTGGTGTTTGCTTGTAAAACATCATTATAGTCTTCTTTCAAGGAGCTGCTTCCACGTCAGGTGCAGAGCTGATGCAGTAGTTGTGTATGCCTGCAAGACACAACACTTGACAAAGTAACGGGGGTGGAGATTTCAGGGGAGAATGCAGCGCTGTGACACTTTCTACTGAATTCTCCTTTGAGCAGTCCTTTTCCTGCGTCCATGTGCATCATTGCAGGGACCCAGAAGTACGCCTGGGCAAGGGGTTTTATGGGAATATTGCATATATTTCAGAACCTGAAAATGTGGTGAAATGAAATTTTTGTTGGGAAATTATTGGTTTTCAAGTTCTCCTTTCGATCTCTATTTCTGTGAATGCTCACCAAGAGCAGATTTTATTTGTTAAGGGCTAAACTCAGTGGTGCATGAGCTGTCTATCTTGAATGTGGCCATCAGTGAACTGGTTGGGAGAAGAAGGGTTTTAAATTATGTTTTCACCTGTGCTTTGAATAAAATGTTGGGGGATTTTTTTGGGTTTTTTTTTGTTTTTTTTTTTAACAGAATTAGTGTATACGATATATTCATGTTTCTTCTTAATCACCATCTGATCTCCGTGAGAACACATGTATGTTTACACGCACTGTTGTGGTTTGAGCTCAGAGGGCAACTGAGCTATGATATTGGAACTCCAGCAAATAACTATCATAAAACATAACTGCAGTGTTCTTCCCACTGGTGGTGTGCAGTGCTGTCCCTCCAACAGGAATGTGAGACTACTGAGCAGTGCAGATGCTGCGAGGGCATCAAATGCACCAAGAAAGGCTGAACTGGCCAGCGGATGCAGGGTAGCCCCGTTTTGCCTCTAGTGATGGTTTAACACTGGACAGATACAGCCATCAGTCTGACTTAGTGCAGAAATAAAGCTTTAGAAAGAATCACAGAGCTGAGCAACGCACCTGCAAATTGAAATTGGAATTTGTGTCCTTCTTATCTCAGAGACATTTGTTTCTTTTTAATATGCTTCTTGCCTGAGTTTAGTGGATTGCGGCCAGTCCTTTGAAAGTCACATGAAAGGAGGGAGAGAGCTATGACCGAATGCTTTCCTCTGGTCAGACACAATTGCCATTCATCCTGTGAAGATACTGACCTGCTGAAATGTAAGCTCTGTGAATATCCTGGTAATTTCCATGGAACTGCTGGCATGGTTCATAATTGAGAGCTTACGTCTGTCCTCAGCATTGGCTTGATGCGCAGCCAGGATAGTGGTTCTAGCTATCTTAGAGACCGAGGCTGTCAGACTTTTGAAGTTGTACTAATAATTTATGTCAAATATAAGAAGAGAGATTATGAAACACCTGTATATTAAGATGTTTCTGGGTGATGCGATGTTGGGACTTTTTTTGCAAACTTTTGAGTGAACAGTTCCAAAACCATTATTGGATTTAGTCTTTTGGTAAAACAAATAAAACCCGGCAAAACAGATGTGTTGGGAAAAGCAGACTTCAATGGGCAGGTGAATACTTTTGACTGAACTGAATAGTGTAATAAGCAGTTTTGACATAGAGTCCCTTTCTTACTTGCTTCCTAGTTATGTTTTTATTTGAGTTTTGCTCCTTCTGGTTGGTTATTGTGCCTTGTGCATATAGTGTGTATTCTGGAATTGCATGTTGGCAAGTCTAAGTCTCTAGATAGGATCATAGGATACCTCGGGTTGGAAAGGACCTCAAAAGGCCTCCAGTCCAACCTCCTGCTCAAACTGTGAGGTCAGACCAGGTTGCACAAGGCAATATCTGGTTGTGCCTTGGAAACCTTCCAGAAGGGAGACTGCACAGCCTCTCTGGGAAATTAGATGCACTGCTGGTGTGTCCTGCTGAGGATAAATGCCTGCCTTGTAGCCAGGCTGAACCTCTCTCGTTCCAGCTTACTCCTGTTGTCTCACCCTCCCATCATGTGCCATGTGCAGAGCCTGACTCCATCTTCTGGATGATCTTGTATTGGAGGAGCTGCTGATAGGTGCCCCTGAAGCCACATCTTCTTCGGGCAGAACAAGCCCACTTCCCTCAGTGTCTCCTCACGGGACAAGTGTTCCATGACTTGATATCCTTCTGCTGAACATGATTCAGTTGATCAAACCTTTCCTGTACTGGGGGGCCCAAAGCTGGACACACTGTCTAGGTGTGATCTAGTGTGAGCCAAGCCCAGTGGGGTAATCACTTCCCTGTCTGCTGGCTCTGCCATGGTACGTAACTCAGGATACTCTTGGCCACCTTTCCTGTCAGGGCACACCGCAGGCTTATGCCCAGCTCCCCATCTGCCAAGATCCCCAAGTTCTTATCAGCAGAGCTGCTCCCCAGACAGGCAGCCCCCAGCCTGTGTTATTTGTTGCAAGAGGTTCTCCATTCCCAGCTGTGGGACTTTGCATTTGTCTTTTGATTGTTCGGGTTTTGTTTTGTTTTGTTTTGTTTTGTTTTCTTAATTTCATAAGGTTGCTTGCTGTTCTTTGTCCAGTCGCTGAATACTCCTCACATAGACGTGATACCTTCAGGAAGGAAGAAGTTTCTTTGATCTTCCTGACCAACACTTCGAGTCAGAAATATTTTTCCCTTGGATAAATATGAGTGACAAACATAATAGTCTCTTCATTAGGGATGATGACATTAATTGTTTCTGTTTTGAAATTTAGGCTAGTCCACCAAAGCGGAGGTCTTACAAAGTCCATTTTACAAGAAAGCTTGTTTTTCTACTTTCGGACTCGTGGCATCTGAAGAATAGAACAGGTCCTTTCTCCCCACAGATACGTTTCAAGTTAGGGAGGAAATGTCACTGGAATGTGTCGTAACCATAACAAAGCAATTTCACTATGAATAATGAATCTGATGATGAGGTGAACAGCCTTCATCAGCCACTTCTTTTGCTGCAGCTGGAATCTGTCAGGTTGTGTGTGGGTTGTGGCCACCCACCTAATGGACACTATTGCTCAAAGTCATCCAGAAGCTTACGCCCAACATGTATCTGTCAAGGACATGAGTCAAAGAACAGTATGTTGTGTTCCTAAGCAAAACTTACCTGTTTCCTGCTCACATTACCTTCACGTTGATATTCCAGTGAATTCTAAGTACTTCAAAGTGCCTACAATAATAGCCTATGTTTGGCATGTGTACAAAAAATCCACAGTCATTAACTCAGTGCAGCTATGTTAATCAGTCCTTGAAAAGTTAGCCTTCTGTTTCTCTCACCCATTTGCATATCCAGTGCCAAGTCTTATTTTTTATTGATATGATCTTTCCTGGCTTATTTAAGACCACTGCTAGTGGAAGGAGACTTGATTTTAGGGTTGTATCTAGCAATAGCAACCTTCCTTTCACCTTAATAACATTAAAATGTTAAGATAACCAAATGGTTTGGTTACAGTGGCTGGCCTGTCTGAGGAAGAAAATTCTGATGTAATTTTAGGGGCTGAAGCCAACCCGAAATAGAGCAGTTTGCTTCTTGGATCAACAGTGTCTATCAGTGTGGTGAACAGGTGTAGTTTTCCTGAAATATTAAATGGCTAAAACCAGTCACAAGCTTAACGTAACTGTTAAACATAACTGTTTTCTCAAGAATTCTGCAGGCACCTCTGGTGAATCATTGCAGTTTGTGAAATTGGATTTGTTCGCTCATACTGCAAAAATTAATAAAAGAGTACAAGCCTTGCAATCATTATTCCCACTGAGTAATATTTACTCTAAACTGTAAAACAAAACTATTGAAGACTTTAAATTACTATTGTAAAGTGGAGTATTGCAGCGTAACTCTTGGAGTAAGTGCTAGTCAGCATGAATAGCAGTTATATGTCTGTGCTCTAATTATTACAGTGAAAATATTATTTACAAGTATTTAGCTCATTTTTAAAAAGTATTATTTATATATTTATTTTTTTATTTAAGTAAACATCTACTTTTTCTCCAAACCAGACATTTCTGTTTAATAAAAATGCATAAGCCAGTAACACATATACTTATTTTGAATACTTGTTTTGAAAACTCTGGTTTTAAAATTATACTTCTCATTGAAAAATGCCAATTTTATGCAAATTAATGAACTTTTCTGCATGCTGTAATTTATTACATTGATTTGGGATGGGGGGGTTAACATGAACTTTCTTGACAGAGAGCTAAGGTGATGTGGAAAAGAAGTTTTACTGGATTTAATATTATTGTCTCCTTGGAAAGTAATGAGCATGAGAAGCATAGAAGAGAAACCGTATATGGCTAGAAATTAACTTTTAATTGAGGCCAGATGACACTTGAGCATCTTTTTCTTTCATGTAATAGCAGTGGAATAGGGGAAAGAAGTAGAAGGTTTTTTGAAACGCAAAGGGGCTCTTCCATAAAAGGAGACATTCATTTGCAAAAGCAAAGACAACTCAGAAGCTTTCAAATCTGAATGCTGAGCCATAGAAATTAAATATTACTCAGAGTCTAACTGGACATCTGTTATCAGGTAAAATGTTCCGTCAGACTGCTGTTTTGCCATCACTGGCAGACATTTGCTAGAATTTTTCCTGGAGAACAGTAGTTGTATTCTGAAAATAGATAAGATGCTTCTAAAATCAAAGGTATATCAGGAGGTTTATCTCACATTTTGAAATATTAAATGTCATTGATCCATTCCTGAAATAATGGACAAAGACAATAGCAGCTGAACGATCAGTTGTATTGAGGGTTTTTTAAAATTATACATTAGCTAACTAATAGAAAACGTATGTGAGAAAGCAGAGGTGAGACACCCACTTGTCAAAATACTGATTTCTACTACAATAGCTCAAAATATGGAAACTCGTCAGGAGAATGTGTCAGGTACGTCCATTTTGTGCTTAAAGCTTCATAGTTGGAAAAGCATGACTTCAGATAAAAGGGGAAGGAACAACAAGGGGAAAAAAATGAGGAAGAAAAGCAATGCATATCTAGACATTTCCTTTTCTAATCATTATAATTAAATACAAAACCATCTGGATAACTGTAGCAAATCAACAGAAATAAAAGACCGATATGCTAGATTTGGAAGGATTCTGATTTTTCTAAATGTAATAAATTAATTTTCATGTCTTACAAAACACTAAGAATATTAATAGAAGTCCCTAGGGAAAGTGTTACATAAAGTTTTAAATATATTTATGTTTAGGCCTTAAAGCCATGTTCTTACACAATTCACTGGCATAATCTGGAGGCATCAAAGTTTGTAACATGTTTTTAATCTGTATTAGATTATATTTGTATATGCTTAACAAGCAGCATAATCTGTCCTTTAGGATTGACGTTGTTGCCTGTGGAAATTATAGGTCTTATTCATTCTGTCGGTGGTACCAGTTAATTGCATGAAATCTCATAGAAACAGAGAAAACTAGCTGTCATTAAGGAAGATCTATGTTTCTCCTAACATGACGTCTCTGCCAACATGTTCCTTTTAATTATTATTTTTTTTTAAAATAAAAATATTGTGATCTTTGTTCTCACCACCATGCCAGGTCCTGAACAAGACTTCTCTGTTAACATTTAAGCATCCAGGTCCACAGGATGCACATGAAAAGAAAGTCTTGGGAAGTTTGACCTCTAGGATTGTAGTGATAGATCTTAGACCCACCCTTCAAGACATCTCAAGATCAGTGGCATCCAGAAACTAACTGTTGCACAGACAGCAACAAGAAGTACCAAATCTTTTAATGCCTAGGAAGATTTACATCAGGCTCACAATTAGAACTCCCCTTATCTGAGGGTCAAGGTAACTTAATGAGTTGTTTTGCAGCTGTCTACAATTTTACAGTGTTGCGCATGATAAGGTGGTGTGCTTCAACGTTGATTCCATTGCACTCAGGCCAAAATACTGTTGGATTGAGACTTCTTCCATGCCAACAAGACCTCATAAGACTCAGCCACCTTTGTTCTTGGGTTTACTTTCTCGTACCAGGGGAATATGCAGACCCTTCTTATCCCAGCCCTGCGGGATGATTAGCTGCACTGTAAACAAAGGGATAGCAACCAAGCGTTATTTTCTATTCCATTTTAATATGATTATGTCCTTAGAGTATACAATTATATTTTAATTAGTTATTAACAGTAGCCAATGCAATTAGATAATAGCATGAAGAAAAGAGAAAGCAAATTACTTTCAACTAATCTATGTTCCATTTCAGCACCCTGAAAATCAGTTGCCAGGACAGTGGGAGGGAGGAGGAGGGAGAAACGCTGTTTGAATACATCCCATTTTTTCCCCCAAATGTCAATAACAGCTTATTCAAATTAATTTTCTAGATTTCCAGGGCATTAAAAGTTTTTGCGCTTGCAGACAGTACTGTGATAGTTGGTGAAAGATTTGCTGGAAGAGGTTCATGTATGTACACCCAGATGTGGAAAATTGTAATAGAAGGAGATGGAAGCTACAGGCTGCAGTTACATAGTAGAAAAACAGCCCAGAAACTTGTTGAAATCTCTTCTTTTTTTCCTCAGGAATAATACCACGGTAAGAGTCATCTTGTAGCATTGATGTGACACTGCTGTCTTATAAAACATGGTTTTATTTTTAGTGCCTTCTGAGAGACTGAGAAGCAAACTGGTTGATCCTCACTATAAAAAAATTAAAGATTTATTTAAAAATTCCTTTTCATAAACATGCTATGAGTAATAACCTCCTGAAGCCAACTGGTATTGTATGTACCAACAAAGGAGTGTTAATCAATACTTCCATAAAACTTTTCACAGCCCTTGTAAAGAAAGGCAGATACAAAATGAAGAAGACACCTCTAAGATTGCCAGAGGAAAAGGAAATTGGCCGAAAGAGTTGAACTTTGGTAAAGGAGGGAAGTCCACAAGGCCTCACTGATATGATGCTGGTGTCTGTTATGGAAATATTCTTCTAGGTTTCCTACACAAAATACTTTATTTATATTGATTTACAATCAGCCTACAAAACCAGCTGCCTTGCTAAAACACTCACAGCGTTCCCATGTGGCATGCGAGTACAGAAGCAGTCGGCCAGGCAAGTCAACAGAGCTTAAGACTTGCTTGGAGGGAGATGCACTGATTAAAATGTGATGTAGAATCTGCCAAGGTAATAGAATATTTCATTCATGGCTTGGTACTCTGAGCTCTTTCATTGTTGACTCTCTCTCAAAAAAAATCGTAAGTTTTGTTTGGTTTTGGTCATAATTTTTAATAGGGAAAAATATAACTTTTTTTAGCAGACTGTGAGTCCCAAGGTTGGAAAGTACCTTGGGATATGGTGAGTTTTACAAGCAATGTGTAATGTAAACTAGAAAGAAGATGCTTGTGTAGTAGAAACAAAACCATTCCCTGTTGTATCTGGTGTGGAACAGGACTTTGCCTCCAGCCGAACACAGAAAATTGTCCTTCAGCTCAAGTAAATCAGCATCATTCCTCCCCAGCTGAGTGTTTTGCTAAGATATTTCTCTTCTTTGATCATTGTGCTAACAGATGTCAGTGTTACTGACCCTCAGTAACTGTCTGCTGTGTAAATCTGTTTTTACAGTGCCGTGATTCCATTGTTTTCAGTGGAGCTATATGATTTAAAACTAATAGCAATCGGAGTTATCTCCTGTATTTTTCCCTTCCTAATGGAGGGGAGGCAAGCCTTTTATTCACTTCATTTGGTCCTGTGTTTATATATAAAATCCTTGGAATAAGAGACTTTCTGGAGGACTGGAACGATGATTTATATTTCTGGTCTGCTCTGTCGAATAGCAGAAGTTAGAAATAGTTTCTTCAGTCTCACTCATCTTTGTCAGTTCCTGTAGCTTTGCTCTTCTTCAGCTTCTTCAGCTTCTTCTCACTTAGTGGACTTCTCTGCCATGGTCTTGGGATGAGCTGAATCTCCACATTTTCGAGCACCATGCTTTCAAAACATACTCTCCTCATTATCTACTTCCCCACAATAATTTGAACCTTGCACTCCTTTAAGTTCTCTAGGACCAACCCTTGTGCATCTGGGTACATTATTCCCTTTTTATTCTTTGTAAAGATGATCACTGTGACCTTCAATAAAGAGATGTGAGTTTTCCTTTCATAAGGCTGGTACCCAAACCTTCTGAAGAGTTTCTTCCTTTACAAAGTTATGTCCGGTCCATCGTAACGCCCTGTATATGAAGACAGACTTTCTCCTTCACACCCACTGAGTCTGCAGGACTCTCTTCTTTTCTCCAACAGGTGTAGGTTCGTTAGGAAGTCCCTCAGGCACACAGGCTGCTTTCATTTGAAAACTGTACAGAGACACTGCAGCAAAAGCCTACCTTTGAGAGCACTGCCATCTTACTCATGAAGAAAAGCCTAGCAGCAAGAAAAGAGAAATGTAAGTAATTTGATTGCTGTCTTATCCTACCGGGAGCTGAGGAGGCGTACACACATATCCTGACAGAAATGTGGATTTCCTAACAGAGTTTTGTTCAGTGCTTTAATTTTGTTGTTGTTGCTGTTAGTGGGGGTTGCATTATGTTTGATTATTTTGTTCGTATGGGTTGAGATCACATAGGAAAAAAATCAGTAGAGGACAGCTAGAGCTTCTCTTCTGTTAGACTGGAACTTACTATTAAATGTAATCAATCAGCTAATGAGGAGGCAGAATGCTGGAACCCAGAGAACTAAAGATACACTGCAAGCAGAACTTAACTTTCAGTAAAAATGCTATTACTGGGGCTGTGTGAATATGGAGAAGAACGTGCATGTGAATGGTAATGATTAAAATATAAAGTACAGTGCAGAAACTGGTAATATCATTTCTTTCCCTGCAACTTGGTGATGGACTTTGTAATTACCTTTAACTTTTAATGTCAGTGATATTTGAGTGTTTTAGGTTATTATTAATAATTGGCGTTAAGTGCCTCCATTGAACTGCTCAATATCTAACCTGAACTTATGAAGTATTTAATAACACCATGCTGAAAAGCAATGATGAGAAGAAAAAGAGAATATGTTTCTGATCTTTTAATAAAACTTTTTTTTTTTTTTTTTTTTTTTTTTTTTTTTTTTTTTTAACAGTTTTTTGGTAAGATTCAGTACTCATGAATTTATAAAATAGAGAAGAGGCATTTTAGGGGCCCTACATATACATAGTTGTCTCATGTTATTGTTTTTACTTAAATTAGCCTTCTGTCACCACCCACTTATCAGTTCATTGGTATTTCCTCTGCAGTGTCTTAATTAAAATCCAGGAAAGAGCATGTTTTTTTTTTTGTGCTTATCGTTTTGGTTATTTTTTAGAAGTTTTAATAAAAAAATCTGTGTAAATCAACCTGCCATTACTCACCTAAATTTAAATCCGCCTCAATTATTCTAACACTTTCCCCTCCTCCAAGAAAGAGTAGCGTGTTTGTGCACGGGCAAATGTATGACACTTTCTCAGGGGAATATTTAATAGTGTTAATTTTCAGAACCATAGAAACGAAAGATGCTTAGAGCTCCCATCATAAAGAATATATAAAGATGGATTTATCGTCGGCAGGCATGCAGTCCTTAGACTGTCACTTATGAAAGTTCAGACACAGACAGTAATTTCTGACCTAACTTACTACTCATTCCTGATTTCTAGCAGGCAAATAATCAGTGAAATATTTAAAGGTACGGAAAGAGTACCTGCATAAAAAATAAAATGAATGCTAGTAGTGTGAAGTGAAAATGATTTTTTTTATGCTCTTTCACAGTAAAATATGTTTTAATTTTTTCAGCTGCATTGCTGCAGTGATTTGAAAGCCAGGTCACGTTTACCAGGGGCACTATTACAAAACTGGAATTAAAGATCAGCCTACTCAATCTATCTGTATCATAAAGCAGCCAAAAAAAAATGCTGATGACAGTTGAACTATTGATAGTTTATCAAGCTTTATGGACTAACGGAATGTAGATCACCAGTACTTGTGTTAATAATGATTTTATAGTACTGTTTTTAAACAAAGACATTGATTAAAGAGTATCTGTTAAAGAATGTGTCTGATAGTTCTCTAGAAATATATATATATATATTATATTTTTTATATTGAATTCAGAAGCTCTAAGAGATGCAGTTTACGTATTGAGGAAGAATGTGTCAATAAATGTAAACTGGAGAATAGCTAATAAACATGTGTGGATCCTTTTAATTAATTCTTGATTGCCTAGTGTCAGAATAACACAGTGTGTGGGGTCACTCCCTTTTCCTCTCTTTGTATTCGTATGTGTGCATGTATCTACCCACCCGGGTATGTATTGTAGCTGTATCAGATTTACTTGATCTAAATTGTAAGGCTAATTTTTTTTTTTTTTTTTTGCAATTAGATGTCACTGATTTGTCATTTTTAAGAATTTGCAGGCATATTAAGAGCTGTTTACATGACAGCCATAACTAGAAGCTAAATGGTAACGTAGAAGATCACAACACTACACTGGGAAGTTTAATTCCAAGTTTACTATTGGAATTTTTATTCCAATGTTGAATTAATATTTGCTATTATCCCTTTTCTATAAAGATATAATAAAAAGCTAAATTTTTATTTCTCTTGGATCTTTTAACTGAACTCTTGAAAAGAACTCTGAAATCTAGATGACATGCTAAGGAATGTATCCAAATGTGATACACAGTAGGATTTATTTACTGTCTGTTTTCAGTCTTAAATTTCAAAGGTAGATGTTGAAGCTTTATGTCATATTTTGAAAAAAGTATCCAGTGGTGGAAGTTTTCTTTTCTTTTTTTTTTTTTTTTTTTTTTTCTTGCAAACAAACTGGAGACATCGGATGGTTTTCATGATTAGCTGACGTGACACCGTCATCCTGGTGAAACATCCTCTGTATTCTAGGGCAGATTGCTGTGCTTTCTGGTGCTCGAAGGTGCTCTCTAACTTTAGGGAACCCAGTTCATTAACAAAGAGCCATATGCAGAAGCCAGTTGATGGTTTGTGAGGCACAGGTAAATTAAAAGATGTCATAGTTTTCAGAAATGGCTCAAGTGGGAGATCTGCATTATAAATGTATCCTAAACATGTATGGCCATTTGATGCTGTGAAAAAAAATAAAAGGTGCTGACACAGCTGTCCTGATAACTATCCTCGTGTAAGTACAACTGAATATGTTAGATGTGTCACACTACCTTTAGGACAGGTTCCCAAAGATGCTATGGAATCACTTCTTGTGGACAAAGCACTGGCCTGGTCTGACCCCACAGCTGACCCTCCTCTGAGTAGGATGTGGGACTGGAGCCCTCCTGAGGTCCCTTCCAACCTGAGTTATTCTGTATGATATAGGAGTTATTTTGGGCAAAAAAAAAAGCTGAAAACCCCACGTTTGTGGACAGATCCATACATTTCCATTGGAGCTCTCTTGACATAGCTGTAGTAGACAAGTCAGAAGTTCCTGCCCGGCTCTTGCCCCGTCACACTAAATGCAAGAGGTCTGAGTGTTTTGTCAACTGCTTCTTGAAATGCTGAGCAGGTGGGACAAGGAACGCTGACAGCAAAGATTGAAATCCAACTCCTTCCTCTCCAAGGGAATTCTGAAGACTGACAAGGCTTTAGTAATACGGGACATGTGGGATAAAGTATTTAAAAGGTTTCTTAATGGTATGGTTAGGAAGTCATGTCTCCATCGCTTCCCCATGCTGAATGGTGAGATCAGTCACATTTATTCCTTTGTTCTCTTTCTGGCTTTGCTAAGTCTCGATAAGTCCATTGAAAATGAAGACATTTCATTGGAGAGTTTGCCATCCACCCGAGAATTGTCTGTAACATGAATATTCTCAGATAACAGATGGCATAGAACCTATGTTTATTCCACACCATCTTACCTTATTGGAAGACAGCGATGCTTCTACTTCGGGGACTGTGTGTGAATTGTGAGGTCTGTTCTGGTCATGCCTCACAAATCATGTAATAGTAGTCAGAGGGCTGCCAAGTTTTTGGATCCTGACAGACTTGAGGACAGAAATGATCAGCAATATCACATCCGGCAGGTTGGAGCCTACCTGAAAAACAAATGTCATTATTAAGAACTGCAGTACCTAGAATTTTCAGAAGCCATCAGAACAGACCAAATATGAGACACGTGTCTTGGTTGATACCTGAAGCGAGCAGTATGTAGGGCTGAATCTTTGAAATCCTTTCTTCTCTCTGTCACCTTATGTCTGACAGCTCCGAGTAGAGCGCTGTTTAAATACTTATAAGTATGGGCTTCTTAATACTTCATAAGGATCAGTTCTTGTCATTTTACTGACACAAGGGAATTTTGTTAGTACTTTCAGATGTCTCAGCTGTGGTTTCCGATATGGCTAGTATGCTTTTTTTTTTTTTTTTTTTTTTTTTTTTTTTTTTTTTTTTTTTTTTTTTTTTTTTTTTTTGATAGGGAGGAAAAGGTTTGACATTTTGGTAAACAAACTTTCAGTATCACGTAATTAAAAATAACTACAAACATTTTGCACCCTATGTTGCCTGTTTTCCTTCTTTACTGAAAAGAATTTTTTTGCTACAAAATTTGACTTTATTTTAATTTTCTAGTGTCCACCTTAGAGTCAATTTTATTGTGAAGTTTTTAGTAGTATATGATTTATTTTTTTTCTATCAATAATCTTTTATTAGTGGATGCAGCTTTCAAACATGTTAATCATACACCTCAAGGAAATACCTACCTTTGGTATTCCTGAGGAAATGATACTAATGACAGTATTAGTACTGCCTAGTTAATGCATATGCATGTGTGCTTGACTGCATATGGCATTATCAGTTTGTATAATTCTGTATAGTGTTGGCCTGGGTTAATTTCACTCCTGTAGTAAAACATGCATGCACCTTGGCATTGAGAGAAAGTGTTTTGATGCAGCGGTAACTGAAATTAATTTGAATTTAGTATAAGGTTAAGCATATAGTTCATCAAATCATAGCATCTTTGTTATGGGCAAAGCTGGTTGACTCAGAATTTTACTCAATTTATTGGCATTTAACATAATTACTGATTCATATACTAAGGAAAAAAAAGAAAATGTAAACAATGTAACCCTTAGAGAAATAATGCTGAAGCACATACCAGACCTGTTGAGTTCAACTTTGTTGTTTATTTAAGAATATAAAATTGTTCTCTTTATTATATTAGCAAATACCTCATATTAATGTTTCTCATTAGTAAATATGATAGCATCTTCTCCCAGGTGTGACCTGATGTTTACTGCTTCTGATGGTAAATCTTTTGAGGTCAGCCAGAGAGTGTTGCTAGGGCAGAAAGAGCTTTGCTTTCCATTTACTATTCTGATTTCTGGTGCTGTAGGGATAGGATATGGTGGAAGCAAAAAGATGAGAAAGAAAGATGTTTTAAGTGAAATTAACTTACTGTACAGAAATAGCTGAGTGTTATGAAGATCACCTGGGCTGCTTCCCTCTGATAATCGATACATCTTTTCTCTGTAGCTTCACAAGCTGTGGCAGAACTTTTTTTCCAATATTTTATATCCTCGGAGAAAGATAATAGAAGGGGTCAACTTGTAGCTATAAATGACATAAATAACAGGCCGTTAATTTAAAGCTACATTAAATGGCAGTGTTGATCAAGAGAAGAAATCTCCTCTTCTCATAATGTATGCATTTTGGATGCTTATTTCATTCTACATTTGCATTTAGATTCCTACTTATCATCTCCTGCATAAGTCACAGGTCTGAGAACTGAAGCCATGTGGCAGAAAATGTCTTAATATTTTTCTTTCCCCTGTGTTGTTCACAGCTAGAGGAAGGAATGAAAAACCATGTAACCACATGTAAGCAAAAGTCCTGATCCTTCAGAGATACAGGGGTTTTTACTGACTTCAAATGGTGCCTTGTGAGACTGGTGTTCAGAAGACAGAAGTCTCACAATTGTTGATGATATTCCCTAGAACATTTCCTTGTGCAAATATCTGAAAACTAAGCCTGAACGAACTTAACTATGTGATATGTTGTCAGCAGCTTAACTTGAAACAAGTGGAGTCAGTCCTGCAAAAGACACTGGGTGCATGACCCCATCACTGAGACTTCCAAACACCACATTTTGGTGATGCATAATCCAGGAAGCCTCCGACTTTCTCTCTACAAGCTCCCTGGATGATTTAGTGCCTTGATCACTGTCAAAAACAGAGGTGCTAAATCAACGTTATTAGCTCAGTTGGTACCTGCTGGGATATTTAAAGCAGGTTTTTGTCCTTCTTGACTTTCTTAGACCCTACAGTAAAAATTCTCATGGAACAGTTGGTGGTAAGATGGTTTACTACTACTTTCTAGCCATTCAGTGGAACGCAGTATCATAAGAAGTTGAGAAGGGCATCTGTGAGAATAGAGGCTGCTACTTGTAGGAATGGCCACAGACAGAAGATGAAGGGACCATCTAGGTTGCTGGAGGTGAGTCCAGATAGAAGGTTGTAAGGGAGTTAGACTAGCACTTGGAAGACATTTTCCCTCTGTTTATGTTTTAAATTGTTTTTACTAGATTAAGAGTATGTTCTCAGCCTGTCTGCATATGAAACCTGCCAAGTTCTTGTCTGTTTTGGTATCTGTAGAGGAAGAGTCCTTAGACTGGTCGTGGAAAGGACATTAGAAACCAGGAGATGGATGAATTTTCTCAAACTGTCCTAGATATTTTTCTTGTGTTAAAGAAAACTATTAGAAATCCTCAGTGAAATTTCATAAAACCAGAGTTATACATGGATTGAGAAGGATCTGAGGATTTCTGTCCTTTAAAGGAGTGCCTTCCACACCTCGCTGAGTCCTTGCAAGCAGGGAATGCTGCCTGTTTGGATTCTAAGTTGCACAGTTCAAGCTGTTTGCCTGTAATAATAACTTTCCCTCACCTTTTATTCTCACCTCAAACATTGTATTTGCTTATATTATAGAGTGATGGCACAAGTTGTTTTTTTAAAAAAATTTAGGTTTTTCACTCTGTACTGCATTTTTATGCTTTTCTAAGTTTTTTGCCTTCAGTGTGATCTATGGACATGAATCAATGGAATGTAGGTAACTCAGGATTGTATATGACTTCTGATTTAACGGAACATGCTTGTGGTTTATTGATGTAATTCACATAAGGTACAGAAGATCAATTTCTTATGGATTTATTTATGTTGGCTAAGTATTTATCCAGCAGTTAATCCCAACAAGTTCAATTCTACCTTCATAAGGGCTTAATGATAGGGACTTGCTTAAGATACTTAGCAGTAAACCTCTGCTAAGCAGTAGCACTGTTAAGCAATAGCTTAAGTTGGTATATTAAAGGCAACATAAAAAAATGTGAACCAAGGAAAAAGATAGGAGAAGATATGAAAAAAACCAACCTAGAAGTAATGGAAGTGTATTTAACAGAAGTTATCTGACATGATATTTGTACATTGATTAAGGTATAATGTCCCGTGGATCAGGCACATCTCAGAAGTGATATGGGTTGATGCAAAGTATTTGAGGGTGCTTTTACTAATATTAAGGAATGAGTCTAGGAAGGCTTTAAAAAACAATGAGAAAGTCCCTACTTAGATGGACTACAAAGGTAAAATATCCCACTTAGAGCCATTATTAGTGCAAAATTGGTTGTTGTTAACTGTTATCTGTGTGCACCTATTGTCAAGCCTATCAGCTGATGAAGAATTATCTTCATTCTTATTAAAATGATGAACAACATACAGGGCCGGACAGAATTAAGTGCTTTCTCTACAGATACTTTTTCCTGGGAAAGGGCTTTCTGTTTGGCAGATACTAAGATGTGCTGTTGCTTCTTGTTCTGCTGGGGGAAAATCTGTTTTGAAAAATCTTTCCTTCCCTACCCATTCTTAAGTGGAAGACAATTATTGAAAACCTGTCCGTATGAGTATGTCATAAAAATGGCAGCACCTGAGTCAGGTGGCAGCATCTTTCAGCATTTTGTTCTCAGTTGGTATTTAATTGTCTGTGATCAGATAAAAACTACTGACTTCTTATTGTTTCTTATATCCAAAGTGCTCTTGGTGAAAGAGGAAACATTTCCCATGCTTGGGTTACTTTGGAGAAAGGGAGGTTGTGCTGATCTGAATAATTTCAGTAGTTGAAAATAAATAAATAAAACAGGAATTTCCAAAAATCCCAGAAAATGAGCTCTGAAGTTTTCAGGGCACAAATGACTTCCAAATGTCTTTATGTTCATGAAGATGTTTCTTAGGGGGAGGAAATGCCTCAAGAATTTTAATTTCCCTTCATTGATATTAATACAAATAATCTATTTCTCCTCTTCTTTTTTCTCTCTCTCTCTTTTTTTTTTTTTTTTTTTTTTTTTTTTTTTTTTTATTAAGCAGTGAACTATGTTTTCTGAAGACTGTAGTGCCATGGGTGTCAAGAGAGTTTCTAGGCCATTGTCTCAAACAATTGTGATTGATATGTTAATACTTTCTGGGGTCCTCTAAGCATGTGTAACAGAAGTGAATTTATTCCAAATGAAGACTGATTCAGACTGTTCATCTTTACTCAGGTGATTTGTTCCAAATGTGAAGATGGAGGTAAAGAAAGTGTTGCAAGGTTGACTTGTTTTTGTGCCTTTTATTTCTGCAATGAAAACATAATTCAGAATCTCCAGGTGAGGAAAATACTATAAACATTCTTTAGGAAAAAAATTGAATGTTGCTATTCAGTTATAGCTGTTTAAAAATAAGTAGCCTATCAAAAAAGCTCATTATCTAGAGGAGAGGCAATCAATTTGGCAAATAGAGCAGGACACTATTTTCCTTCTCTTTTCAAATTTATTATATTAAATATCTATTAAATGTAATTAAAATGTAATCAAGTTTTCCCGTAGAATTTTCACTTTCACATTATGAGGATGCCAGTGTTTATTGATGACTACATTTTTAAGAGGAAAGGGAGTAGAAAACTTGCTTTAATTAATGCAAAATATAGGGGCCCTTTATGCTTAATTTCTAGTAAGGATAAGTCTTATCTAACTCACAAGTAGTTGTCTATATAAGAAGAATCCATAATTTATTGACTTCCCAAATAAGGGTCCTCTCATCTTCTACATCATTCAATAACAGACTTGATCAGGTGAAGAACTTACTTCCCAGTATTGGTTTGACTGATTAACTTCTTTGCACTGAGCATAGGCAAATGTGTTGGAGAACATTGTAAATGTTGAACAATATAGAAAGCAGAAAGTTAGATGGCAAGTTAACTTCTTGTTATAAGAGCTTAAGAGCTCAAAAGGCGAGAAGGGACTGTAATGGGACACCAAAGAGTGACAATCTGCTCTCGTAATAACTATCAATCTCTTTAGTTATCTGTAAGGTTCTGATTTTATCTATAATCTTATACCTAAGTAACTTACTTGATCACTTTTTCAGATGCATGGCTCCAAAGGAAGTGTCATTTGTCATCTAGTGGGACCTTTGGGTTTCATGTTTTGAAACTAATGGAAAAAGTGGTGCGAGCAGAAAACAGAGGTTTCCTCTACATTTGGTCATTGTAAGAAGCTGCTCATGGGAGACAAAAAGAGCTTTCCCCTACTTTACTTCCTTCAAAGCCATGGCAAAATTTCAGGCTTTGAAACTGCAAATTATTTCCTAGTATCAACTGTAAAATTGAGTTTGACCTAATGAGCACTAGGATGAAAATGTCTCTTACTCTTTTCTCACTCCAACTGGATTAAGCCATAAAACGGTTTGCGACAATCTTCACTGTTCAAAGCAATGTAGTAACGGCATGATAGTCTCTGTGGTGGGGAAATCTGTGAGGGAGGGGGGAAACCTGTGAGGGACAGAGTGCATCACTTCAGGGTCAGTGAAGACCTGCACTTTGAAACCCTTTATGATTTATCGAGTCTATTGTAATTCCTTTAACATACAGAAAAGTTAACTGTATTTATCCAAATTTCCATATATTCAGAAGAATTCAGCAACAAACCACAGTACGAGCTTTTGGAAAAGCCACTAAGTCAATTACTGGGGTGGGTTGTTTTTGGGTTTTTGTTTTTTTTTTTTGTCTTTTCTCTTAGTGTCTCAGCTGTTTGGCACTTGAGAAATTAATGGCAGAAAGAATGAACCCTGCATACAGGAAATTCAGAAGTAAAGCTGTAAGGAGCCCACTTTTTGGAATTAGTTGCTTCACTGTATCAACCAACACCCGGTAATGTGGAGAATGACTGGATTAGACAATTACCGTCTCTTGGAAAGCCTGAAAGCTCACAGAAACAAAAGGGGGACTATAAAATTGCTCAAATGATGCATGAGTTGTCCGAGGTGTCACTGCATGTTACAATGTCAATTCTACTCTAACAACTAGGCAAAATAGTTATTTAAGGAAGCTTCTCTATTTGATATTTCTATGTAACGGTTAGTATCTGTTGCCAGTTCTCAGAATTATGTATTAATTACAATAATTGCTTTAGAGACTAAGTAATTAAGAGATTTCAATTCATATACTGTGAATGTTCACAGTTGTCTTACTGATTTGTTCATATATACTTGCTCAAACTTAGAGTCTATGGCAGTAAAACTGTCTTTTGGTACTATGAGTTTATGCAGTAGTCAGAATTTCTGTTCGTTCTGTTAGTAAGTATAATAAATATTTATGAATAAATAAACCTACATCATTATTTTTACTTGTAGGTTTTAGAGTTCTAATGGAATGTACTTTTTTTTTTTTTTTTTTTTTTTTTTTTTTTTTTTAGAGGTAACTTGGACCTGTTCTGTGATACTGAACAGGTCACTAGCAGAGCCAGCAATAGTGTTGAGTCCTTTTCGTTATCAGGTAAGTAGGTCAGCTAGGTGAGTCACCATTGCTGTCAGATGCCACAAAGACATAGTATATTGACATATCTTGCTCTGTCCCAAAAGAGGAATTATGCTTATAGAGCAGGACTTCAGTATGACAGAACAATCCATTCCAGTTTTTCCATGATCTGGTGACCCATCAAATAGTGTTTGTTAGATTTAGGCTTACATATTCTGGGTTGAAAAAAAAGTGAAAAAAACTTGGGAATGTTGAATGAATTGGCTGGCTTTGACCATAATCTAATGATGTGAAGCAGAAAGACTGACTATTAAAGGAAGTTATTCAGATATCTGCCAAAGGCTTTAAACAGCGTCTACCCCACTGTTGTGGTTTGAAGTCAGCCAGCAGCCAAACACCATGCAGGTGGTCACTCACCCTTTTCCCCCGTCCCACCCAAACCCAGGACACCCACTCAAGGCTTGTTCTAATAATACGATGTTGGTGAACTGTGAATCCTCGGAAAAGAAATTCTGGCTCATAAAATCTCCTAGCTTTGCTAAGCTGATTTTGGTTTAGCAAGAATAATTTGTCTTACTCTGGCTACTGCCAGAGTAGACCAAATATGCACAATAACACCACATACATTGCAGCAGCCACATGTGGTGATGCTACTTATTAACTCGTCAGTATAATCGAGGGAAACTGATGAAGCTGACTTGCTGTGTGGATTATTTCTTTATATCTGCCCACACTTCCTAAATGTAAATAAATCTGGAATTGTGGAAATGCCCTGCTGGCTGTATGGTATATATATGGTATATATATATATATGTCTGATGAACAGACAGATTCTGTTATAGTCATTTTCATGGTTATATTAACATGAGATTCCCTATAGTCATCATTATTCCCTATACATATTTTTTTTCTCTCCCACAGTAATTTTCCAAGGAAACTTCTCTTCCACTTTTAATTAATCAATTATTCCTGTCCTTTGAGACACTATTTTTTTAAATTATTATTATTATTATTATCAGGAGTAACTCTCTTTTTATTTTTTTAATTCAAGCAGTTTGTATGCTGGTGGCCTCCCACCTTTTCAGAACATTCTGTTTGCTAAATAATCATCAGCAGACATAAAATCTGCATTGACATTGATAAAATAATAGACACAATACGGGATTAATTAGAGTTTGGCTTGTGGAAAATCAGCTTGTATACTCTTTCACTGCCTGCATTATCATTCTTAGTGAGTAGTAAACGCTTTCCATTTGTAAGTGACTTACAATCCCCCCCCCCCTTTTTTTTTTTT
The DNA here is from genome assembly GCF_003259725.1 of Athene cunicularia. Taxonomy (NCBI): domain Eukaryota; kingdom Metazoa; phylum Chordata; class Aves; order Strigiformes; family Strigidae; genus Athene; species Athene cunicularia. The sequence goes on from NW_020799106.1 coordinate 5,564,905, forward strand.
TTTTTTTTTTTTTTTTTTTGTATATGAGTTACCATGAATGTATATAGAATTAACTAAATAATGTTCAGAAAAATTGGAAACTACCAATTTGTCTATGGGAAAAGGCAGTTACAGAATCCTCAGATACACAGTCATTGCCTGCTCTTGTCTTTCAGTGCCAAGCACAGTTAAACTGTTAGAATAACCAGCTGGAAAAGAGGCAAATCCTCCTCCTGTTGCAATGTTTGAGTCAAGGTTGTACCCTTCATTAAAGATATGCTATGGCTTATGTCGAAGTTTACAGGTGTGATACAGGAATTGTTATGCAGGAGGTTCTGTGACCTGTGTTATGCAGGAGGTCGGAGTAGACTGTCACAGGAATTCCCCCCAGCCTCAGCTTGAATTAATCTTTTCTATTTGACCTGGGATATCGGAAATGGTAACAGGTGATGGCAGGATGAGTTTAAATAAAGCTGTCGTTTTTTTTCTGTCTGAATCTCATGGAAGCACAGAAATTCATAATCACCCAATGGGAGCTGACACTAGAATTGCTGTGTGAGGAGAAGGGAATTATTTTTGTTTATTCCCCTCAAAATCAGAATATTTTAATTTAGCATTCATATTAAAATAAAGGAAGAATAATATCCATAGAGCTCTCTGGCAGTATGTTTACCAGTGAGAATCTCATGGTGGTAAAAAACAGGTGAGCTGGAACTTTAGGGAAAAGAAAGGAGTGTTTGAAAACAGATCACTGACATTCTGAGGAAAAATGATTCCAAGTTTACAATATCCCAGGAGAGACAATATAAATAAAATTAGGGGAAAAGGGAAGAAAATGGTAGGTGAATGCTGCTCCTACACCTAATAGACCTTGAGAAACATGTTCTAGTATCGCAGAGAGAATTCATTCATCTTGCTTTTAGCTTTGCAAGTTCCTTTAGGGTAATATGAAGAGAAGTGATAGCCCAATTTTAATAGAATGGAAAAGACCAAAGGGTGACATTTTTAGGACAATAATATAGATAAAGACCAATGTTTATTTAATATTAATTTCATTTTACTGCAGGTTTGCACAGTCAGTGCAGTAGTTTACTCAGTATATTCCCTACACAGCACTCATGTTTCAACTTTAACTCTTCCTGGGGGAACGGAGCTTATTGATGGCAAGCTTCCAATGGTGTAAACAAATCACACAGAAACAGCGTTTGTTACACATCCAGGAAATATGGCACGTGGTATTACAGCATAATTTAAAAGAAGATAATAAAAACTGAAAACTGCCCATCAGAATTTACTCCAGAGGCTTAATGGAGGGTAAATGTTTTGTATCGCAAAGATCTGGCTCCCGTTTCGCTGTCAGTTTATGCAGCAATTCACCTACGGGTGAGAGTGAATTTGTTGGGGTGGAAAAGGGAGAGTAATTTCACTTTTAAAAAATATTTTATGTAATTTAAGATATTTTGTTAGATCATAGTAACTTCAAATAGATTTACAATCAGAAAATAACCTCTCACAGGAGGAACCTAATTTCAATAATATGCTGGGGAATGTCTATTGTACTCCTTGAGGTGAATAAACACATGTTTATGCTTAACTGTAGTAAAAAAAAAAAAAAAATTGGACAGAGTCCTACCTGTCACGTCCTGCTCAGATGCGGGAGACAAGTGACTCAGATTCATAAATCCCCAATGGAGTGGATGACAGTGAGACAAGTCTCAAAGTCCAAACAGTTATTAACTTCCCACGATGTACTAATTGGATACATGATAATTGGCGAAGTATATAATGAGTTATGGCAAGCAGTACGGTATGGCTTGCATTGCTTAATGGTAGTGGAAGAAAAGGGGAAAAAGGAAAGGAGGGAGATGGAGGGAGTAGAGGAGCAGAGATCACCGGTCTGGGTTCCTGTGTAGATCCCACCAGCAAGGGTTCAAGGAGACATCTGTCTTCACTTCACTTCACTTCACTTCACTTCACTTCACTTCACTTCACTTCACTTCACTTCACTTCACTTCACTTCACTGTCTGTGCCCTCCCCCCTGCCCTTTTACTCCCCCTCAATTTATACCCACTTTCCTTGGGTCCATCCCCTAGATCAACCCACATACCCACGTATCCCATGTATGGGGAGGGGTAAGGTGTTTCATGGGATGATGTAATTAGCATGATCTTGTTAATCCTCGTTAGCATATTCATGGGTGTTAACTTTAACACGGATTTCATGGATAATGAAGCAAAGGTCACTCGCTGCACAGATGGCCCTTGGAACTTGCCCAGGAGCCCCAGAGCAGAGCCGTCCTGTCTCCACAGGGCTCCCCCCTCCAGCTGCATCCTGTGTTACTGGGGCAGCCTCATCAGCTTCGACCTCCACACCTCCACCCCAGGACTACACTTTCATTACTTGTGAGTGTTTGAGACATTCCTTACCTCGGAGGGCCTCCACTCCCCACACTAACCTTTATCTCTTTCTCAGGCTGCTTTTTCTCAGTCTTTGCTTCTCTCAGGCCTGTTTTTACAAGTTGTCTCTCCCACTACCACCATAAGGGGTTCTATGAAGAGTCCGCAAGGATGCATCACAAGCTGATTCCTTATATACACTTGCAGTGCCACTGACCCCGTGAGCACTGGCACTGGGTGCCTCAGCCTTGCGTTGGGTCCATCCCCCAGGGCCAACTCTGCTGCCCAAAGTGGCCCCTGAGCACTGGCATTCCAGGATTTCTACAAGACAATTAATTCTGTGGCTATTTCTTATCTCATCAGCAAAGGAAACCTCACTTCCTTACACAGAGTCCTTCTGTCTCCGGCATTCCAGCTTTCAGACAGTTCAGCCCCTTCTGCAGTTGGGTCTTTGTGCCCTCTGTGCCAGATCATTTCTCTGGTCACAGATTACCACTGCTGAGCAGTTATAATTTGAATTTCCCCTTCAAATACTTCAGCACTGAGGCTAAACCTGTAATGTATAAAGTCTCTTTAAGTAACAAGAGATAAAGAAGTAAATCTAGTATGCTTAACCCAAAGATAACCATCTAGATCAGGATTTGGGTCTTCTGGATGCATGCCTCTTCTATGGTCTCTGTAATTGGTAATGTTTACAATATTTCTTAATATTAATTTCATTTTAATTGTGATGTTTAATTTACATCTGGACCCATACATCCATGGTATTTAGGGAGGAAGGAAATTTGTTCAGTTTTACATCTGGTGCCTTTCATCAGGCTGCTTTTATTTGCATCTGTCTTTGCTCCGTATTTTATGCTTGTAGCAAGACACTTGTGAAGCCTCATATTCCTAGGGAAGACCTTGTTTGCCTTTGCAGCTGCGGATTGTGACCTAGTTGGATATCAGATTCTTAAATCTGTCTGCTGAAAGCCTGTTTGCAGAAGTTAGGTGTTACGGAGTTGTAATTCTGAGAAGCTAACGGTGATACATATGGGATCTTCAAGTCAGAATGCTATTACATTCGTGAAAACTGAGACAATTTTTTAGAAATCGGGACAAAAGGTAACAGGGGTCAATGAGAAGAAGGAGAAATAGTGATTAACAGTTGCGTATCTGAAAATTAAAACACTGTCTTCCTTGTGACCTGTCTCCTCAGATCCTGGAAACTGCTTGGGTCTTTTTTTTCCTTTTCTATCTGCTCATTTCCAGTGTAATCTATTTCCTTGAAATCAGCCATGTCTTCTCTTCGTCTTCACTATTAACTGTGGCAGATTCAGTCATGGCCCCTTAAACTGCTTTTTAATCCGTAAGGAGCTGACTAACATCTGGAATCCGGATGAGGGGAAAACAATGGCAGCATCAGTGAGACCTCTGCTGCACCACCCTGTGTAACTCTCTGTGTGATACCAGTAGTAACAAAGAGAACATTTGAGAGCTGCCAAGTCAGTTGCAGTTTTTAATAGCTAAATATTTAACTACCAAGAGCAATGCAAGACTGCAGGTTTCCATTCAGTAATGTAAGATGCACAAATGCATCGTGGCCAAAAGCCGGTATGAAGCTCCTTTGTGAGGTTTACAGCTTGAAGACTGATGCTTTCCCAGTGATACGGGCCTGTCCCAGTAGGCAGCTAAGCCTCACTCACTTGCCCCCAGTGGGATTGAGGAGAGAACTGGAAGGGCAAAAGTGAGAAAATGTGCGAGTTGAGATAAAGACAGTTTAATAGATAAAGGAAAAGCAGCACGTGCAAGCAGGGCAAACCAGAATCCATTCACCACATCCCATCAGCAGGCAGGTGTCCAGCTGTCTCCAGGAAAGCGGGGCTGCATCACGTGTAATGGTCACTTGCAAAGAAAAATGCCACAACTCCAAACGTCTCCCCCTTCCTTCTGCCCACAGCTTTTATTGCTGATCACAGTGTCATATGGTCTGGGATATCCCTTTGATCGGTTGGGGTCAGCTGTCCCAGCTGTGTCCCCTCCCAACCTCTGCTGCACCCCCAGCCTCCTCGCTGGCCGGGTGTTGTGAGAAGCAGAAAACGCCTGGTGCTGTGTAAGCACTGCTCAGCAATAACTAAACCACGGTAGTTTTACCATCACAGATCCAAAACGCATCATCACAGATCCAAAACACATCCCCATACAAGCTGCTGTGAAGAAAATTAACCCTAGCCCAGCCAAAACAAGTCCACCAGGAAAGAAGGGACAGGGGCTAGTCTGAGTTATCTATGGAGAGGAAACATGCAGTGGGAAATTTTACTCACCAAATCCATGAGTATCTCTTTGGATCTGCTTGTTGAAAATAGCAGTGCAGTACATGTGCTCTGTGCAGCTCCCAAATCAGTGCGGAAGACAGATCTATCTGGAATTACTTGTGATTTCAAGCCATTGTCATCTTTTCTTACATCTTCCTTCTCATAAATCCCCAACTTCTCCTTGTTAAAAGGACATTCCTTCAGACTGTATTGTTTTAGCACTGACACACCATGTGCTGTCTTGACTGAAAAAAAAATTTCTTGTCAGAAAATTCTTCCTGTAATTATCAGAAAGACTAGCAACCTCAGAGGATGTCCTCTGAAATAATTCCATTTTTTGATGAACATTATGTCTTACCAGCCTGTGCCTGCTTGAGTGTTCTGATAAAACACGGCATCTTGAGGCTCCTCTGTCTGTTAAATTTTGATAGGAATTATTGCTTTGGAGGGTATACAGGTTTTTTCTCCAGCTATCCTAACTTCTTCATTGGCGCCAGCTTTTGTCACAGAAAGAAGCCAAGCAGCATAGACCTTCTGTTCTCATCTGCTGACTAAACCCTTTACTGTCTTCTAGTACTTCCCACTTCATCACTAATGTTCATGTTCACCGTCATTTTTTTTAACTACTAGGGACCCCTTCAAGCCTCATTCCAGCAGGAATAAATAAGGCCTCCAGCATGAGAAAACTCAACAGACTTCATGATTACTCTTCAAAGTAGGCATGGCTCTGAAATCACAGCAAGATTCGCAGCTCCTGCTTTGGGAGGATACTTGTACCTTCAAATTTCAGGTCTCATTTTAGGTGAAGCACTCTCCCCCTTGAGGGGAAGAACTCATTTTGTTCCCAGGGGCTTGAAGCACTGCACTCTGTGTCGAGACCATTAGGAATATTCCAAGACAATCTTAAGGAAGAATCCTCCCTACAGACTTGCTTTGTTGCGGACTATTTTGTTTCCCTGCCCTAGTCCCTTCTTAGCATATGCTCCAGAAATTTTCCAGGAGTAAATAACGGTCTGCTGTCATTGGCCCTCAGCATCAAATACCTCAGCAGTGAGACAGCTCTGCCAGAAGGCTGAAAGCTGTTAATCCTACCCACAGATCCACCACCCATCATTCCAGTCAAATGACTTTTCAAGGATAGACTGACAGATATAAATCCTAATGGCAGTCTATAAATTCTGCAAGACAGGCTTTTAATATCCTAGTCTATGGCTATACTTTCTAATTCTTGAGAATACTTCAATCTATTCCTCCCTCCCCTCCCCTCTCTAAGACACCATCACAGGATCTTGAAATCTTATCATCATTTCACCCAGGTGCTATAAAATTGATCCCCTATACACTTTGATGCAAATTAGTTTTTCAGAAACTTCTCCACAGTTAAAAGAATGAAGTCTAGAAAATGTTTTGAATTTTTTGATCAAAAACCTTCTCATTTGGAATGGTGCCTTTGTGGGCAGTGATTCTGCTGAAGGAAGTAATTCTAACTTCTCAGGCTGTAGAACGTACATATACATCTATATCTGCATCGTATCACTCTGTTAGTTCTCACCAGGTAAGAACCAGTATCAATCAGTTGAAAGCCCTGCTTTCTATTTTTCCTGTAGTCCATTTATAAAGATTTTGCTTCCTCTTGATAGACACCTTGGATATCAGGCTACATAGGATCTTCTTTGTGTGGACAATTGCTTTATAACAAAGCATTGTTTCTGCCTTAGTGATGAACTCAGCCATAATGTTGGGTGAAGTGACATCACTGGACCTCTGCATAAATATGCTAAAATTATACTGTACTCTTACCTTAATATCTGTAACTTGGTTTTGGTTTTCCAGTTGTGCCAACACTGGAAACAAAAGTCTGGGATCTGCATATCAGTCTATGTTCTTCTAAACACATGCAAGAACTACAGTTAGGACATTTCGCTCTGGATGCTTCAGAATGAAGGATTTCTCCATCAAGATTATATCTCCAGAAGTTGTATAAGCTGGAAACGTATGACAGAGCCTGCCATGCTCATATCAGCCCTCGCAGAAAAGCACCGAGTTCCTCCTCCTGTCAAAACACAGCGAGATTAGTTAGAATTGGCTGTGTGAAAACGCTTAAGGAACAAGATCTTGGGCAAATAATTCAGTTTATTTATGTGAATATTCATTTGGATTTTTAAACCAATTAATGTTGAGTGATTTGAAATAATTCTGTGTTTACTATTCATGTTTATCTGGGGAATCGATTTCTCCCGTGCGAATTCAGCTGCCTAAGCAGGATCCAACTGTGAACTACAAAATGTGTGTATCAAAATTCCCACTGCTCTTGTTATCTAAACTATTCACTGAGGAACAGAATACCATTTAATTTCACAAATGATTGTAAAGGATCTGTTTGTCAAGATAATTTCTGAATTTCTTAAGCAAATTAATCTTAAAAACTCTATTCCATAATTTTTCACTATAAGAATTTCATCACATTTATGAAATTCTTCCTTTCACATTCTCACATTTCCAGTAAGGATCGTGAATATGCCAAGAAAATCTTGCTGCTAAGGCCATGGACAAGAACTTTGACCTCAGTCTTCCCTGTGTAACATTGGTCTTTTCACTACAAACTTTGTTGTAGGCTTCAGGCCAGGACCAGTCTTTTATTCTGTGTTTGTGAAGTGCATAATAGCACAATTACTCTGTCCTCCACATAATTCTTGTTATAACTTAAGGCAAAACCCCCACATATTAAACAGCGAATAAACCATTTTTTCAGAACTGGTAAAACCAAAATAATTTATAGTAGATGCTTCTCTTCACATTTAAGAGTGACAAATCCTATTAAAAAGTCAACAGGAAATTAGATCAACAAACTTCTCAAAGAATTAAAAAAAATTCCTTTAATATATAGAGTTGTATAATTTTAATTAAATAATAATTTTATAATTATTGTGTATCTGAGCAGTGTTATGCTGAACCACTCTGTTCATTAGCAAGGACTTGCTTAGTAAAGAAAACTGATCTGTTCCAGTGCAATATTCCTTATCTTCTATTCAAAAGAGAAAACTGGTATATTCCATACAGAAGTTCAGCAAGAAATGAGATATTTGTGAAGTGCCATGAGGAATGCAGTTTTTTATACGCCATTATATAAAATAAGATTAATAATTTTAAGGAAAATATCTATAATCAAGCAAATTGTTAGCTGGCTGATAAGAAGAACACCTGGTAATCATTAAGGATTTTTTTTAAGGGTTTAATAATGTTAAAAGATTTTTTTAGATTAGAGTTTTCACTTAGAGAAGTCTATAATTTACCTCTTCAAGATCAAATAAAAATTCAAAGGAAAATAAATAAACAGTTAAAAACATGCTTCTAAAAGCTGTGGTTTAGAACTTCTAATTTTGCTACCCGTGCATTTATAAATGAAAAAAAAAAAAAAAAAATTCAAAGGACTGATGTTTAAATGTAAGTAGACTTGTGGAGGCAGCGTGATAAATAGTCTTGTTGTCTGCATGTCAGCCTGCCTTATGTTGTGTGCTGGAGAAACTGCCTTAACTCTTTTCTGCTAGAACAGCTTTGTTTCTTTGTTGTGCTGTTTTGTGTGCTTATTTATATACATGCTAGTACTTTTCTGTTTATCATAGACTTGCTATTTAGCTTTCAGTCGGGTAGTTGAATATTCATACAGCTCTTGGTATTTGGGATTACAGATAAAGTGTTATGGTAATGCTAAGTATGAATTTTTGCTTGTACTCATTGCTTTTTTTTAAAAAAAAAAAAAACAAAAACGTGTTCAGCAAACTTCTAAATTTGAGGGTGTCTTAGCGAGATCTCTTATTAAGAATTGTCACATATTTTACTAATTTTTAACATGTTTTCTGGTGATAACTATTATTCTTTGAATTGAGACTATCCTGGAAAATTTTAGGAGCCAGTTGCTGATCATATTTTTCAACCCAAACACAGCAATCCTGAGCTGGTTCCAAGAAATGTCAGTTGTTTGTTTATCCATCCCGTGGGGAATCCCTATGTGTGACATGTTACACATAATATTCACCAGCTCTTTGAAGTCGCTATTTTTGTGGGTCTTGCATAAAATCTCCTGTTTGATTTGACTGTTCCAAGGTGCCCTTTGTCTATTTGTTTCAGTATTTTCCTTATCGTCATTATTACACCTACAATTTGTGGACTTCTCAAAAGCTCTGCTGAGATCCCTGAAAGCTCATTTTTACTAGAAATATGAATAGAGAGCATTGATCTTTTTTCTCCATTTTATAGTGTCATTACATGTCGGGTTTCACATTTAGTGGTTGTCTTCAGATCACCCCAGATGCTTAAAGCTATAGCGTGTGATGCTTTTGTCAGGGTCACGTACATTTATTGCTTGCTTGATGTTAGCGGGCTTGAATACTGCTAGTGTGATAATATACCCCTGAGAACGTACTTCCCATTATGAAATAGTAATCTACTTTTTCAACTTGTAGCCCATATTGAGCAAAGGACTACAGAGGTAAATAATAGCATAGCATCCGTTATCTAGGAAATACAGTCTAAATTGACGTGACAAAAAGTGACTTGACCAAGGCTACAGAATATATCTATGGCAGAGCAAGGCTTGCATCTGCTTCGCTGACAGTATTATCTTTTTTTTTCTCGCAACAGCATGTGAGATTGTAATCTGAGATTATTCATACCAATTGAACTTTTATTTCATGAATCCCATCTCTACTACCAACCAAATCAAAGGAGAGAATGAAGCACATTTAGGATAGAAATAGATGGGTAGACTTGTGTATAAAGTGCTTTTTTTCTGTATCTAAGCAAACACACAGGATAGTCACATCTCTTCACCAAATGAAGCAAATACAAAGATAATTTCATTAAACAGTTAAACCCCAGGTATCTAAACCCAGTATGGAATCATGTTTTATGAGATACTTGCCTATGAAAAGGTTAGAATTACCATGTCTTTGTCAGTGTTTAACTGCTGGCTGGTTTTTGAAATATTTTCAGAACATATACCTGCCAAACAAACACTGCTGCACAACTTTTAGGATTATTCCCTCACATTGACTTGGAGGATTATAACTTTCCATTGCAAAGAAGCAAATGCATTTTTTAATAATTTTTTTAGAAATGCTGTCAGCAATTGATTTTTTTTTTTACCTCTGAGATAATGTCTTAGTTATCTAATACAGTATTACCCTCCATTCTGAAGTGATGATCAAGATATTGTAAAAACTGTATTTGTAATTTTTTTTTAAGAAACACACATTATGCTCAGTAGCATTGCAGAAAACTGACGATTCAGGACACCCTTTCCTCTGGTGATTTGGGTGTTCTGAGCCTACAGTATCTAACAGAAGATCATCTGATGTTGTTTCTATAGGGAAAAAAATACATGAAATCAAGTCACTTAGAGCTTCTCTGGTCAAACAGAAGTAACCTTCACGCCTGTTTAGTAATCATGAGCAAAAATCAAAGTCATGCAGAAGAATCATAAGCATCTGCTCAACACAGCTAAAGTTTCCTGAGACAAGTGAAGTGAGAACAGACACAGAAGACAAAAGTAATTTACAAAATGGTCTTAATATTGACTAAAATACTGAGCAGCTTGTCACTGGAAAAGGTACTTGAGGAAGGTGTACACTAATGCAGTTTGGGAAGAATACAGAATGGTTGTAACAGATTATTTCATAGGTATTTTATGATTCCATGTAGGGTTTTTTTTTAAAGTAATCTGGATATTGAGTCAGTTACTTAATTTTTATATGATTAATTTCAATATGATATTTAATAGAGTTTTATTTGGACATGAAGAAAAAAAAGCAGTGTGAAAGGAAAGCAGAAAATACGTGTTCATAGTGTTGCCTTTCTGTGCAAGGTGGAGATGCCACACTTCCAGTATGCGCTCTCCCTTTCTGTATAACACAGACTTAGGCAGAACCATACTGCAGGTGAGACTAGTAGAAATGTAGCTAAAGTTTGTATGGTTCCCCGAAGCAGGAACTTTAAAAGTCTTTCAGGACTCCCCTAAAGTGGAGGGTGGGAGATCCTACACCTGTGAGCGAACTGCTGTACTCTACCAGGCCAGCTGGGACTTGGGGCTGCTCCTGCATGAGCAGTCCTGCTAAACTGGTGCTACAAACCCAGGCATTCCATCGTGCCTGTGTGTGGGCATTTATTAAGCATTGTATTGGGAGTTTCAAGTGGAATAGATTAAGTGCTTGTGATAAGGTACTTATCCCTGCCAAATCTCAGTTGGATGCTGGTGAGGGATGTGGGGATGTTCTCCCACACAGATGATGCACTGACCACACATCCCATCTGTCACCCAGTGTTCCAGTTTCCAGTTCTTCTTCAGCAGTGTCTGAGGATTTAGTATGTGAGGGTGTGTGGCAGGCAGATGGAGGTAGTGATGTAGAGGATACAGAGAGGGATATGTGCTTCATTAGAGACAAATGTATTTAAGGGCTATCCTTTGATCACAGAGGAGTTTGAGGATTTACAGGAATAACCAGAGTTCAAGGGTCTAGATAAATATTCATAGTGTTTTGCCTTAGGACTGTCTAATCCTATCGTTTGTGGTGGTTAAAGACAATAACGGCAAGGGGGAAAAGATGTGACTGCTGTTTGCAGGAGATGGTACTCGAACTGTAACTCGTATGATGTGGTATGGTCTCAGTGCTAACATCCTAATAGAAAGCAAGTTTTATGTAGCACTGACTAGCTGTAAGAATTTGGAAACAGCACAGAGAGCCCTATGGCCACTGAGGCAGCCAGGCATCAATCCCATTTCTCCTCTAGATAACTTTGTGGGTCAGATCTCACTTTTCTGTGTGAGTGTAGGTTGTATCAGGTGCTGTTAAGTCTCAGGAGTGGAGGTAAAATTCCTTAAAACCTTTCTATTGTAAATAGGAGCATTTTGTTTTTTGCATGTGTTAAAGTGAAGGAAAATTACCCTGAATTAGCCACAGATACTGTCAGACAACACATAGAAGTTTGATCTAAAACCATTCCAGAGTGTATTGGTTATTTAAATACTTAAAACTGCATTTTTCGTGGTCACACTGACACCAAAAAACACGCTGTGAAGAAACTAGTATTGGAAAATGCATAGATAAGACACATGTAAAATTTGAGTTTGCCTCCAGTGTTACTTATCGATAAGAGTTACGCTTCGATCAGAAAGATTTAGTGAATCATTATTAATGCTACATGTTGAAGGATATATTGGTAATTAATTTGATAAATAGGACATGTTTATTGCAACTTCTTTGCAATGTGTTATCAGTAAGCTTAATAATCTTTGATTCCAAATCAACTGAAAATAATTTTCTGACCATATAAAACAGTAACTACTTAAATTTTCTAATCTTATTCTCTTTAACAATGACTTTTATGGAAGGATGCATTTTGTCGTCTGGCTGGTGGCTCTAAGTAGTTTCCTTCTTTTCTTGAATTGGACTTAGAAATAAAGCAAAGGATTACAAAAAATAAATTTTTGACTGCTTGTAAGCTTTCCACATCATGTGACTTTACTGCAGTAATACATTAACCTTTCCTTTATCCAGAATGCAGTAATTCAGCGTATCTGGATTTTTGCAGTCATGGCAATTTATCCAAACTTTGTTAGATCTGAACATTCAGTTAAAGATAGAGAACATAATTTATCTGAATATTTTATTAATCTTTTACTCTTTCCGTATGTGCATTCTGTCCAAGCTATTAATATTACCTGAATGTAGAAATAAGTTTATCTAAACCAGTTTTTTTTTTCTTTCCATTCTAGTAGATAATTCCTAGATCGCTCATGCAAAGTAAAATAGTCAATTATTGTAAAAAATGGAGGATAAAGAGTAAGCATGGATTATTTAAAAAATCTTCAATATTCGATATTTAAAAACAATTATTAAATTTTTAGTTACTTTAAATTCTCATTCTTTTCTGGTGTTGGTCTGTGTTTTTCAAGATCATGCATATTTCGCTTTAAAAAAAAAATCTTGACTTTCAGATCTGTTGGGTTTTAGTATGGATTGTGACCCTGCCTTAATGCATTAATGTTGTTATGGAGGCTCTCAAATAAACAAGTAACCACCAAAAATTAAAAGTTTATCATCAACACAGTGAACTAGCCCTCTGCAAATTACAGAATGAGTCTGTGAGAGAACAGAACAATTTCCTAGGGTTTAATGACAACCCAAAATGCTTTCTACAAGTGAGGGCTCTCAGCCTCGAGGACCAGCGTCCCAACCCGCGGCCCCTCCAGGAGTTTCCTTGGGCAGCGCCCTGACCCCAGGGGAGAGTCCTCGACCGCAGCCGCTGCTCCGAACAGCTCTGCAGGGGCCTCCAGTGGTACCCAGGGCCAGTCTGATCTGTGGCCAGTAGCGGGTCCCGCTGGCCAAAGGCCCCGTTACCACAGAGCCCTGAGAACAAAGGCAGTCAGTAGCTGCTGCATTCAGGAGCTGAGCAGCTCCGTTTTCATGGGGCGGGTGCACGTGCCACAGATATTTCCAGAGAAGCAAGCAGATACCATGTAGTGACTTCACCCTCATAGAGAGCAATTTTCGTAAAGGTGATGCTAGGGCACACGCAAATTTGCATTTGGTTGTTTGAGACAAGCAGGGATTAGATTTGATTGTGCTGGCCTTCAGGATCGCTGTGGTACGTGCGGCAGAGGTTGGAGCCGGCTGCGTCAAGCTGTTGGCATTGCAGTGCAGTTAATAAGGCACGGTGAGAGGCAGGAGCTGTGAGCGCAGACATACACGGCACCGTCATCTTAACGCTCTTCTGGGCAAAAGTACCAGTCAGCACCAGCCTGACCTCTCCGCACTGCAGACATACGCTCAGTTTTGATTGGCTTTTTCAAAGTGAATTCCTAGTGGCTTTGGGTTACAAAGAAACTTCAAGAAATTGTGACTGAGAGAGACATCTAAATCCAGAATAGCAGCTTGAAGAGATGTGACCTGCTTGTCCTTTTCATATCAGAGTGCTGCTAGCTCAGCTCCATTGGCAAAGTTAGTACAATAGAGTATCATTCCTTACAAAAGAAAATAATGTATGAAAGAAGCCCATGCTTGCACGATGCTTTATTCTGGAACAATAGAGGTCTCTCAGTAGCCTTATCACTGACCCAGCTCAGGCAAATCCTGACTGTGAGGTAAGGTTAGATGGAAGAGAGCAGATTTATTTAAGACTGACATTCAGTCTAGTATCAGTGATGTTCCTGTATCAAGATATATCACAGAAATATTTCACATCTAAAGTGCTCTGTACAAGCATGTAGGAGAACTAACAAGACTGGAACCGGAGAGTCTGTGAGCAGCTATTACACAAGAAATTTGCCCAGATGATACTCATAATTGTAGGAGTGTAAATGCCTAATCTATGTAAGAAAAGTTTGGCAGAAAAGGTGATGAGTATAGCAGTTTGAGAAGTACTAACAGTACAAGCAGGTTAGTGTCAAAGGTTAGAAATGTGTGGGCAGGACAGGAATTAGCAAGAATCTTTAGTCTTTGATGATGAAGACAGCTTTCTCAAGAGATCCTTTCAGTCCTTCCAAATGACTTTGTCACCAAAGGGGGCGGAGGGTGCGTCTTTCGAATTAGCTCAACCAGAAATTACAGTTTTGATGCAGGAATGTTGAGTGAAATTCTGTAGATGACTTGTGAAGAAGGTCAGGCTGAATATCTAGCCACCCAGTTTTGGCATTCAAGTGTCCTGTGTGAAACTATTCATAGCTGTTAAGAGTTGGTTCAACTGGATCATATCCAGTGAAATTTCAGTAATCTATGTAAAATATGGTTCTAAATTCTGTTGTAGATGTACAGCAGTACAGTATGGCTTGGGACTGAGAATTGTAGAGTCTGATCACTGTCATATAGCTTCTTAATCATAAATACTGTGGGCTTTTTATTGAGTTATTAGAAATAACAATAAAAAGCCAAGCTGTTTTAATAGATACACATCATATAAACTGCTGTGAGATTGAGATGGTTATTACTCATTTGCTATAGTTAGAGTAAATCATGTGATGATGCTCAGCAGACTGCAATACCTGCAGTTCTGCAGTCTTGTTATCAGTGAGGACAATGCAATATGATAGCAGAGCCTGAAATAAACAAAACTCACACACATCGCTTAAAGTTCTTTAGATCCTAGATGACAGTTTGGGTCTTGATTTTTTTTTCTTCCCCCCAGGAATATTTCTTGGATTGAAATTCTCAGTGAGTTGCTGATTGTTTTCAATGTTCATCCATAACTCAACAACGTGAGAGTTTGTAGTACATGAAAATGCGTTCTGTCAAAGAGTTATCAATAAACAAACTCTGAATGGACAGCTAAAGGCTTCTTCAGAGAATCCTGTGAGCCATGTCCTCTACCTGTAAAAACAGTCTGGCTCCACTGAACTTGCTTCAGTTTACCTCAGCACCTGACTGTCCTGAGTGTCCCTTGGCTGTAAGGGAAGTTACTCCTTCTAGGCCTGGTGTTAGTCCACCTATAGTGAACAGAAGTTCCTTCACTTTATCTACAGACACAAGTGCCTTCTCAGTTGTTTCATATCAAGTTTTTCAATGTTAGAGATGAATGCTGAAAGAAAACAAAAACAAGTCAACATTGTTATTTATTGTAGTACTGACTTTTGGAACGCAAATGGCTACAGAGCAGTATTTGAGATATCAGTTATTTTTCTTCATATTGCAAAACCTGCAGCACCTGATAGCAATATGGGTAGCAGCCAATCCTGAGGCATCTGTGAAGGGACAGGCAGCCTCTCCCCTCTGAAGCCTAATGTGGCTTTGTCACCTCTTCCACCCATGTCTGAGCAGCAAACAGGAACCAGCTGTGCAACAGGCACAAGCCCACTGAGCACGGGGGGAGAGGCTGTCCTGGAGAACTTTTAGAGAAAATGTGATAGAAGCAAAGAATAAACAAGGCATGCTTGGCACAGAGAGCACGAGGAAGACCAAGAAAAACACTGAAGTAAGCTCTGCCTTTGAAAGCCTGGTGTAGAGCAGGATGGAGAGTCGTGAGCATGGTGCTTCAAACTGCTGCTTGGACTGCCTGTAGCAGAAGTCACTCACAGTGAGGGAAAGGAAGGAGCCACCCCTGTTGCAAATACAGGTATTCTGGACTGGGACCTGGAAAAGCAGGTGCAAGCCTCTGGAAAACAAGGTAAGAGAATCAGAAATAAAGTTACAAACATAGGGCGACAAGCACAGGGAGTAGCCCAAAATATTTTCAAACTTCTGGGAGTGGGACGGGGAGTCTAAACAATCTTAGATTGATGGGGCAAGACTGGGGAACTTGCCCAAAGACAGAAGGAGGTGTATGGGGCTGTTCGCAGACATACCAGGTGCTGATAACGTTGCTAGGCTGCTATCTCCTAGCCCAAAGAGAAGTCTGCTCTGGTCCTTGAAGTTGGAGGTATCAGCAACAGATTATCCCAAACACCGGCACAAACTGGCCTGGCAGTCTGGGCAGGAGCCAGAGAACAACTGAGGCTGCGCAGAGCGACAGGGTGAAAAGTTCATCAGCGAGGAAGAAGAGGTACTTCATCTTTATGACCACTCCCTGGGAATTTGTGACCCCAGCCCGGAGCTTGAAGAGCTCATCATGCAGGCGCAAGGGGAGGAGACCTGTTTACCATGAGAAGTGAGGGGAGGCGGGGGTAGACTATGTATATGTACAGGCATTCTATGAATATGCACTATTTTGTAACATATATGCCAGACAGGAGCTAGGAACAGCGCACATATTTGTGGTGGAGCGATCCCCCATGTGCCCAGCGCTGAATAAAACACACCTACTTTATAACTCCACAGTTACAGAGTGATCTCTCCGCAAGTCAGGGAGATGTTTGAAAGTTCCAGTGAGGTGGGTGGGAGATGCTGCTCTACAGGTGTAGGACTATTCCTGATCAGAGTAAATCAAGTCAGAGCACTAGAAACAGATTTGTCACCGTAGCCATTTACAGTAAGGATTTTTGCCAACGCTGCCATGGCAGGCAGATACCATGCCTCACTACACACCTAACCTGACAGTGCTAGCAAACACTTAAAATACTGGTTTAGCTTCAGTAACTTGCCACCTGGCAAAGGATGGCAAACAAACGTGCCATCTTCTAGGGTTAAGCTCATTGTGAGTCAGAATGTGGAAATTACTCACTTCTGCTGCACTGAGTCAAACTACCCTACAACAGGGAGCGTGAGATGACGTCTGTCTACACGACACTTGTATTTTAAATGAATAGGTCTATAGTTACGTCCATGTGGTTTCATCTGTCCCCTCCAGCTGGGGCTGTTCAACTTATCTCTTCAAAGACTTTACCCTCCATGCACTCCTAATGTTTGTGCAGCACCAGTCGCTTCTGTACAGCTCTGTCTTCAGAAAATATCCCCCCGCCCCCCTTAAACTGTCTTGCATTTTCTCCCTGAAAGCCACATTCTACTGGAGAAAGATTGGGGCTTTTTTTGAATACAGCTTTGATCACAAACTATGCACGGATCAAGGGTTTCTGCTGGCACAAAGCGCACCTTTGTTACAGACTTCTGGCACTGCACAAAACCGCAAGTTTGTGTAAGAGAAGGTGGGTTGAAGCCAAAGTTAAGTAACACACAGCAGGACTAAATATCACCTCACGTTCTATTGTATCCTCACGTCTGTGTGTCCAGCACGTACCACCTGCTTTTCCTTCCACACACGCAAGGCCTAGGCTTGCAGATGGGCGATATCTGAGCGACTCAGAAGAATGGGTAAAACTATGAAAACAGATTTATGGATTAGTAATCAGACTTTGCAAGGTGTGTGGATTGAAATAGTAGGTCAGAGTTGTACTCAAGTAATACAACGATCGGTTTACGTTCAAGTAACTCCTGCTGGAAAAACTAGTGTTGCTTTGTGTATATATATGCATGCACGCTTTGTCCTGTCAAACTTCAAAATTTTCTAGTATTTTCTTTATCTTTTTGATGTTTTAGGTATAGATAGTTTGAAATTTTTATGTTTCTAAAACTACCTAGAGCTCAAAGGCTAACCAGAATTATCTTCAATTGTATTATAGGCACAATACACTTCAAAGTAATTTTCATATAGGTTAGGCTTAATAAAAATGACTTACACGTTAAAAAGAAATGCATGTTCCACAATAACTCCTTATTTATGTCAGGATTTAGTTATATCAGCCAGATAAGGTAAAGCAAGCAGTTTTAAAGACGGGAATTTATCATAGTTTATATGGCTTTATTGCATGTAGCAACTACTAAAATTTCCTAGGCTCATAATTAATAATGCTGGCACTTGAGAAAGAGGGAGAGAGAAGTGATAAGGAGAGGTATCATTGCACTATATTGAAATTAAGTAAGATTGTTAAAAAGAAAGGCTACTTAAGGAAGAGACCAAAAAAAAAAAAAAAAGAAAAAAAGTGAGGCAGCGTGAAGACATTCATATTTTTCTCAATAAAAACAAAACTAAAGATGACAGCTGAGAATTGACCCATTAGAGCTAAGACTTGTCCCAGGAATGGCTAGGGAAAAACAGGGTGTGAGTGTGTGTAAGTCTTAATAGCTTAGAATCAGTAAATTAATATTTTGTACAAACTTTTTTTATAGCCTCAATTTCTATTACAGGATTAAATCAAGACTTCTTGCCACAAATACAGTGTTTTATCATCTTATTTATTAAACCCTCAACCTCTTTGTCACCATCTGTAAAAAATTTTATGAAAGACTTTACCGGTTCATCTAAATTTAAGAGACAGAGAGACATCATCATTTTGTAACTTGTAATAACGGGGGCAATATCTTATTGTAGAGAAAAGGATTATTGGCTTACAGGGTTTTTTTAAAAGTTTGTTTCATTAACAGTCTGCCTTCATAGACATTGTATTCCATCCAACTTTCTAGAACAGTGTTGAGAAAGCTTAGCTTGATTTTAAGCTAGAATTTCTAAAGCACTGCTTACAAGTATGCGAGATTTTCAGATATTTTTTATTCTTAAGGAGAACATAGAAGTTACCTACAGCTACTTCGATAGTTAGGGTGAAACAGAGCAATCATGAATTACTAACAGGTTACCACTTGTCACAGTGTGTTATATTGCAGTTCTTTTTTACTTTCTTTTGTACTTGTCAGGACTACTAGAAACTTTCTTTTACAGTCTTTCATCAACAGATTACCAATATATAATGAGTGTTTAGTCCTTATCTAGAAATACCCATATATTGAGGGAAGGTTGCATTTCATTTCAAACTATTTTACTGTAGAGAAAAAGATGCCATTGATCAAACATAAGCTATATAGCAACAATAGAACATGTTATTCCCTTTACTCCTTCTGCAATTAAATCCAAGAAGAAACCAAGTTACAGAGGAAGAAGTAAATTTCACACCAGGATAATAAGCAAGGATGTAGAACACGGTAGAAGAGAACCTTCCCTCATTTTTCAGAATTTTGCTTGACTTTGTTTTTCAGGAGTAGGAGCTGGAAGATATTCTAGTCTTTTGTAGCATTTCTATCAGTGCTAGAGTATTACAGTTGGTTGCTGCTTCATAGAAAGTACTCCTGCAGCTTGGTCAGCCCAACTTGGGAATCAATAATGGGTAGGAAAGATGGGCAGAATCTCTAAAGTATTATATCAATGTTACCGTGCTGTTGAACTCACTCTGTCAGGGTGGGATGAGTAGCGGGAGATGCTAAGGCTGGACCCTGCAACTGATGTTAGCAGTAGCCAGGGAAAGGCAGTCAACATTCCAGCTAAATATTTTCTTCCTAATAGGCAAAAGTATTCTTCCAATGAATAGTACCAACCTTCACACTTCTACCAAATCACTAATTAAATCCCCCACACACCCATAATTAATACAGTTCTGAATCGGATTCTATCACTGCTTTCTAAATGACATCTAACAAAGAAAATATCCCGTGTATTAAAACAGCATTTACTGTACCTACTACTCAGTCGTTTGTCATTAAGTTTTATTTCCAGACTTCCCTGCTGTCATCCATCTTTTTAATGTATTCCTAAAATCTGGTTGGTTAAAGCCAAACTTTGAAAGCTTGAAAGTATTCATAGTGGTTTTGGTTTGTTCCATAACTTTAGCCACATGGCAATTTTGATTTCAGCTCATAGTACTGAAGACAAGCAAATTATAATTTGAGGGAACAAATGTTTTCAGTGTTGTTTCAGTTATTTTTAATCTGTCACATTCAAGGACTTCCTCATGGTTCCTGAATAAGAGAAATTTGAAGATACTGGCTTGTCACTATGGTTCCTGCCAAAAAGGCAGATGGAAAACTGAAGAGTTTTAGTAGTTGCAGTGATGAGCAGAGACAGTTGAGAAAAGCAGACAACCTTGGAGCGAGTCGTTGATGAAATGTTCATTTTCTAGACACCGGTACTTCTCTCTTGTTTATAGATAAAAGTAATTGTATCTGCTGTGGTCATGCTTTCTTCTCAGACAAAGGTTATAATCACTCTTGTCTGTATATTTTATCGCTAAAGTGCTTAACAACAAACAAGCCACTAGAGTTACGGGTGGAAGACAATGAATAGTCTCCCCTTGAAAAGTATAAGACTAGCTGTTACTCATAGAATCATAGAATATTTTGGGTTGGAAGGGACCTTTAAAGGTCATCGTGTGTGTGTGTGTTGTGTCCTTGCCCCTGCAATGAGCATGGACGTGTTCAACTAGCCCGGGTTGCTCAGAGCTCCGTCCAACCTGGCCTTGAGTGTTTCCAGGGAGGGGGCAGCCACCACCTCTTTGGGCAACCTGTGCCAGTGTTTCAGGTATAATACAGGCCAGGGGATGAAGGGACAAGCCCTGGAGAAAAGGACTGGTCGATGAAAAGCTGGACATGAGCCAGCAATGTGTGCTCACAGCCCAGAGACCCAACGGTGTGCTGGGCTGCACCCAGAGCAGGGGGGGCAGCAGGGCGAGGGGGGGATTCTCCCCCTCTGCTCTGCTCTGTGAGACCCCCCTGCAGGGCTGGGTCCAGCTCTGGGGCACCAACAGCAGAAGGACACAGACCTGCTCGAGCGGGGCCAGAGGAGGCCACGGAGATGCTCAGGGGGCTGGAGCCCCCCCTGTGAGGACAGGCTGGGAGAGTTGGGGGGTTCAGCTGGAGAAGAGAAGGCTGCGGGGAGACCTTATTAAGTGGGCAACTACATCTTTATCTGACTGATACAATTCTAGGAATAATATCTTTTTCTATCTCTTCAAATTTATTTTCCTCTTTAATTTTGAAAATTGTATTTTTCATGAGTTTTGGAAAAGATGGAAGCAGAAGGCCTATGAGCTCCAGCAGGAGATACATAGAAACACTGTAGGTGGGGGTGGTTGTAACAAGATACTGATTTTTTCTGTGGCTACACAGTCCACTTTGGGGAAGAGATTTTTTTTTGGCTCCCCATTAACACCAATTATTAAAATTAAACTCTTATTATGAAATTTATTTGGCTTGCAAATGCCACGGGTAGGTTTTTTTTTTTTTCTAAATAAGCAGTTAAGTGATTTGAGACCATTTGTGTGGTATATATGAGTCAGAGGAAATAGCTTATATATGTATTTGCAAGGCTGCTAGTGAGCATGTAAAACTTATTTTCAGACCAGTCTGTTCTGAATTCATCAATTGTTTATTGGGGATTTAATTATGTAGGAGGACATTTCAAATGGAAATACAATGCCAATCTTTACTGAGGCCTTTTGAAACTTTTTTTTTTTTTAAATCTCTATTTTCAGTTAAAGGATGTGTTATGCTCTGAAACTGGCAAATTCACTGTCATTGGAGCTTAACAGATATTTTAAGCTTGGCTAGGAACAGTATCTTCTACTGATGTGCATTGTTAAAGAACTGCTCATTACACAGGCATGTCCCTGACATGAATTCAAGGAAGCTGCTCTTCCAGCAAAGCTTTTTCCACACCATCACCACAGTCTCTGTGACACTCCATATTACAGATAGCTACTGACATAGATGAGAGCTTTGCCTTAAACAGCCTAAAACACACAGTTTTCTGTTTTGTGCTTCAGGGACTGGCTTGTATGCTTCGTCTCATTTGTGGTTTATAAAATTGCACCAAAAATTCAATGCAGTTTGTTATTTTGCATGAGGGTGGCTTAAAGTTTTCCCGCTAAATGATAAAAGAAACACTGAAGGACTTTGCATCCTGTGTGTGGTCTGAATCCCTCTTTAGATCAAAGCTCCCAAATACACTAAGGAATGCAAATAAGCAGCTAGATCAAATAAATAATTGACAACTCTATTATAATTAGAAAAATGGGTGAATTCTATGATAAACAACTTGGGTGTATTCATATTTCATCTGCCAGAAGCAATCTGAAAAATAAAATCACCCGTGAAAGGGGTCAAAAATTAGTTATAAATGCATCAAATAATCAGGGCTTCTAATGAAGGGAGAATCGCTCCCGAGGGCTGTGAAAGCAATTAGTGTGCCAGGGTTATAACAAGCGACCGGCAGTGGTCCGTGCTGTGGTCTGGGGGCTGTGGGGACACAGTGGTGGCTCATTTCCCTGAAGCACTAGGAACTGAACTGCATATTCCTTTCTTTGTCTTCCCGAGTTACATAGTGAAGGGACATACTAAAATAACTCAACGGTGATTTGATGGAGATGTATGAAACCAAATGGAAAGAGTAAACTGGGACCAGTTGTTCACTCTCTTTCTCCAGTACAAGATTGAGGTGGATCAAGTGGAGTTGATAAGAGCCGGTTTTAAAACAAAGGGAAGGGCAGAGTTCACTATGCAACAAGTAATTGAGCTGTGGAACCCCCCAGCAAAGAAGTTGTGGATACTAACATTTTGAATTAATTCAAGAAATGAGTTAATGGAAGATATGTCTATGAAGGGATGCTAAATTTATAGAAACATCATCCAGGTCAGGAAGTCCCTAAGCCAAAAATAGTTGACAATTGGAAGAGTTCTACTTTAAAAGTTAGAGGAATTAGAAGAGTTTTACCTTAAAAGTGCTCATCGCCACTCTTTGAGGTAGGATATTGGCTCTCGTGACTTTAGCCTGCTCTACTACTGCTTTTCTGATGTTACAGTTTTATTTTCAGTTTGCAGCTTGTACTGTCAGAGGAGTTTGGGTCACTTCTGTAGCCCAGCTTATGTAAGATTTATTATAAAAGCAAGTCCGTTAGGGGCCCCAGGGCTTAAAATACTTACCTGCCCAAGAAGAAGGAGGGAACTCACTTTGATGTTTTTTTAAACAGATGTGTTCTGATCTGGCTTATTTTCTAACCATGTTTTGTAGGCAGCTTGCAGCCTCACCCACTCAACTGACCTGCTAAAAACCATACTGAATTTCTGTCAAACTGTATGAACTTTTGTCAGTAGTTCTGGAATTTACAGCATCTTTACACAGTTAAGTGGAAATTAGAATCTGGTTGTGCAGTTTTGCTTGGGTGTTGCTTTCATTGTTTTATTTCCTCCCTCTCACTCTTTTTTTTTCCTAAGAGAGTAAAATAATCAGTTTGTGAGACCAGCAAGTTACTCATAGGTGCTGTGATACCCAATAGATCTGAGTTTTCTTTGTTTCAAGAGTCACCTTGTTTTGCTTTGTGTCTTAATAAAAACTAGTTTTAGAAGTTGGAAGGCTTTGGTGGTATAAGTACGCTCGCTTTCCTGCTGCACATGTATTTTAGAATATAAGCATTCAAGTCAGGGGCTTTATCTTCCGTGCCTGTACAGAGCATTTTCTGCTTTTACATTGGGGTTTGTAGTATAAATATTGAAGAATAGAGCTTGTTCTCTATACAGGCTGTTGGAGTGCTTTATGTAAAGGTTAATGAAGTCCTTCTCCCAACACATCTGAGAGTTGACATTAGCCCTATTTTTAAGTTCTGAACCAGAGGGCATGTAGGTTAAACAGCTCGCACAAAGTCACACATTAATTCTGTGGCAGATCTAGGAGGTTTTGTCTCCCAAGATAACTACAAAGCTTTACTTTCAGTGCTGAGCAACTTGTACATAAATGTTAGTCAATGCAGTTAATACCTACTTAGAACCGTTTTGATTAAAGTTAGTAGATTTTCAAGTGAAATACTCCAAATGAGCCTATAGGGATAAGGTTTCTTAAGGTCCAGAATAAAAAAGAGGGTTTTTTGTGTACCTATTTTTATTTTAAAATTAATGCTATGAAGGAGAAAACCTAGATGCTTTCTATTTACTCTAGTTGACAATCACTGAACATTGTGGATATGGGGTGCTGAAGGGCCTGAAGTCCTATAAAGTTCAGTTGTTCATTGGCCTAACAATCCTGAGAAGCTAGGGCTTAGATTCTGCTTTTGTTTGAAGAAGCAGATTTAACTTTGGGAACAAACTGTGACGGGTACATTATTTATATAAGGTCCATGCCTCTTACAGGTAACTCTGCACGTCTGGTTGAATGAGTCCAAGGTTTATGGTAATGTCTGGATATCTAGACATAAAAAGAGAAAGGAAAATCTGCATTTTTTCCATAATGACTGCAACCGGTAAATACACATTTTGTATGCTCATGCGTGTATGTGGGTGCATGGATAAGTGGATGGGCATAGGGACAAAGGTTCTACTGTTGATTCCCATGGGAACAGGGACATGTGGATGAATCCATACGAACAGGAAGGTATGGGTTCATCCTGTGCATACCCTACATTCAGGCACAAAGAGCCACAGGATCCAGAGCACAAGGAATAACATCTGTCTGCTATCCCTTGATGTTCAAAATCATAATTCCCTGGGCAAATGATTGGATGTCTATAAATTTTCTTATTAACTGAAAAATCGTCTGAGAGAAGTCCGGCCTGTGGGAATCAATCTTCGGTCATTTTTGTTACTATTGTTTACAATGCCAAAAAATGCCTCTGTGTGTACAGATGGATTTGCATGGGAATTCATTCTGATATTGCAAAACATGATCGGCTGAAAAAAAATAAGATGAAAAAAAACAAAATGAAGTGTGTTGGCTCATTCCAGGACCACTGTTCCAGAATGAGGGATTTTGGTACTTGGAGAACATGCACCAGCGCAAACCTGTAAGGGCTTTAGGCAGCAACACTATAAGTGGTAGCTGAGCAAGTGTTCTAGAGATCTGCGTTTTGGATTTAAGTACTGAAGTAATAATTAAGCCATATTTGCACACCGAAATTCTCTATCAGATGGTCAATATATCTGATCTGACTAGGTTAATATTGAGGAGTAACAAAGAAAAATTTTGAAGAACATGACTGAATCCAAATGCAACCATAGAATAGATGATTTTGTAGAGATGCTTTAAACAATTGCTCAGAGGAAATTGAAACCCCAAGCTATCAGAAATACTGGACTGCCCCAGGCAGAAGTGAGAAATAATTTGTGGGTGAGACTTGTTTTTTTTTTCTGATAAGTTGATGAGAGGAGATGCAACTTCTTCTTGTTTCATGGGAAGATGGGGTTGCTCGTTTTCTTTGCTGTTTTCTTAACAGCTACAGCTCTTTCAGAGCTCGGTGAAGCATTCCAGCCCCAGTGGAATTGCAGCTTGGTGCTGAAATCTCTCATGAGGAAGTCTCATGGTCCCCTTCCTCTGTGGTGAGATGGAGGTGGCTGCCTTGGTGGCTGCTGACTCTTCTAGATGAGGTAGAGATTCAAGTCATAACAGCCCACCTTACCTGTTTGTTTCCTCGTATCCCCAGCTCATTTCTCAAACTATCTCTCAATTGAATTTAAGTCAAAAAACTCCTCAGCTAACTGTATTCCTAAACCTTATACATCTGAGTTTCAAAAAAATCCATTCACATAGTTTGTTTGGTGGTGCTTTCCATTTCCATGTCTGTAGGATAAAGCCATTTCGGGAGAGGCTTAACCTCTTTTTTTGTTTTTTTTTTTTCCATGGCAGAAAGGGCGTTAACTAGACTCAGAGGCTGCTGCACTGAACAGGAGGACTATATTAAGCTTTTTCTGCAAAGGTCAAGCTCCATGCATGGCTTGAACATTCCTCAGGAGAACACAGGAAACCTTAGAGTGTCTCTGATGAGTGTCTTTGTTCCCAGGACTTATCTGGAGTTTTATACATACCTCTGCTCAGTTGCGTGCTTTGTGCAGACTGCCAGTCCTGATACAGCTCTCTGAAAAGTGACTTTCCAGTTACCGTTCTTCTAGGAAATCTTCGTGTTTGTAATCCATGCAGTTAGGTTTATACTGGTAACAGGCACCCCGATGTGAATGTGAGCAATCGCTGCAAAAATGAGCGGTTACTTTGAGTTACCCTGATATTTTTTGAACACTCCTATCTCTCTCTTTTTTTTTTTTTTTTTTTTTTTTTTTTTTAGTCCTGATGTCTTTCTGTTTTGCCTTGGAGATCTACCAGGATATAATCTGCCATCTGGGACTGAGCTCCACTCATACGAGAGTGCACTTGGGATAAAACACACACACTGTTCAGACACTGTTAGGGCTAAAATGTCTCTAGCTGGTTTTGTTTGTGCCCACCTATGGAATGAATGTATTGACATACTATGCATCCTAAAGGATCTCTGGGTATTTTTGATTGCTATAAAACTCTTAGGTTTTGTTTTCATTCTAGAAACTGCCACTTAGACTTAACAAGCCTACTGTATCCTTGGGGGAATTGTGATGTGGAAATACATAAATATGAAGATAAGGGTCATTGGTCTAACTAGAAAAATTTTCCTTTAAATGTATAAAATTTCTGTATCCTCAGAAGCAGGGGTGTACTGGTGAGAGAGATAAAGGCAAATTTATTTTAGAAAAATAGGTAAAAAATACAAGCAGTGCACACTGCTTGTTACTATCACTTTTTTTTTTTCCTCATTCATTCAAAAAATGTAATAAAATCACCCTTCTCTCTTTACTCAGTTTTGATGCTTTTTCCTTTATAAAACTTTTATATATTTTTTTGTCCTCCTGATGTTTGTTCTTTTGTCTCTACACCTGTCTTGTCACATTTGCTCATTTTAATTTTAGGGGATGAAGGAGCTCTTTTTACTGTCTGCTTTCTTATCAGATTAGCTTCTTAGATTGCTGCTGCAGGTTAGTTAAGGAATGTGACTTTCATCTGAAATAATTGGCAGATTGCATCAATTCCTGGTTGAGGAAGAAAGGAAGTTACGTGTTCATATTGCATATAAATTTCTTGTAGTGTAAAATCTCTTTGTATATTTCTTGTTTTAGATATTTTCTGTGATATTGCTTTGATACAGCTGTACTTTGTAGAATGTAATCAGCATTCACTAGAGTTTCACTCTCCATCCTTGGTTTGCTCACATTGCTGAACGTCTTGCATTCAACAGATAATGAAAGCATTAAAAACTGTTTCAATTTCATAACCTTCCCTGTGCTGACTTCTTCGCTTACCTACTTATCTCTGGTCCCAAATCAAGAATATGTTTAAAATGACTAGTATGAGAGGAGGCCCACAGAATATAATGAGGCTATTAACAGACAGGAATCTAGGTAATTGGTTCCTGACCAAATACATTCCAGAATGCAAGAACAGAAAAATAAACCGACTGTATTAATAGATCATTAAGAAACAATTAACCTGTTTTTACTTCTTCTGACCTTGAGACCTGTGATTGTGATAGCATGGGTTATTAATTCCTTATAGCTTAGCTTGAGATTCTTCCAATATGTGCTCTTTTCGTATGATTCTATATCAAAGATTATTTTGAAGGTATGCTGAAAAACGTTTTTATAATATACATATTATTATTCATAAGAAACTATAGTGGTAAGAGAGGTGAGTAACTTTGGCATAGTTTATGAGCAGATTCCTGGCATACATTCTAGTCTGTGTACACTGGTGTATATGTAAAAGGGTAACTAATTTTGCCTCACTGGAGCTATTCCAGATACTGATATAAAAAAGGTTAGAACTTATGTGCCCAGTTATAAATAAATTGAATAGCCATGCTAAGTGTGAAGAATGGCTAAACCTCGGCCAAATTAGTCATCTAATAGAAACTTGTCTATAAACATTAACAAGAATTCTTTCAGTATGTCCATAGTACAGCTGGGACTGTGCTTGCCCCAAATACCCGGCACAGTTCTGTTAGAGCTGACTGTAATGAAGGAAGAACAACCTTGGAAGTATCACTCGTAATGGAGGAAATGGGGACTGGTTTTGAACCCACTTGTGATCACTATCAAACACTATCGATTCAATTGAATTAAATGTTATTTAGGATTTTGGTGGGTAAGTCTTAAGTCATGGAAATGAATTTCCTAAAATGCAGCCAGAAATTTATGTATACGTTATCTGTATCAATTTAAAATATATATGGATACTTACAGAATTTATACATACATTAATATTTTTATTGGGGATATATCTATAGTCAAAGAGAAAAATGTTCTGTGGGTTTGAAAGAAAACCTGCGCGTTGCAAATTTTTTTGGTTGAATTCTTTTACAAAGACTTCCACTCTGACATGGTTGAACACACAAGCCTCTTTAACTTTGTTGTGTTCTATATTTATATTCACGTGGAAAGCGATTGTTTCATTACACTGATGTGTTTAAATTTAAGTGGAAGACAGAATGGCTGTCTAGTGCTGTCACTTGAAAGAATGAAACTTTAATTACATTATTCAACTGAGCTTTACCGTTAAAGGCAAAGTATAGTATGTGAAACATCTTAAAATTCATCTTTCCAATGAAATAATAGTGTTCCACTAATCATTCTTCGACAACTTGTGGGATACTTCAAAAATTTCAAGGATCATCAAATATTGAGATGTAAAAAGTCAAATGATATTCGGTACTAGCTGTAAGAGTGAGATTAATTGAAGCAGAGTGGCAGGTTTTAGGATTTAACTCCTCTCAGAAAACTCCCAATATCATGATGCTGTTTCATTACGTATACTGTTTTCTGTATTTTAAAACTGATATATGTCTATGTAAAGTTTACCAATATGATGAATAACCCGCAGGGAAAAGCTAGCTAAAAGATAAAGCCAAAAGCAGTGCCTTTAAATGAACACATATCAACATAAAATTGGCAGAATTTTCCTGTCCGCCCTGGCTTGCTGGGTCTGCCAAGACGCAAAGTGCATTAACCCAAACAGGCCTCCACGCTGGCATCGCTTTCTTGCTGGGAGGGTTACCGACAGCACAGATACCTCTGCACGGCATGGAAGCCGTGTAATCGGGTCAACTGGATGACCAGGTTATGCTGGGTTTATATCCGATTAAGAAGGTTAAAGATGAAAGGATGCTTCTTATTTAAGACCTTAGAATTTTGTGAGGCTTCTATGTGCACTTCCGTCTGAGGAATGTTCTTATCCATATGAATTCTCCTTAGTTTTATTTCATGATAAACCAATTGTTTCCACACTTGTTTCTCTCTGTCAGTCTTTTTGCTTGATTGATTTGCAGTTAAATCCAGCAGTCTATATCTTTTATCTGTGCTCTTCTTGGTCTTCCTCCATTCTTTTCCATACATTCTTGAATGGTTATCTTCTTTCACCTGTTGCTTTTTTTCCCCCTCCTCATCACATAACCATATTTTGTAATTTTCTCTATTAATCATATTGACAAGCTCTTTTATCATACCACTCCTTTTTAATGCCCAGTGATAAGCTTGTTGCTGAAACTGTAGTTACAACAGCTTTGAAATCTGGCGTGATTGTATTTGACCTAACTAACTTTATTACCTCCCCCCAGATATTTATTTCTGCTGTTTTTCTGTAAAACAAGCAACATTCAAAGTGCAGTCTATGAAGTACCACTTTTTCTCAGCTTCCCAACTCTCATAGGTATATGTTGCTTTTTAGCAAGCTATTGTCTTCAAAAAAGCATGAATTTCTGTTTTTCATGCTGACCTCTGTTTTTTTCCAGGTTGTCGATACATTTGTCTTTTTTGGTTCTGTAGTATTTAATTTACTTCAGGTATTATTCTTGTGGGAATTGTGGGTCAGTTACTTAAGCCTAGATATTAAAAACTCTTCAACCCACTGATGTTTATTCTCCTCCATTAGAACCAGAGAATGATCTCTTCTTTACTTAGAGATTAACTGAGAATCCACACTCCTGTTATATATAACATTGACATCTTCTGTGGATCCTCAGACCAGTTGGTAATGGGTGTTATACAGTCTGCATACCTAAAGTCTCAAACTCTCATCTTTTTTAATGCTTTCCTCTGTGCCACCTCTGCTAGAACGTTGGATAAGATGATGTGATCCACCTTTTCCTGTACACCTTTATTGTTTGAGAGCCACTCTTACATTACTCTCACTTCTTATGCAGCAAATTTATGATTGTGGTAAGTTTTACACGGTTGATCGTGTTAAGTGTGACAGAAAACCCATTTCAAGCCCCATCAGCCATAACCGATCGCTTCCCACTGAGTCAAATGCTTTAGTGAAATCAACAAACAAGAGAGATGATTACTAAAATATTTGAACATGACTCATCATGGTCTTGAGTTTTGTCCCTTCTTCCTCTTCCAAGTGTATGTCATACCAATTTACATTGATATTCTGAGTTTTTTAAAATTTTTTTTTAATCCTTTCCAGAATAACAAACTTGCTTCCATGAAGTATCAATGAGATTGATTTGTAGTTGTATGTTCCTTCCAGTACACTTTCTTAGGCCATGGAATGTACATCGATCTTTCCCAGGAATCTGGCTGCTCTCCAGTTTCCCATAGCTTCATGAGTATAGAAATCAACTTTTCTACTGCCACTGTTCAGGAAGTTTTATTGGTGCATCATCCCGTCTTTGAACTTTTTCATTCTTCAGTCTTTTAGCAACATGTGCAGCTTTAGACTATAATGGTGGTGGTTCTGTTTTACCTGCTCAATCAATATCATTCATCTGTTCCTTATCCTTAGATAGTTTCTGACAGTATTCTTTCTGTCTGTGATTACTTGATTTTCTTCTATCTGGATTCTGCCAACTTTGACTGAGTACCCGTTATGGAAGATTTTAAGCAGCACTCCAGTGACAGTGTTAGAAATACCTTATTTGAGTCAACTGTTATGCCATCTTCTGATTTTTTTTTTTTTTTGTAGGTCAAGTTATTTGGCTAATGGTCTTAGTAAAACTTGCTGCACGTGTTCAGCATTGTTACTTCTTTCAATATCTTCGAGCTCTTATTTTCCTCAGTTAAAGCCAGGATACTTTACATGCAGGTTACGCAAATGGAAGGTTTAGATGGTGGCTTTTTAACAGCAGCAATGACAATAAAATTATGCCCTGAGTATATGAAAATGAAAAATACATTCTAAGCATCTCAGATGTCTTAAAAACCAGCTGAATGAAATCTTGGACATTCTAATAATAAATATTGTGGTTTGAGGCTGTGTGTATGAAAGATTAAGTTCAAAAGAAAATATTTTCAGACCATCTTGATGTAGAAGAGATGATGGACAATATTTTAAAGCCATATTGATAGCTTTGCTGGAATTATTATATGTATACCAATAGGTGCATATAGACCTTGACTTCAAAATCTTTTCTAGACATCATTCTGCAGTCTTACAGTCACAAGCAGTCCTGTTTTTCTCAAACAAAATATTATTCAGTGAAATAATGATTTTCTCTTGAAACATATTTATTTATCCTCTGAATGGGAGGGATGAAAGTTTAGAAATCTGATTTTATTTTCATAGGTCTTCTATTTCTGAATTACCACATTAGAATTTATCTATGCTTCTGTGTGAAGCAGAGAACCAACATACCATTTGGGTTTCTCGAGGCACATAAGGGACACAAATGAAGAGAACTGAAAGAGCACAGAAGAGCAGAGCATCCCATATCACCAGGGTTATCATCACGGATTACAGCAGGTCAAATGAAAAGTGAAATTGTATGTCCTCCATGAATAACTGCCATCTGGCTGACTTTGGATCCAGATGTCACATTTCTTTTAAGCCCAAGAAGGCAACAACTGTTTCAAGGTTTACCTGGGGGGGAAATGCAGCCTGTATGGAGAAGGCAGATGTGAAGTAGACATAAAGATTTTGGAAAGTAATTAGAAAAGATTGGATATTCTGTTTTATACTCTTCAGAGTTTTGTTCCACCTGTTTACTGTTATTACAAATGTTGGGAATATCCTTGAAATGTCAAATAAGACAAAAATCCCTTCTTACTGTATCTGCAAAGTGTTATAAAAGCTCTTTAATGCTTTTTTTTTTTTTTTTTAAATGCAGATAAACTGAAAAAGCAGTAGTTACTGCCCACTTATTCCAACAGCATGCTTTAATTCCAAAGTGTATTTACAACATAAATGTTTATTGAACCACTGATACCAATATATAACACTTAATGTGACCAGCATCTAAAGACCAAAACTGGTATTGCTGGAAGTCACCAGGAGTATTTATCTTGGTGGGGGAGGAAGCCTCCAGGAAACTGTGTGATTGTTCTAAATTCGTTGCCCATCAGAACGTACTCTGCCTACAACAGAAAATGCCACCACACTGATTTGAAGTGTGGTTTATGCTCTCTCTCTCTTTTTTTTTTTTTTTTTTTAACTTGCTTATCTGTAGGAGCAGGGACTAGTGTTGATGATGATATATAAATGGATAACACAGACATTGAAAAGTAATGCTATCTAGTGTGATTCCTTCTTCTCTCCCAAGTATACGTAACGCGCTGTATCTGATCTCTCTTACACTGAGAGCTTTATGCTAACAAGGCTGGTGGCAGCAGCTGTCTGAAAGAATGAAGACTTCCTTCAAAAGAAGGGCTACAGACTGAGACGTGCAGACTAGATCACTGGCTCCAGATAGAATTTAACTTGGAGGGGTTTGAAATTTGGACCTGAATCTAACTTCTGACTTCCTAAGTCAGCTTGCATCCATATTCAATTAGAAAGATGAAGAAATGCTAGTTAAGTATTTATACATCGAATATTTAAGTATCACTAACTGATGCTTTCTATCTGCCCCATGGTTCTGCCTGTCTTACAGAAATCAAATTGGTGCAGGATTCATAGCAGCTTTTAAAGTCCAGGTTAAATTAATTTCAGCAGTAGAGGGATCATAGTGGCAGTTCTGTAGCAGCATTGCAGTTTAGAGGGAAAGTCATGTATTCTTCAGTCAACCTGGGGCTAAACCTGGAGGCACCGAACCACCACTCATCTCATAAATTCTCTTTCAAGTTCTTGTTTGTATGTACGTCATGAATTGGGAAATTCTATGCAAGAACTCTTGGTTGCATACCTTTTTTTTACTTCACCTGGATGCACAGCACTGCTTTCCGAGTCTCCTCCCGTGAGCACACACTTTCATTTCAGCTGCTGGAGGGGTTTTGTTCATTGCGCTTGAGTGTAATTGCTGAATCTTGCTTTCAACTTTAATAGGTCTCAAGTCTTTCTGCAGTACCTTCAAGAACCTGTATCACTGGGCTTTATTCCTTTAAGGGTCCTAGGCCTCGGCTTCTTTTAGCATGTGTGCTCTGGTGTGTGATGGTGACCTCGCACACTAGCTCCAGGATCTGTGTCTTGAAAGTATCTGATGGGGATGCATTCTCCCTGTGCTCCCTAGAGGCAAACATTGAGGCTATGTGATTTATCTCTTCAGCCTTCAAACCTAGGGCACTTCCAACACCATGAAAAAATTTTGAGATAAACTGCAGAGCTAAATCAAAAGTTCTAATTATCATTTTTGTTTGTCACTGTTTAAAACCACATATATTTTTCAGGACTGGGCTACTAA
Source organism: Athene cunicularia (assembly GCF_003259725.1). NCBI lineage: Eukaryota > Metazoa > Chordata > Aves > Strigiformes > Strigidae > Athene > Athene cunicularia. Next base: position 5,598,217 of record NW_020799106.1, read on the forward strand.
TATTTTAAAATTGGATTTGGCAGCCTACAGGTTTTTTTGGTTTTGTTTGTTTGTTTTGGTTTGTTTTTTTGTTTGTTTGTGTTTTGTTTTTTTTTTTTTTAAAAAAGGACTTTGCACACCTACCCCATAACTTTTTAAACTACTTCTATTATTATAAACACACTGCTCCCAAATGTCCTTTCAATTGCCTCTGAATCTTCCTTTCTCCCTTTTAATAAATGCCCTTGTGGGTCTCCTATAGGAGACTCGGCACTAAAACAGTGAGGTCCTAAAACACAAAAGAGGTTTTCTGCATTCTAACAAGAACAGAGGATGGACAGCAATTCTGACGGAAAAACATCCGAGTCATTTTTATATGAAAACTGAAGTTTGGGGGAGCAGCTTTTGTTTACAATCCCTTTTTTTCAAAAGGGAGATCAGCTTGTCTGCAGGATGTTTACAACGGTGCATTGATCATCTTTATATCACCCCCCCCCCCCC
>NW_020799106.1:5598746-5653292 GCF_003259725.1 Athene cunicularia
TATCCCCCCCCCCCCCCCATTATTTCTAGATAAATCAGGATTATTACTAATTCAGAGTCCTGCCTTTTGGTGCTCATTACTTCAATTAGCTCAACTATATGCATAAGATGACAGGACTTAAAGACTTACTTATATATGTAACTGTTCCTATAAGATAAGAATTCCTATAACTCCTAACTTCTTATTCCCACAAAATCACGTTAAGGCTGTCCCGCAGCCTGTCATATTGGCTAGTACAGCTGATGTAATTGTTAAGAGAATAAGTGATATTCATGAGCTGTTAACTGGTCTGCTGCCTTTTTAAGGCGGGAAAATTTTTTCACAAATATGGATTTTTTTATTTTTTTTTTGTTCAGGTTTGGGTGCTAAATAGCCTGTATGAAAAATTTTCTTTGTTTTTAGCAATTGCTTCTTGGTTTATTTTATCACGTAGTTTTCAAAGTCTAGTTGGTTTGCCCTGTGTCTTCTCAAACTTACCGTCCTAGCAGGTTGGTTACCTTTGGCGACAAAGGAATCCCAGAGCTGTGGTTTTACTACGCCATACTGACCATTGTAGCCTAAACTTCCAAATATAAACCTCCTGCAAAGGCTGCCTTGAACTCAAAACTTGGTTACACAATAGCAGCTCAGACTAAGACATCAGAAGGAATGCAAAGGCTAGTCACAAACGGCAGTGGTCGCATAAATGTAACTAGTCACAGATACTGCTGCTCTCCAAAGATATACAATTATTCACTGCCATAAGCCCAGCCCAAGCACATGACCAGTTCCCCCAGTGGGTGGGAAAGAGGTTGGCTGCAGAAAGTGGAGAGTTAGACTCATCCTTTGCTGGAGCCCCACCTCAGGCTGTGAGGGGCATCCTGAAGTAGTTATGTTCTCTGTTACCTTGATATGTGGAAGCTAACCCAGTGCTTCCTCGACCTCTCCAATCGTCCTATCTCATCTCCTTCCATGAAACTCCAGAAAAGATCACTAGTATGGTTTCTCTTCCCTTGCTCTATTCTCCCTTGTATTAAATTTTGCACTGTCACTTCCCTAGGAAATCAGGAGTTGCATTACACACTTCTGTAGAAACACCAGTATGGTCTTAAGGACACTTTTAGCCATATCCCTCAACAGTGTCATACCTAAAAAATTTAAAATGGAGTGTAAGATGGTTTTACAGAATTTAGCACTACATTTAGAAAATAATACATAAACCAATTGTTTCAGTGAAGATATACTTAGTGAAAAAATAAAAGCAACATACTAGCTCTCTATTTAGCAACTTTGGATATATAACAGGTGGTGTTACACATCCCCATTGAATTGTTTGCTTACATTAATTCTGTGCGTGGTAAAAAGACCCAAGTAAAATTATTTGTAGCACTTGACATGCAGAAGGCAGCAGATGTACCAAACCAGCTTGTTGGAAGGTTACCATATGGTCTCAATGTCCTTTGGCGTGTTTTGTAGAAAGTTCAAATCCAGATCAGATCATCAAACTAATAAAACATAAATTTCAAATAAATGCTTTCCTATTTTATAAATATGTAACATTGCTTTGATGCAGCAGTTGGTGAAATATGGATAGCATCAGGGGGCCTTTCTGTATGAAACTGCTAGGAAGAAGGGGATCTCTGGTTATAATTGCATTATTTTTATGTTCTCATCTTTTTAAACTAGCCTAACCTCACTGAAAATTTATCCTCCTTGATCTGATTGGCCAGTCACTCAGATTTCTCTCCTCACTATCCTGTATCTATCCACAGTTTTACTTATTATTACCACTTCCACACGTGGTTGTGTATTAGCCTGTTTTTCAGTTCTAGCACCTACTGTGTATTAAGATCATGGAAACAAATAATAATGTTTTAACTTTTAGGTTTTTTCCTGTTAGGTTTTTCATATAATCTTTTAGGATTTACCAATCATTGATCTGTAGTGCGGTAACAACAGTCACACATCTGTCAAGAGAACATTGAGCTAGGACAGAAAAGCTCAATGACTAAGAACCAGAATCCAGTTCCATTTTGGGAACCTTCAAGTGCTGTCTTAAAATCTACCACAAAATTTGAGAGTTATTCTCACTATATTATAGATGTTATCCTTCACGTAATCAACACAGTAAAAGATATCGGATGAAACAGAGTTGTTTCGTGGCCTCTGTTTACTAATGGATGATAATTCCAGTTTTGCTGTTTATTTTTTTCCCTCCTCGCTGGTATCTCTGATAGATTTTTATAAAGACAGACAAAGCCACAGGATCATACTTTTGTCTTGGCTGAGCCTCAGCGATCAGTTTGCACTTCTATAAAGTTAATGTTGAAGCTCCCACTTGCTCTCTGGGCAGGTGGGAAGGTAGATAGTTATTCAAATATTAGTCCATTGTTAGTAGTTTTGTTTACATGGAACCTACGGATAAGCAGGACATGCTGCAAACAGTGTTTTAGTGCTACAGAAAAGAAACTAATGGTGTTTTTCCTATTCACACAGATGCCAGCTTCGTTTCACTAGTGAGTACTGCTTTAATTACTTGGTATTTTCTTCTTCACTCAATGTGACATAAAGCAAGATAGCTCCAATTACATAAATACATGGTTAGGGGATTTTTTTAAAAGGCTCATTATGTACCATACATATACATATTTTCCTACAACTGAACGCTGTCACGCCTGCAAAGTAGTAACTCAATCCTTTCATAATCTCACTGATGACTCCTTAATCCAAAAAGTCTTGAATATGTAGTCTGCAGATGAGCGAGACGCTATAAAACAAAATTACTTTTTTTTTTTAACAACGATGTCCTACAATGACAGTATGACCTAGGTGGATTTACCTTAGTCTGTGGATTTTCTTACTGCTGTGAATTCTTCTACCAGACTGTAAAACACTGGAAACTTCATACTCTAGCAGCACTATTACAACATATGATACTGCCACAGAATTATTCTTATAAATGTCTTAAGTATAATGTTATATGATTAATGTTAAATATTTGGCTCTGAAATACTGTGACACAAGGTCTAATCCTTGTAGTTTGCATTAAACATAGCTTTTAGTAAGCTAATTGACAATAAAATATTATTGGGGGGGATTTTGCTTTAAAGTGGCAGTGACTGAGATGAGTAATCCTTACAGGTATTTCTAGTGGCTAGAAGTTCTAAGATGGAATGTCTTTAACTTTGGACCTGAGTTTCCATAATTTGATCCATTAAGATGTCACATTACTTTTTTCTTTCTAGGTTGGGTTTTTTGTGTTTTTTGTTTTGGTTTGGTTTGGGGTTTTTTTGTGGTGGTTTTTGGGTTTTTTTGTTTGTTTGGTTTGGTTTGGTTTGGTTCGGTTCGGTTTGTTTTTTTTTCCGTCAGCAGTCAAACACATACACAGCTTTAGGGAAATAGAAATCTGCTGTCAGGACTTATCAGTGAAAGAAAATGTGAAGTAATTTAGTCTGTATTTTCCATGTTATTTTAATTCCCATAGTTTTTTCAATGAGTGGTTGAACGAGCATATGAACTCTCCACCCTCCTGTGTGTGACTCTGCCAAAGATACAGCTGTGAGAGACACTAATCAATCTACTTTGTCTGAAGACAGCTCAGAAATACAGTAGCCAGTCTGCACACTAAGAAATATTTCCTCTGTAAGGCTTGATGGTACCAAGTTCCATGCCTCCAAAGTAGCATTTTACCAGATTTCCCTGAAGCCCTTGGCATCACTGAGAGCAAGTTAAACTTTGACAGCGGAAAAATTCCCTTGTTGCCTTCTGGAGTAGTAAAAAAAATCTTACGGGGAAACTAGTAAGCTCCATAATCTCTCAAAACACAGCTGCCTTAGGTGGAAGTGGTTGTGGCATTAAGAAATTTTAAAAAAAAAAAAAAAAAAAAAAAAAAAAAAAAAAATCAGAAAGCTCTGTGCCAGGAGAGTATGTTTTGTAGCCATAGTTTGCCCTCCCAGGCAAGAAGCCCATGAGAGGTCAGTGGTTCAGGAAGAAGTTTCGTGCTCTTTCCATTTCATAGCTATTTGACTGAATTTGTTTAAAAATATAAACAGTAATAGAGAGTCCAGCTTTTTTCTAGCCTTCAGCTTTGCTGCATGAATCCATAGCCACGTGTACTTGAAGAGAGGGAAAACAGGAAAAGTTCCCATTGAGTATGTCTAATAAAAGCTTTCATTAGAGTATGTCCTACCATTAAAAATCAGAAAGGTTTGCTTCTTAGGGACTCCTTTTAATATTTTTTTTTTTGCTCCTCTCAGGGAAAGAGGAATGTGAGGCCAGAGAAAAAAAACACAACAACTTAGTTACATGAGAGGAGCTGCTTTTGATATTGTGTCTTTGCTTTCCATTTTAAGGTATTTAATAACTGAGTTGTGACTGGCACAAATGAAATTATTTGTCTGAGTTTATAACCCACCAACTAGGTTAACTTATTGTCACTTTTAGTGTTTATAAAGATTAATTAGTTGTACTATTAATCATTTGATAGAATTTATTTAATTCAGCAAACATTGAGGGTAACATTAATATCAATATTAATTTGACTTTGATTTTGATTTAAATAGTAAATCGTGTTATTCTTCATTACAGTGTTAGTATTATGCAAGTGACTCTGGGTGATATATTTCCATTTGTTCGATTTTTTGTTTAACAAAACAAAAGCCAAGCCCACCAACCTGCTGCTTTCTTTTATAAAGCCCAGTGGGTCCAGACAGTTTGAAAACTTGTTTAGAAACAAGCCTGCCTCCTGCTGATCAGCTTTTGGCTCTTACAGAGCAACGTTTTATAAAATGTTCAACTCGACATTTTATAAACTAGAAAGAGAGAGCTGAGGAAGAAAAAGTCTTACTAACGTTCGCCATGCAGGAAAGATTCTCGTGAGCAATGAGTTTTAAGAATAAACTTAAGACTTTTCTCTGAGGGATAATTTATTAAGATTTAAAACAAAACAAAACAAAACAAAACAAAACAACAACAACAAAAAAACAACCCAACTCTCAGTATAATCAAGACTTGCATACATTGCATGTGATTGCTTTCATGTGTGCTTGCCTAAGAATAACTATGGTAGGTACGGTGTAGCACAATAAACCCCTCCCTCCCTCCTCCCCTAGGAAAAAAAAAAAAAAAAAAAAAAGACAAAGGAATCTGCATAACTACAAAGAAAAATATAAAAATATTACTTGACTAAGCTGCAGTTTTTGACAGCCAGCATTAGCCCTTACTGAAATCCTTGAGCAAGACAGTGTTATACAGTGCCTCTGAAACCAGTTACCAGTTACCAGCTTGATGTAGGTGTCCCTGAGAGAGCGCACAGGTAAATATGAATAGCTGTGTTACTTTAAGAACATGGAGCATTATTCTTGATTACCAGAACTTTTTCAGCTGTTGTAGTTCCTTATATCTCTGCCTCCTGCAAGGACAGGTTAGTCCTACTGTATTTGCTAGATGTTACTGTTTCATCATAAAACTTCCACGTTTAGTCATCTGGCTCGTAGCTTGTGAAACTGCAGTACCAAATTCACAAGGGAATTTGTGCAGGAGCAGGGCACCAAAAAAAAGGTAGGTCAAGTTTTCATTTCTGTTTCTAAAATGACATGTAACGAACCAAATGTAATTGAGTTTTATTCAGTGGAAAATTCATTTTCAGTTTCTTCTTTGTCAAAATTAAATATTATTTTTGAGGTTGGGTATGCCCATTTCCTGTGTATTAATTTTGATAGGAAAAAAATACAGATGAAGCATTTAATCTAAATGATGCCTCATCTGTTAATGGTATTTTTGCCAATTTTCAATAGCTGATGCTAGTGTTAATGTAACTTGATTTCTGAGCAATTAAGCAACACATTTCATACTGGCAAAATGATTAATTGGAATCTGTTGTTGGGAAGCCAAAATAATGGCTAACACTCTGTGTGTGTAAAATTGAAATGAAATTCTGTAGTTTTATTAAATTTTCAGGCTGGACACTAAGTAGCTCAGGCAATTGCTAATGACATACTGTGCCTTTCGGCTGTTGTTGTTGTCATTGCTAAAGGCAGTAGTGATGGTGATCCCTTGGGAGAGAGCCCGAGAACCTTTCTGGGTGTGGAAGTGAAGGAACGGTTCCTTCATCCAGAAGTGGTGGCTGCGGCAGAGCAGAGCGCACTAGAGAGGAGGGACACAGCTGCTTTTGTTCCTACTGTTTGTGATAAAGCGGACTCCAATCTTTTTTTAAGGAACATTGAATTCACCACGAAGTTGAATTAGACAATTATTGTTTGCCTGAAACCCCATGGCTCCAAATCTGCAGCTTTTTTTTTTTTTTCTTTTTTTTTGTGTGTGTGTTAATTAACACCGACATACGTAATTAGTCTCCTCTGAAGGCACTAGCCCATCTGATCTAAATGTGGTTAGATAATCAAGTCAAGTACGCTCAGAAACTATTTGTCAAGGCCTTGTTTTATCTGTGGTGAATTATTGTCACTGTCCTAAGTATAAAGGAGAAAAAGAGATTGATTAGCTATTGACCCTGGGATTTACTAAAATATGCTGAATTTGAAGCTTGCCAGCACGGGATTTGAAGCTTGTAGCATATGTAGTGGGGGTTACATTTCAAACCATTAGCTTCTAGGGTTGGCTCACTGGATAAGGAGCAAGAGAGAATCAAAACAGTCTGGGAAATTTCAGCCGGGAAGGGAAAATGAGTAACTTCTCTGAGAGAAAGAAATACACGAAACAAAGCGTTGCTAATCAGGGGAGGACAGTTAGAAAGGGAAAGTAAATGAAGGGAAAAGAGAGGGGAGGGGGAATGAAGCATTTAAAGCAAAGGTGGCTATAGGTGAGGTCTGTATTATCAGCTGAAAGGTGAGCATGGTACAAAGAACATTTCTGAAAAATCACATCTGCCGTTATCTCTTATTGCGAATGTTCTTTTCAGCTGAAATCCCGTGCTCCGTTGCATCGTTGCTAATACAGCTCTGTGTCCTGAGGCAGCAGGAAGGGACCAGCTTCCTCTGTGAGCTGTAGAAACAGAAGAGAAAGCTTCCATCAAAGAGGTGAAGGAAGGCACGGTATCCAAAGATGTATATTGGGACCTGCCATTTACAGATACTCCGCCTTGGATCCAGTGTTCTAACGTGAATTTAAATAGTCATTGGGTTTTATTAGTTGGAGGCAAGGAAGGAGAAAGCAGCAGTCAGGCACTAGAGAGATGTAGTTCTAGTACAGAGGTATCCTTCATGTATATCAAAAGCCTGCAAGCTTAAAATCTAAATCAGCAATCTGCTCAGGGTAAACACTTGAGTAGTTGTTCCTTCTTGTTCCAGACACCCGTGTTTTATTTTACCGTTTCAAATCTTTATATTTCTTTTAAAACTTTCCCTAAATGGAATGAGAAGAAATGGAATTATTTTCTGTATTGTCTTTGTAATATTCCTCTTCAGTTACTCACCTTCCTACTTAGCTCTTTACCTGGTGGCCCAGAATTTTGTCTGTCTGTCCGCTTGCTTTCTGAAGTGAATGCCTAAGCTTTTTCCTGCAGTTCCTTTCCGCTGACCTCTTGCTGTAGCTTCATGACTTAACGTGCTTCTGCATGCCTTCCTTGGCAATGCCCAGCTGTTCCCTCCAGAGCTTCTTTACATCATTATATGTAGTTTGAGTCTGGAGGTTCTTTTAGGTCTTGAGTTTGTTGAGAGGGTGTGTGTTTGTTTGTTTTTTTTTTATTTTATTTCCTCATTTTTTCCCTTGTAACCAAGTCTCAACAGTATGTTAATCAAGTTAATCGATGTATGTCCAGAATTAATATATGTTTCAATATAGAGTTTCTCTAGAAATGACCAAACGTCCAGTAGATTCACCCAAATACAATGTTGGCTGTTTCAAGGTAGTGCTAGCTAGCCCCTACACTTAGGAACAATACCGGTACTTCCTTGTCCCTCTTTTAATAGTAAGAGAAAAGATTTGAGGTTCTTTACCTCCACTTGAGGTTATTTACTTCTCTTGGCAGTAGGGCAACAAACTTTCAGTGTTACTTACTGGCAAAGTTAATTGGGATTCAGTATTCCATTGGAGGAATAACTAACCAGTGACGTTATTAACCAGTAGTTGCTCAGGTTATTACAACTGAAACACACGCACAGCCTCTCTCTTAGCATAAATTGTTCTGGGGCAGAATTAACTTTCTACATCTTCCACTGCCACTGTCATCCCCACTGTGTGTCACAGGTGCTTCAGTGAACGTCCAGTGCACGCGGAATCCCATGCTGGCTTCCGTGCGCTGATGCAGTAGGTTTTGTGAAGATACTTAATACACAGGTTGCTCCTGAGGTTTTGTGAGCTGTGTTTTTCACCTCATACCTTTTACTTCCGTTTTTATTTTCACTTAAAGTCTTTGAGGAACAGTGACCGTGCTGTGTTTAGCGGGTGGTGCTTCCAGAATCCATTGAACTTTTAAAATGCATAGCAGTGCGCATGTAATACAGACTTAGGTACGTTATTTCTAGCTTTCTAGAAATATATTCCTACATTTCTACTTTGCTCTGTGGAACCAATTATTTAATATACCGTGAAATGTTGCAGGAAAACCTGATGCAAGCGTTCTGTGACTTCATTGCTAATGTATTCATTCTGAGATGTATTAATCTGTTCTTCTACAGGCACTACAGGCTTTCGGAGGTAATTTGGCTTTTAGATTTCTTTAAGTTTAAACATTTGAAAAAGGAAGTTTTCCCAACTGAGCTGATTTGAATATACAATAAGAGGCTCTGATTTGTGTGCTGCTTTATTGCCTTAAAAGAAATCAGTTACACGTATGGTTATGAAGTTGGTTTTTCTTTACTACAGATAATACTAAAAATTCAGCAAAATCTTGGGTATCTGCTTTTACGAAGAACCTAGAAATATTTCTCAGTTTGATGTCATTAAGTAGCTGGACATTCCAATTTATAAATACGTGGGTCATGGTAGAACATGAGCAGTGCTGAAGTATTCCACTGTGAGAACTGGTGAAGAAGTTGCTCTGTTAAGACTTGCTTTATTAGATAAATAAGTAGTGTATATATAAGGATCACCGAAGTACATAACCAGAAGCAAATTACTTCAATTTTCATTCTTTAACGATAACTCAGTCAAAGAGGTGAAGTTGAAACTTGGCATTTGACATGCTGAATTTCTTTCAATTAAATTTAAAGGGTAATTGATCAGGAAGGTATAAAAAAAAATCTGGTTTTATTTAGGCTATTTCTGAAGAGATACTCACTGACTTAGGAGTCTACTCAGCAAGCCATCTTAAATATCCACAGGGAACATGCAGGCCTAGATTAGGGTTATGTTTTCCACTGGGTGCCAGGATGCTCAAGATTTAGGTCTTTTTTGTTTGTTTGTTTTTCTTTTCCCAAATATGAAGTTACCTTTTCATATAGATCACCTTTGATTTTGGCAAACTGCACTTGTGCTGCTGTTTTCTGTGTTCAGTCTTTATTTCAATTCAATACATAGTATAAACAAGTTTTGGGTAGGGCATGCATTTTAGCAAAGGGGTAGTTAGAGAATTAGTAATACTTTTCTCCTTTGAAAAATCTCCTTAGTCCATTTATAAGCCTTGCAAAAGTCACTATTTTATAATCCATTCAATTTATGCTTTCATTATCTGAGCTTCCCATCTGTTATGCTTGTGTGTTGAAACTGTTCCACTTTCCAGAGTAAAATGTATATATTCACTGGATCACAGAGGAAAGGAATTTGAATAAGAGGACACCCCAGAGAGCTAAAGAATCAAAGTCATGCCCGTTAGAGTGTTCTATTTTGTTTGTTTAACAGAATTTGGACCAGCTTTGAAAAAACAGAGTAGTGTGGTCATCAGTCCAAATCAAGCAGAAGCGAGCGCTGTGTCCTGTATTTTGAAGCTTTATTTGAATCGGTTGAGCTGCTTAGCTCACTATGTGATGATATTTTTTTTTTGTCTTTGCTCACCAAACAAGTCTTGAAGCTGAAGGAAAACAACAAACAAGCCCTACTACTACGACAACAACAAACAAAAACAGTTTTTGATCTTCTTAATGCTGAAGTATCTTATAGTTCAATTCACTCGTGCCATAGGTGACAACATATTCCTCAGAGCACTTATTTAGTCATCTAGGGAACCCTGCTGGTGGAAAATGAGGCTTTTAGGAAATTTCTGTGTCTGTACAGTGGAGGCAACAGCAACATGCAAGTTCAGAAAATCTGAAGTATGAGACTGTTAGTGTGTCACACATTTTATGTGTCCAGCTCTAAACGAGTACTTTCAGTAATGTGACTAATAAATAGCATGGGCTTCAGCAGAAAATGTTCTGTTCTTTGATAATAGGAGGGATGCTCTCACCATTTATGTAGGTTATGCTGGGTTACAAAGAGCTTAAGTTTTTTTGCATAGTCAAGGAGAGAGATACACACTTCCAAAAGGTGGTTCCTAGCCCCTAGGATGGATGATTTTAGTGAAATGCTGTGAAGACTCCTGGTATTACGGTGTTACCTGTGGGCAATTCTTTGCTGGAAATGGGGAACTAGATAAATTCTGGAGAAGATCAGCCTGGTGTGATTCATACCTGTCTCATAATTCACATTGAGATAAAGAGAACACTTTTTTTTTTTTTTTTTTTTTGTAGGACCATCATAAACAGAATTTGTAAGTTGATTTCTATGCTTGTTTAGATTATTGGTTTACATTAGATTTCTCATTAAAATTCTATGCTTATAGAGACAGTTTGGAAGTAATTCTCTTGCACTCCTCAATGTGTGAAATAATGTAAGAAAAAAATTCTCTGTTTTGTAATATTTTAAAACATGTATATAAAGGTGTAACAGTCTGTTTTCTTTAATCATAGTCTCAACGTTCAAATTGCCTATTAAATGTTCCTTATAGTCAGTTTTGGAGAAGGGATCTCAGCTGCAACTACTGTGTCAGTGCAGGATGGAATAAAATATATAAACAGTTCTGCAAAAAAGCAACACTAGTCTTTTTGCAGAGTTATAAATCTGCCTTCTGTACTTTCCCTATCTTCTCTCATATGCACCACCAGAAGTCAGCTTGTTAGGATCTAATGGCATATGAGAGTTTTCCTTTACAAGACTCCTTTTTGGAGTTTTCTCTCCATAGAGGAGACTGGTATTTGATGACCTTCTGAACCAGCAATTCTGTTTTCTGAAGCAGAAAATTAAGTTTTCTCTTCTTTACTGTGAAGAAGCCAATGTGTATCTCGTATTCACGCTAGACTGTTCTGACATACAAGCAGCAGAAAATGTGAAAATAGCGTGTCCAAGCAGCTAGGATAGCAGAACACAGTTTTCCAGCAGAATCTGTATCAGAAATATCTCACAGGTTCTGATTCTTATTCATACTAAGATATCTTTAAATTGCTCTGGGAGTGCAAAGAGGTTCCCCATGGATGGGGGTGTAATTTATACTCTTTGCACTGCCAAGAGACCACAGTGTAAATAAGAAATCAGATTCCCTCTCGATTCTCCCCAACAATATGATATCCAGATTTCAGCAAGGCATCTGAATTTTCAAGAATAAAGAAATATGTAAGATACTTCAGGTAACAAAATTAAAATAAAATGGGATGTTGATCTTAGATATTACATGCACAGGTGCTTTAGGAAGAGCTGAAAGGGGAGGCAGTGAAAACATTTGTCCCAAAATGTCAGGTTGTGTGTGACCACCGAAGTTGGTGAACAGATGTCTTCACTTGCATGGAGTTCAGATGTTCACCAGGGCAGCAGCTTACAAAGGCATCCTGGCAGAAGCATCCGGCCCCTTGCACTGAGATTCCCACTCAGAGGAAACGCTTCATCTTCTGAATCCTGACAACTGGGATTTTCAGGTTATGATGCTCTGGATGATCAGCCCAACGGTTTGTCTTGGTGCTGGTAGCGCTTCTCTAATACTTCTCTATTATCAAAATAAGGTAAAATACTGGATCAACCCACAGTTATTTTTGTCTGGAATAGTTTTTCTCTGGGGTCCTTCCTATAGCTGTACTGTAAACCTGTCCAATAATGTAATTTCTTTCTCCTGCTGGACATTATTCTGCTCCTCCTGTAATTTTGGTTGGAATAGCAGGCGCTGGCATATGGGTTTGCCATGTGCAGTCAGTACAGCAGACATTTGTCTCACGTGAAAGACATAGGGTTACTTGTAAATTTTATTCAAATGCACTGTGTCCCAGTTTGCTTTTCAGTAGGTGGTACAGCCTTTCTTGTGTCTTACTTAGCTGAAGTAAATAAAGGAGTTTATGCTTAGATAAAACTGAATTTTGACATAATATATGTGTTTGTACTTGCAGAAAATAAGGAAGTGAAAATACTATCTTTTTCCCATCCTGAACACAAATGGAAGGAAGGCTAATCAGATGAGTGGAAACGGCACAGAACACTCATATTAGAGATGGATTGGATCTTGTTATACATGCTCTGTTGTTGGCAGATGGCTTAACATATTAAAATGGACAAGAGAGCATTACAGACAGCATGGCATCATAGCTGTACAAGTGGAGACAGTTAGGGCAGTAACTCATTGCAGTTTGGGGAGTGACTGAGAAAAGTAAATGACTCTGTCACACTTAATTAGAAAAGGAGCAGGAGGATAGAGACAAGTATTGTCCCTGCAGATCAAGCGTTAAATCCCCAGTACAGTCCATACAGCTCCTTAGCTTCCTGACTGCATAGGTGATAGGACTTTTTACTGATCTGACAAGTCATGAAGAGAAAACAGCTCTTTAAGCCACCAAAGGTTACTCAAAGGGAGGAATACTCTGAAAACGGACAATTCCCTTCACTTTCTTGTTAGATAAATATAGGTCTGGCTGTTGTTCTCACCTGGATTTCTGTTTCAGTGCTTAAATGAAAGATGCTTTTTAAATTTCTGTGCATATCTGAATAGCAGAGCACCTTCCTAAGTCCTTTCAGCAAATTTTTGCCTATTTTCAGTGCAAGCAGCATTTTTGAAACCTTATAGCTGCTAGGAAAAACAAGGGACTTTTTTTTTTTTTTTTTCTTTTTCTTCTTCACTAAGTTTCAGAAAGTAATTTCTCCTTCTTGGCAGTAAGCTTTAATCATATTTAGCAGTGATCTCCTCCTCTTTAGAGTTCAACTAAATTAATAGGTTTGAGATGTCAGGAGCGTTCTGTCAGGTATCTAAGGTGCAGGGATTATTTTAATGGATTTTTAGTGTGCTGTGATCAGTTTTTGGTTCACACTCAGCATGAAGTAGCTTTGGGTCAGCTCATGATTCCCAGCAGACAAATTCCCTTGTACTGGGATCACTGTTGCATACATGGGGCTAGCAAGCAAGGCATGGTGCTCTCCTGTACCCCACTGCAGGCAGGTCGCCAGATGCCGCCCAGGGCAGCGTTAGGGCAAGACGGAGAAGCACCAGCAGCAGGTGTGCGTTGGATGCAGGGAGATGAGCCCGGGACCTCACCTAGCTCTGTGCCCTGCTCTGGGGTTAGCAGGAAGAGAGGAGGGGGTAACTGAAAGCATGACGATGCTGCAGGTGCTCTGAACTGCCCAAAGGAGTTTAAAACACAAGTGGGGATTTAGTTAGCTAGCTAATTTAGGTGCCTACAGCTGGAGCAATGAAATACGTCCAGAGTTTCTGTGTATTCTCACAGACTCCTACAGCAAAGGGGCTACATGGGCATGAAATGTGGAGTTTTATCTTGTTTTATTGACTAATAAATTTTATATGATTTGCAAACTTTCTTAATCCCAGAAAGTTTTGACCATAAATACAGTTTATCCAAACTTATCAGAAATCCTCCTTTGTTCTCCAGAAGGATCAGTTGTTAATTGTCCATTCCCCTCTCTGCCATTTGCCCAGTTTCTTCCTGTTCAAGCTCCTGCTGCTCCAGTTTATGATCTCCCAGGAGGTTCCAGGCAGGCTCTCTGCTGTTTTATTGTATAAATAAACAAGAAGCGAACCCCGTATTTGATGATGTTGCTCTCTACAGCTGCCACCCCACCAAGATATGAAGTCAAACAGAGTTGCTTTAGGATTAACACAAAAGTCCTTGTTACCTTTTCAGTTTTTCTATATATTTTTTTTAACCAAGTTTTATGAACGAGAATAGGAAGGCTCCTGAAGGAGGAGCCAAGCTTTAACTAGAAGACTTCTTCCAGAAGTATACTTCAGTGTCGCTTGTCATTTGGTCTCTTCAAGACCAATGACACCAGACTCCCTTAACAAGTCCTTCCGAGCAGTTGGACAAGCTCACCGTCAGCAACGTTTTTCATGGGACACAATAGCATTGAAAGCATTGGCACAGTGATGTTTGAAAGGCAACATTGAATTTTTCTGCTTTGTTTTGTGATTTGTCGTGCAATTAGCTAGCCTTCAGTGTATCGTCTCCTTAATTCACTAAAATGCCAAATGTTACGCTACTGGCATGTAAACAACATTTTAGATGTCCCTAGCACCTAAGACAACTGTTCTCTTTACTGGCTTCACTTAGCCTTCACATAGTCTGGTGTATTTTACCTTTCTTTTCAGTGTAGAGAATCCAACTGTTCCATTATAAATCATCTGATGAATTTTTTAATTACCATGGATAAATCATGTATTATTCCTGCACTTCATACTGCAGCAAAACTCCAGGTTCTTTCACTAGGAACTTACCTTGAATGAAGCAAATCACCAGTGGCCCAAAGACATTTAAGTTTGCCACTTCCTAGGGAAGCTTCTTATGTGCATTTACCTCTGTGTGACTTGCAAAGTCCTTTAAATTTTATTAATTTATGATATTAAGAAACCTGCTTTTTCTAATCTTAGTTCACCTTTTTTCCTATGTTGCAGTACCTTTTCAATTCTAGCTTTGGTGTTGCTGGATATTTTGTTTTGAACGTACGGAATCTTTAACGAATAGGGCATTTTCTCAGTATGTTTAACAAGCAAATTCAAACCTTTTTCTAAAGACTAATTATTCTGAATGGCTGACATCTTCCAGTGCTGCTTCTCCCTCCTCAAAACAGGCCTGAGTTTCATTTTTCTATTGCAGTCCGTTCTTCTGTATTGCTCAGAGTTTACTCTTCAGATTTAAGAGCATTTCACTTGTTCTCCAGTCAGTGAATCATTAGAGTATGCAAGCCTGCCACATCACATTAAGTGTGTTGGTCATTGATTGCATCTTACTTTCTGTCATCTTATGAGGGACTTTCTTCTAAAGATTTTACTTTATATGTTGCTGTTCTTAATGTGGCTTCCTTCTCTGCTGTTTGTATGTGTGTGAAGCACCCTATTGGATAACGTTCATTTAATTACAGGGAGAGATGGAAAAATGGGCTTGGTGATAATATTTCATAGGGCTTAGTTACAGTAGTCAACGGCTAGGTTCTATGGAGAACAAAACCATTTCCTATATACAGGCAGAAAAAATGAAATTTGGTTTTTAAGGTGCTGATGTATCAGGTAAAAACTTCCAATAAAAACTGGTTGCAATGTCAAAATCATTTACTGTTCTGCTTTACCCTTTACATGTGATTTGAATTGCTTTACGGAAGTTATGTACATTTTATAATTAAATCGCTTGTGTTACTTTATAATAATTCTGAGAAAGGCCCAGTGACTTTCCTAAGGTCATGTGTAAGAAACTGAGACAAGGCACTAATTATATATACTGGATAAAAAATAAGGTGCTTCAGTGCAAAACCTTGATAAAGAATAAAAAGGATCTAAAATGTGTGCATGTTAAAGATTAGCCATAAAATCTACCATAGGTCCAGTTATTCTTTGTACAACCTTACTAACTTGAAAATATGTGGATATAGACAGAACACACACACATACCCAAAGACACATTCATTCAAATGTCTCCCTCCTCCAACAGTATTGAACAGAACAGGATGAATAAAAGGAATAAAAGTTGCAGTTTTGCTACTGTACTGCCATGCTGGTACAAAAAATCAATTTCTTTTGCTTTGGAGATGGCAGGTGCATTCTGAATGTGGTACTTAGTGATCCCGCTAAGACAGTGAAAAAAAGTGAAAGAGATGTTAGGAGAAAATGCATCCTTAGAAGAAAAATCAATGTTTTTAATTCATTTCAATTTCTCATTTTATGAATTTCATTACATCCAATTCTATTATAAAAATCCACTCTCAATATGGCAAATAATTGGAAGAAGAAAGTTCAACTGGGTTTAATAATTCATTTATCTGAGTCTTCAAATGTTTCAGTTTTCTTCAATAAAATATAACAAAATTATGGAAGATGATATTATCAGTCCAGACAAAGTCTTATGCATAAAAGATTTATCCAAATAATTCATTCTTGTCTGTACTTTCTATAAATTCATACTAAACTAGTTCATCACCACCAAAACACAGCGATTTAAATGTTTTGCGGGAGTTTATACAGTTATAATACACTTACAGTCTAGCTGTTCCTCATCAGTTCCTCTGAATAAAGCATGCTACGCTACAGAAAGCCATCGCTGCTCGGGAAGAAAGGCACGGCCTGCTGCTTAGGTGGTCCAGCAAAATATGATGTGAAATTGTCTTGATTTTGAAATAGGGTGCATAAATACTGACTTTGTTTTCTTGCCGTGCATTTAATAAGGATCTTTGTTATGGTCTGTATTTTACTCTCCTGCAATGGAACATCCCCAGTTGTCCCATTCATGTTCAATTATTCTATTCCTGGGAGACCATATGAAGTTGAGTTTGAGCGTGCGTGCTGCCCTGGAGGCTGGAAGGACAACCTCCTCGGGTGGCCACCCCATGCCCCTGCCTTCCTGCTCCTGGAAATCTGGCCAGGTGGGATCAGTTGTGTGGATGTGGGAGGCTGGGGGGAAGCTCCCCTGGGTAAGGGCTGCACATCTGACACACAACACGCTCCCACACCCCTGGAGGAAACTTGCTTTCGGTCATCCCGCGTCCTCCTCCTGCTCACTTCAGGCAGGCAGTAGCACTTTTAAAGCTTCTTTCAGAAGAAATATTCCTCCTAAACATGTGTTAGAGAAAGATGGTGAGGTTCTAATGTATCTGAGCCTGGTAGAAGAACAGCTTTCCTCTTGTCAAATAAACTGGGTCTGCTCGCAGCAGGCTGGTTGTCACAAGAGATCTTGGGAAGATTGCTTGCAACCTATTACCATTTTGATGGAGAGCAATAGGCAATGGCCCTTTCTTCCATGTTGGTTGTTTCTTGGAGTTGCCCTGCAGTGTTGCATATCTGTTACATTCCTTACATACATGGCCAAGAGAGAAATAAAATGGCTCCCTCTGAGATGCAGGAAGAATTAAAAAAAAAAAACAAACCAAAAAAAATCTGATGGTCACTGTGCTTCTGGGAGGAGCGAGACTTCAGTGATCACAGAATATTGAAACCACAGTCCCTAAAACTCAGAGACAGCTACAGAAGTCAGCTGTTACAGAGAGGTGGCTGAGGTCTTTTTGATACTACTTATTATCCCCCCTTTTAATGTAATTCTCAGGAGGTAGCTGATTTATTTGAAACTTTGTCAGACTAGCTTATGTAATAAGGGATTGCAGTTCAGTGGCTTCAGGAGTCCAATGAAGAATTCCTGTTTTTAAAGGAGAAAACCTGTATTTCATCTCTCTCCTGTCTAGAATTCTTGCTTTGTTTTATGACATGTGGTTTGCCAGAGCACACAAGTTTAAGGATGGGAGTTTTAAAGAAATAAAGTGACCTTTTTCTAAACAGGAAATGCTGTTGTTGACAAATCACATTGTGTTTTTCAAATTCAGAGGGAGAAGCCTTTGGCCACTGCAATTAGTTTGTTGACTTTGCAAGTAGAGCTTGCTCTGTTTGCAGTCTGAGGTTTTGAGTTTCTTGAAAGCTCTTCTGTGTGTGTACTGCATTAATTATTTAGTGTTTTGCTACTAGTCCCTGTTTTATCCTCCCTTTAGATATCAGGATCTTTGGGTATTACAGTGGGCAATTAACACAGCTTGCTAAAACAGCTTGCCACTTCAGTAAAAAAAGAAAGGGGGAGTCTTATTGCCAGGGAGGATGTGTTGTGAATTATTACAGTTAGGCTGAGGCTGTGGTAGAAGCTGGTGAATTGATCTTTTATTTATACATGGAGATTTATATGTAAGGGAAAAAAAGATGTGTTGAAAAAATA
The DNA here is from genome assembly GCF_003259725.1 of Athene cunicularia. NCBI lineage: Eukaryota > Metazoa > Chordata > Aves > Strigiformes > Strigidae > Athene > Athene cunicularia. Next base: position 5,616,824 of record NW_020799106.1, read on the forward strand.
TGGGGAGTTTATCTGCTTCTGGTAGGTTAGAAAAGCTGGAGGGCATGGGCAGGGCAGGGCAGGATCATATGGATTTGATGGGAGGGAGAAAGACCTTTCACTCCAGAAGCAGTTCTGCTTCCCCCTCTCCTGGCCTCTCTAAGAATAAAGAACAATATTTCATGGTTGCTGTGGCCTCCAACCACCACATCACCCACCAGTCCTTCCCTGTTCACAAAGAGGAGATCCAGCAGGGCACCTCCTCTGGTTGGGTCTCTCCCCAGCTGTGTCAGAAGTTGTCTCCCACCCATTCCAGGAATCTCAGGGACGGGTCCCACTCAGCTGTGTTGTATTTCCAGCGGATGTCTTGGAAGTTAAAGTATCTCACAAGAACAAGGGCAAGCGATTGTGAGATTTCTCCTAAGTGCCTATAAAATATCCACCTCTCTGTCCTGGATGGGTGGCCTATAGTAGACTCCCACTACTCTGACACCTGCCCTGTTGGCATTCCCCCTGATTCTAACAGAAAGACACTCTGTCTTCACTACACTTGTGCTCAAAGCAATCCTAACAGTCCCTGACATACAGCAACACCCCACCACCTCTCCTTCCCTGCCTGTCCCTCCTAAAGAGCTTGCAGCCATCAACTGACGCACCCCAGTCATGGGGGACATCCCACCATGTTTCTGTGATAGCCACTACATTGTCATTTTCCTGTTGCATCATGGCATCAAGCTCCTCCTGTTTGTTCCCCATGCTGTGTGCATTGGTATAGATGCGCTTCAGATGGGCTGATGTCCCCAGCACTTGTTTGAATTTAGAGGTCTTAAGTGCAGCCTGAGCTTTCAGTTACCATGGTTACCGATCCATCCCTTGCCTCCACTGAGATGGCAGGGTGAGGGTCATCGCTGTTGCAACAGCCCACAACCTCTGGTAATCTTCCCTGGGGCTTATATCTGGGAGTTCCAGTTTTTAACCCTTCCCCTTTCAAATTTGGTATAAATCTCTCTCAATGAGCCTGGCTATCTCCTGCCCCAAGATCCTTTCCCCTCTCTGGGACAGGTGCAGCCCATCTGATGCCAAACCTGTGACTGAAAAATCCAAAGCCCTCTTGATAACACCAGTCTTGGAGCCCCAAATTCATCTCGAGTTCCTCATCCACCCCTGCAACTGAAGGGATGAAGGAGAACACTGTCCCCAACATTGGATCAAGACAGACTCTTGCCTAAAGCTTTTCATGCATTAGACACCAGGCTCCAAGGTATTCTAACAGAGTTCAGTTTGTGACCAGATCAAACATTTGTTTAATCACAATCAGAACACATTATATTGTGAAATCTGTATGTAGTAATATCCAGGGACAGGCCGTGTCTTATGTACAAGCTATAAAAGCAAAATAGAAAGAGAAGAGCCTGGGACAAGCGGAATGAACATGGAATAGTTTGGCAGTTTTGAGTCTTGAATTTCTTTCCGATAACAGGGTCGCCTGCACCCTATTCATTTTTTTACCGTGTTTATGGGTTTAATTCACAGTAACTGTTTCAGATGAGGTCTCTCAGGTGGGTACAGCTGTTGAAATGTTAGTATACATGTGCATGCTCCACTCTTCCACAGCCCAGAGAACGAGAAGTTCTTCTGGGAGGAAAATCAGGAAGAAAAGTTAGAGGATGGGATGCTGGGGGAAATGAAGTATCTTAGTCATTCTTGTTAACAAAACCCCTATTTGACTTGAAGTTATTTTGGCTTGTGTAATGTTTGCACCTAGATAAAGATGATTTCAGTGAAAATAGAGCTCGTTGTTAGCCAAAGAGTTGTCTTGTTACACTTTGTAATATTTTACCCAATATGAATATCCTATTCAAACTCTTCAGAGGTTAGTAGACATATTATTCTGTGCTCTTATTTTTAATTGCTGGGGTTTGAGGTTCCAATTTACTTTAGGACTTTACTTTAGATGCAGTTGCTATATTCTGCAATAAGATGCAGCTTTTTTTTTTTTTTTTTTTTTTTTTGATAGACTATTTCAAAACCAAGCAAATTGAGGCTGAATACGGAAATTCTTCACCTCACTAAGATTAAACATTCCCGTGCTTCTGATAGTAGTGGCTATGAATTCTAACAACTTTAATTTATCAATAGATAAATATTTTTTAAATTATGAATGGATAAATTTAATAGGTAGAATAATTACATTTATTATACATTACTAATTTATTAATGTATTATAGTAATCATTACCAATATCTTATGTATTTTACCATATATAAAATATATAATAAATACTTTAATTATATAATTATATAAATGGGTAAATAATAGCAAAAGAGAGTTATTTTTCTGTCAGGCCAGGGCAAAGATCAGCTAAGCATTAAGGCAACCAGATTAGGGGCAGAGTGTGCATGTGGTCTTCCGCTATTTGTGGTTACTTCACTTCTGTATGGTCTGTGGCACGTGTATAGTCCATATGTAGAGTAGTGGAGTCCCCCTGTAAGGTGAAATGTGCCATTGGAGCTGTTTGCCGGGAGTAAAATCTCCGTTGTAAGCTACCGCTTCACCAATTTACCCCTTCTGTAGTAATCCATATAACTTTGGGGTAACAAATGTTCCTCTTAGTAACCATTCCTTGCTGATTCCTGATATATGTTGCTACCTAAATGTGCCAGCAGCGTGGCTTTGATGCAGCAAAGCACTTACAATGCTAAAACAAAGCCTGCTGAACAGATTAAGCACAGGCTTAATTATATGTTTTGCAACAATGGCAGAGCCATGAGAGTTCTTTTCAGTGGGAATCGTTGCTTATGCTCACTGTGATAAAGTGTGATGAGGTACGTTATATCAGAATGTGTTGGAAGGTAAAACCTATTACCATTAGTCTGACCAAATAGTAGCTGTCAACTCAATGGCCACATCAAAGGCTACATCACTGGGGTTTGTTTTGTTTTGTTTTTTTTTTTTTTTTTTTTTTTTTTTAAAAAAAAAACAAAAAAAAAACAACAAAAAAAACCCAAACCAAAAAAACAAAGGAAAAGCTATTTCTGCCAAGGTTTCCTCACACACACTCAGTATCTTACCCAACATTTGCATGTTACAGGGAATACTACATCTGAAATGAGTAATTCCATTTTTTCATTACAACGATCTACATGAATCTGTCAAAAAATATCAAACCAACAAAGGAGGGAGAAGTCTACCGTATGCTATCCAACAACTTGGCATGACGCCTGGTTTTAATAAGTCCGAATCCATTGTCTGGGTAGCATGTTGTATGTGCCTTTCAAGTTTTTGTTAAGTCTCTTTATACAAAAATCAAATACCAATGATAATAAGGTTTAATTGGTTTTCAAAAGAAATACTAACTAGAAGCCTTCAGGTTTCTAGTTGCTTTTTCAGTCCTCTTGCGTTGGAAATAAACTTTGAAACCTTCAAACACTTGGTGGCAAATTCTGTGCCAAAATGTGCGTTTCATAACTAGATCTAGTTGGATTACCATTCTTCTTTAGGTGTTGCCCTATTTAAGGAAAAAGAGATTGCAGTACCATGGCACGAAGCTTCTGGATAAGGAATTAAGATTTGGTCAGAAAAGGGGCTTTTTAAAAAGTCTGTTGCAAGTTGTTCCATAACATGCTTTTGTTAACAAAAAGGATGTACTGTTCTATCTGATGAGTAGCCAATCAAAATTAATTCACAGATATCCTTTCCTAGAATGACGCGCATCCCTTAATGTGTTCACTGGTGGGGGATCCATTCTATGTAATAGGTACATAAGCAAAACCTGTAGTATGTACCTTAAACAAAAACACTGGAAGAACTGATCACCTTCTCTCCATTGATACCTTAAAAAATCAAAGTACATGAATTTATTCTCCCACATTCAGACCCTCAGAATTCACTTAGTAGTAAAAAGATAGACGTAGAGGTGCCTGGCAGCTGAGATATGATGTTTCTGAAAAACAGCACTGTCACGGCTCTTACACTTAGGAACAGTGTTTTTGTGTTCCTTCTTTTGCCACATATTTTCTGATCTGTTATGTTCTGCTGTTAGTATTTTTTGGGAGATGATGGGAAGGTTTGTTTGTGAGTGTGTTTTGCTTACACTGGACTCATGTGTTATTGGCTGTCAGCTTTGGTCCTCAGCTGTTGGTGATGCAGAAAATTAATGGAGTCTTCAGCCCAGGCATTATGATAATAGAGTGCTTGAGGATGTGCCATCAGCACCCCCATGACTCAATAGCTCATACTACCAAAAAGCTCTTTGCCCTTGCTGCATTAATGCTGCCCATTGCCGCATTAATAACCTTCATATTTTGTATTTTGGTATATTAAAGTTGGCGCCCCGACGTGCCTAAATAAAGACACGTTATTTGAAATGCAGCAAGAGAAAAGGGCAAGGAAGACATATTTTCTTTTGGGGAGCATATATTTTTACTGGTGGTGCGCTTTCTACCTGCTCAAAAGCAAACTTCAAGGTCACTGATTGGTCTTAGACAGCTTGAATGAGGGATAACATTTTTAGAGAGCTGCTACAGAGGAACTACTGTCTAGGGGATGTTTTACTACTGAACTCAAAACACCTGTGCTGGTTTATCTGGCTGCTCAGCAGGCCACACAACATTTCTCCTTGGTCTTTTCTTGTAGTGTTTTGAGAAGATGAAGTAAAACAGGACCCTGCAAAATTGAGGTGGAGGGGCTGAAAACCTCGATGCTGTCCTTTTGTTTAAGGAAGTTGCAGTATCCGAGACAGGAGGATAATGCTGAGTGAGAGCATAGACATCAAAACGATATGAAAATAGGATAGATGGAAATTAAAAGGTGGATTAGAAGGGAATAGGACGGGTGGGTTACTTGGTCACTGTGTACAAGTAATGCTAGAAAGTTGCAGGGAAGGGGTTTAGTGGTTCCTCTCCTCCTTTCTTGGCTATCCTTGCAGACAAGAAGCCCAAGCCCCTCTGTGGAGCCACTGAGGACCCACTCCCGATTAAATTCCTGAACGTCGTATGAGCTGTGGCTCCTCCGAGGACACAGAATCTGCATGGTGTGGTTACGGTGTGTCGGATGATGAACAATAAGAAACAGTTTTAGTCCGGGCAAGCCTATTCCCATGGCTGACAGTAAAGGGCAAAATACAGAAAGCTGCGGAGGCAGCCATGTCCAGATGTGCAGGACCTCAGCTGGTGATGCTTAAATAGGTCACCTGCTGTGACAGCTTGAATCTTAACGTGTGACGAGGTACTACTACATATAACGTTACATCTGTTCTCTTTCCTCTAGTAGAGCGCTTAGTGATGGCTGTGTAGCAGTCACTATTGAGCAGAGGAACGTGGTGCAAACCACACAACATTTTTGCACACCAAATATTTACACAAGTAGCAGTAGGAATGGTTTGCTGCCTGCTTCTCCTGGTTGGTGCCTACCCAAGCTCTGAGAGATGACACTGAGGGTTTGGGCTTTGCAGCTTGCTGGGTGAGGTCCTTAGTACCTTGAATAAAAAGTAATATGAGAAAAATTAATCCATGCAATTTGCTGTTAGGAAGGCTTCCAGTATGTGCATCAGTTGCTGTAAAGTAACAGTTGAGTGAATAATGCAAAGTTTATACTTAGATAATCTGCAATTAGGAGCAAGTATAGGACAGAGAAAATGGAGGAGTAGACTGGGTTCACAGAGGGAGAGGAAAGCATGAAAAAGACTCTTGCTGTTTTTTAACTTGATCTTTGTAAAGCTTTGACGCCAGGGGAATTCTGCTTTCCTAGAGAAATCATCCCTTTGAATGATGGTCTTTCTCCACCAAAGAAGCTGAAAAAAACCCACAAAAAAAGTTACCTTTCTTCCTTTCTCCCATGCCCTCAGCCATGCTGGCTAGTTGGGCAAACGGAGAACGGTGCTCTGTTCTGTATTTTGAAAGCCTGGGAGCAATTTCCTATCATGTTTCCATCTAATAAGGGAGCCCTGGGAACTAAGCAGATATATCTACCTACCAGCAGGCTTGCTGGAGTAGTTATCACCAGCTCCCTTAATGTCCTGCCCCCCTGCTTCCCTGAAAGAGCAGTGCCAAAAAGGCACAGCCTGCCCCACAGCTAATGAGCTACATGACTATTTTCAGCCACTGTTAAATTATTTGCTGTCTTCTATAAAAAATAATTGAGAACTACAGCAGAAAAGTCAATGGCTATAAAATGGCCAGGCTGATAGAAGACTGAGAGTTCAGAGGAAATATCCTGCTTGACGAGGCATCTCTGTAGTCTCCAGTCTGCTTAAATGCAGTCATTTTCACCATCAGAAAGTAGAACATGAATATTTTCTATCCTGTAAAATGCTCCTTAAAAATAAAATTGCTAGATCTATCTCTTGCACTGCAAGCTTTCATCTTTATTTCTTGTATGCTGGAGTCAAAAATTAGTCCCTCAGCCTTCAATTCCTTTGACCGTAGCAGCAAGTTTCTCTTGTTGACAGTAGACAATGGAGGCTTTGAAGCATTTTCCTGTTTTGTTTTTACATGACTTTTTAAGCCATTTCTGCTTAGGATATAATTTGTTTCTCTTTGTGCCAAGAAAGTTTTCACAGAGTTGTGGTTTATTAATTGGAAGGTGACAGTTTTCATTGCAGTAATACCATTTGCAGTGTGCAATACAAAATCCGTAAGATCTTTTTCATCAGCAGTGCCAGTGCATTTTCTTCACTTTAAGAAGTAGTTCTGCAAAAAAACCCCAAGCCCACGAACCATCGTAGAAGAAAGAATAAGCCAGTTCTAATGATCTCCCAGGGAAAACAAAAATGAAGTGTATAGCATCATCTGCTTCATCTTTAATTATTATTTAATTACTCTACTAATATGCTCTTCAATTGCACTCTACTGGACAATTTTAGATGACTGCTTTTGTTACGTTAACTTTTTCTTCCCAGCACCCTAGTGGTTTTAGTGGGTTATTAGAGAGAAAGTGGTTTATTAACAGTTGTGTATAACCAGAGCTGTCTGTGTTACAGGCAAAAGCCAGTGGGATGCAGAGCAGACCCTAGAATTAGAACATAATTATTCTGGAGGCAGGATCCAGGAAGAGGGCTGAGGAGAGTCACTCGTGCCTCAAGTGACCACCAAGAGCTGCTGGCAAGGTCAGGGAGGATGAGGGAGGTAACCGGTACTTGTCAGGGGTGTTGGGACTCGGGGGGTTGCAAGGCTGTGAGGCAGAGAACAGGCAGCATTCACTGGCTGAGCCCAAAGTGCTGGTCTCTGATGCAAGATCAAGATGTCCTGCACCATTTTATCCTTCTGTCTGGAGTTTCAACAACTGCCATGTCCTCTGCCAGAAGTACCACCCCTGCTTGCCACCCTCGCTTCTGCCCTTGCTCACAGGCACAAGGCTGCTTTCTCCTGCACACTCGCACATACTGGTCCCCTCTCTGCCTCTTCCAATGCCGGGCATTTGTTTTGTTTTGGTTTGGTTTTAAATCCAACCTGAGGGAATAGAATTTTATTTACCTTCTTATTTCCTGAGCCAAATATACAGGCCAAGTCCCCAAAGTTTAACCAAGAGCTTTAACTCATGGAAAAAGTAGAACCTGGAAGCAAAAATAGCAGGTATGACCACATAGAATTTTACTGTCTACTACTGGTAAAGACTTAAAACTATTTTTTTTACAAAGAAAACTTCTAAAAACTCATTAAAGAGTTTGCTCTATAAACACATTTTTCTTAAATACATCAGTTGTGAGTCCACAGAAAACAAACAACCCAAAATGCCTTTTGAAAGGAGCTGAAGACCTTTTACAAGCATCTGGAAAATCAGACCTGCATGATGTCAGGCTGCTTAGTCATCTTCTTCAGCAGAGATGCAGCTGTAGAGCTTCCCAAGTGATACCAGGTTAAGTTGGGGGGGAAAAGCACATTGGTGTAAGTGCAGAGAAGGTTACCACAGCTGTTCCTCAGCTTCCCCTCAAAAAAAAAAAAAAAAAGGAGAAAAAAAAAAAAAACCAAACAAGCAGCCAATTAGTTATGATGGAGCAGTTTTACTGTGCACAAGAGCAGGGCTCTGGGGGTGGGCAGAGGTAGAGGGCCATGTGGGTTTACATTTTCCTGAGGGCCCAAGAGATGAGAGGTCTTTCATTACCTACCAGGAACAGCTCACTTAAGGCAGCAACGAAGTGACTGGGACAAACTGCAAACTATGCTCAGCGCTGTCTGCAGTGACAGAAACTGCTGTTTACAAGTTAGCATCACTAAATACTCAAGGAAACATCAGCAGCAGTGAGAGCGGAGTGACACAACCAAGTTGTTTATTAAAATAAAAATTCAACGGCGTCGTGAGTTGTAGAAATGGCACGAATGTGTCCTCTTGCACTAATGTGCTTCAACAATGAAAAATACAATCTACCTCATTTTTTTAGTGCTTCACTGAATTATTTATTATTTTTTTAAATAAAATTGCCTTCAATTGTCCATCGTACTTTGCTTCGTAATGTGGTAATGGGGAGAGGACAAGGCAAGCTAACGCGATAATCTGAGCTGCTGAGGTCAGAAAGCCTTGCAAAGCCCCAGCTAAGAGCAGAGTTTTCAAGGGACGTGCTGATACGGTATGGACGTCGTGCCAACACAGAGGCAAGCAACAACAGAGTGAAAAAAACACATTCTGAAAACTGGGGCTAGCAGGGATGAGCAGATTGCAGGATGAACCGAGTAGCAATTTTTGAATAAAACTTACTGAGCGGCACATCGTCCTTCAGCATTATTAATAGTGGCATGGAAGTGGTGGTTCCCTGCTTCACCGACCTGCCGAGGGGGGGTAACGGGCTAATACACTGGGCTGTTCACATCTTCAGTGTATTACACTGTTTCTGCCTCCTTAGCCAGGAATACACTTCACCTCGTTATGTTTTCACTGGGGTTTGAAATTTAGCCAAGAAAAGGAAGTCCGGATATAATTAACTCATCATTCTTTTGGCTCTTCTCAAAAACCAGCAGTGAGTTTTGATTTTCTTGTGCATTTAGGGGGTTGTTTTCTTCCTAATAAATTTCTGTGTAGTAGGAATAGTATTGGAAGTTGAGATCAAACTGGCTATTGAGTATGGCCAGGATAACAGAGCAGTGACTAGCACTGCAGAAAGGAGCATTAAATTAAGCAATAAAGTGTGATTTAGTGATACTAATGCTAGAAGAACTCTCATTTAAACCCGACTGAGTACACTTAATGTGCTGGAAGGCTGGCATTTCTATAAGCAAACCTGGCAGGGCTTTTGTTCTGGGTGTTCACTACTGTTGGAGACCAATCGGGAGACACATTTAAAAGAAAATAATAATCCCACAACACAAAAAGACGTCTTCTCAGTGGTGTCCATGCTTTTTATTAATAACGTGATAACAAGATACCAGTTACAAACATTTGATGACAAGGTGAGTTATATCAACGGTGTAACCCGGAGACATAAGGATTTATTAAGAGAGTAAGACCTCCCCAAAACAAGGTGATGACAACTTACCTGGGGGGGGGGGGGGGGTAGTCTGAGGAGGTAGGCCAGAACCTGAAATACTACATGGAGACTTTGGCTTTAAGGGGTGACGATAACGTACGCTCTCCTGATCGCCATACCACAGAGGATCTTTACCTCAGCTCTGCTTAGCCTGCCAGCAGACCCACTGGAAGTAGGTTGTATGACCTGACCTATACTACCTCTGCCTGCTCTGCTTGAGTGTCAGCTGCTCCCCCCTCTGTAGCCCTAAAAGGACTAGCGAAGACGTAGACACGTTGTTAAGATCTTGATGCAAACATGCTGGAGGGAATTCGACTTGGAAAGAAGTAATTTTTCTTCCAAACTTCTCCTTTCGTTTCATTTAACAGATAGTAAAGTTAGGGAAGGTGGAATAGTCCACATTGTGCTAAGTAGGTGCTCTGCTGTGCAAAACATGGTAATAAATGACATGGAGAGGCAGCCCATAGTCTGGAGCTGCCTCGTAACGGCAGTCAGTGACACACCGTGATGCTCTGGCAGTTGAGGGAGCCCTTTCACCTTAGCAGATACAAACAAAACAAAGGAGCTCTTTAATTGCCAAGCAAAGACATCTTGAGTAAGAAGACTGGAAAAACTTAAGTGACATGGCAGGGAAGACAGGTTAGATTCTTAAAAAAATCAGTCCAGGCCATGGATTTTGGATTCAAGCAGACAACAGAAAAATTTTCTATCTCTAAGTATCTTACAGAAGCCTAATGGTGATCAGAAACAAACAGCACTTATCTTCATCACATACTTTGAGATATAGTGCAGCCATTTAGCAAGTTGCTCACCAGCACAGTCCTGCATTAAGGACTCTACTGTCATAAGAAAAGTAATTTAAATCACTAGAGTTACCTTGCAAAAATCTCATCATTCCTAAGATGCAAGATATGTTTGTGTGTATTTCACACACAGAGCTCAGAATAATGATTTATTTCGTATTTGTTCTTTTGTGCAGTGATCAGAAAAGATTATTGTTAATATCATCTGATTTATCTGAACTTCCAAATGTAAGTCAAGCAGATTTATTAGGGCTCACAGAAAGTAGCAGGAAGCAGAACACAGATTAATGTTAATGTTTCAAAAGGCCTTTTAAAGAGTTGTTATTATTACTGCTAGGTTGCAGTCAGTGCTTTTTTTATTATTATATTATTACATCCATGTTGTTATAACACTTTTTTGTGTTTCATCAGATATTTTCAGACTTAAATTTCCAAGGCTGGGTCTTGGACGAAGGGAGATCTTTAGATCTTTCACTCTAGATGCAAGCAGGCCAGCTGATCTGATCCCGGTGTCATGGTGCTGATAAGGGATGTGCCCCAATAGCACAATGTTTAGAAAGCTGTACGTAATAGAATAGATGCAGTTTAGTGTCAGCCACATTCATCCCTGGTGAAGGAACGCCTAAGTCGAGTGACTTGGGACAGGCTGGAGAGTTGCATCCACCTTTCCACCCACAGCACAGGCCCCCGAACTATCACTCAACGTGCTCTGCTGAAAACCTGCCAGTATAAAGACATGATAGTTTGTCACTGGAAAAGAATGTTTGTTCTTGTTTTTTCAACCGTGTGCTTCTAATTAATCCAACAGCATTTTCAAATAATTTAAACAAGTGTTATCTTACAGGTTTAGGGAAAAGCAAAACATTAACGTATATAATTATTAAGTGGGGAAAAGATGAAAAATCATCAGAAATTCAAGATAGGAACACGACAAGTTGCAGAATATTAGACTATTTCTCTGCCTCTAAATTCACTCATGACTTGAACAGGATGGATTCTCTTCTTTGCAGAACCTTTTCTGACAGCTGCATAGATTTCTTCTGGCTTCTCTCTTTTAATTAGGGGCTTCTTCTCTGGAGCCTTCATCCTCCACATCACAACAGGATGTCGTGGGCCAGTAGGACTCTGAATCTTGATAATCTTTGTGGATGCAATATAGGACATCTTCACTGTCTGCACCACAGCATTCATTAAATTTTTGGCAGCCTGAATTAGTGAAGTGACGCTATCCAACTGTAATAAGAAACAGAAACATTAGCCTAGGAAGCCAGTCTGCCTTTAATCACAATATGCTCAGGAATAAAAAGTAGGCTACCATACTAAACCCTGATTTCTTTGTTTTCCCTTGGTGTGTTTGATCATTATATTCATGTTCCACTGCTCAGACTTAAACTGATATACAGAAATTTATGCTGGTGGAATAGAAATGCTTATGTTGATAATGTTTGTTGTTATCTTTTTTTTTTTTTTTTTAACATGAATTCATGATGCTTGTCTGCAGGGTCTCATTGCAATTAGTACTGCTGGATAATGAAACCAACTCAAAAAGGAGTTAGGAAAATGTGACCTGTTACTTCCTTTGTACCAGCACCAGGCAAAGACTTCAGCTGCTCCTGTCACGTTTTCATGCTCCTGAGCGATGATGCTGGGATACTGGGAGGTGGCTGGCTTTGTCAGAGCTGCTGAACCTTGTCTCAGCAGCCAAGATTTTAAAGGGTAATTAAAAGTGGGATAGCACACAAATTACAGTGACTGCGTGGCCTCTCAAACTGTCTAAGGAGCGCCAACCATAGAGGCAGAACGTGGAACAAGCTAATCCTTATCACCTACTACCATCTTCAACAGCACACGACATAGGCATACAAGCCTTGCAGTGGCATTTGCAAAGGCATTTTCCGTTCCTTACTCATGGAAACAGGAAATAGTGCGTTTAATTCCAACTGAAAATTTACTAACTGGAACAAAACCAACAGCTTTAGTGAGCAAGTTGGCTGTGCCACACGGCTCTCTAGTGTAACCCAAGCACCGATGGCACGGCTCCCATGGCCAGCCAAGGGCTGCACAGCACCTACGGGCTGAAAGCAGAACGTGCTGGGAGCACTGTGCTGTCTCAGCCACCTCCTCAGCCCCGGTGACTTTGTAGCCTAGCTGGAGGCGCTGTGCAAATGGCAAATATGATCCTGTGATGTGTGGTTGAGTAGTGGCATTTTATTCTGTGCTAACCGCCCCCTCCTAGTGAATCTTAATCTCAAACTCTAGGTACAGATCCGGTCCAACGTGCTTCAGGAGGTTCCAAGCAGGCTGTAGGCAGAGTTACTACTCTGATGGGGAGAGCTATGATCTTGGAAGAACAAGCACAAGTATTTGCCAAAAGGCAAACATTGGCAAAAAATCCCAATGCCTGTGATTGGCCATCAGTATTACTTCAGCCCTTGAAAATGAGAAAACAAATAAAAACCTTGTTCTTGTTTCTGTTCTCAAAACACAGACTGATAAGGCTTGGGTTCATCCTTTCAGAAGTAACTGGAAAAACAAGCACATAAAAGGGGAGGAACTGATAGTGCGTGTGTGTGTGAGTGAATATGTGTGTATGGGGGTGTCCTTCCACGTCTCGTGGTCTTAAAATCCAAGAGCAGAGAGCTGCTGTGCGTACATTTGCTGGAGCTGTGTTTGACATCAGGCATTGTATGTCACCCGGGGCACTTCAGAAAGTATCACTGCACATCCAGTGCACTCAAACAGGAAAAAATTATACCATTTTCAGTGACATCTTTATGATTTTATTTTTGGTCATATGGGAAAATTTTTTTTTGACAGGGTCAGCTAACAGCGGAATGATGCTGTATTTCATTTTGAGCACAATGCTTTTTGTACCATTAAATTTCTTTTAGATTTATCTGCTTGAGATAAAGGTTGTCTTCCCACTTCAACTTAAGCTACCTTTGCTGTTGTCATAGTGCACTGAAGAACTGTTAGGGACAAATATAGGGCATAAATCGTCTCAGTGACCTAAATGAGTAGCTTTTTATCCTGAAAAAAGTCACTACACTCCTATTTAATTACAAGGCTCACAACTCCAATTTGGAAAGGAATCTCGAGTCTGAATACCTTTAGGAAAGCCCTCATTTACATATTTATTATTTATTTTATTAGCAGTATTTTATACTGAGAGTTATTATTTAGAAATAATTTTAATGAAAAATATTATTTACATTAATTATTTTTACCTGGGCCACCTGCTATTTTATGGTATCCTCCCCAGAGCAGTGGAGTGTTAAAAGCCAAATTTACATCAGTGTGCCAGGATGAGAACAGTATTGGGTTTAGGACAACATATACATTTAAAATGCGAGATGGTCTACTTGCTAGAAGTCAACTTTGTAGAGCATATGTGTGTGCATGCACGTGTGTGTGCACACAGAGAATGTCAGCGTGTGAGAACACACAGTACATACACCAAGCCCATTGTTCAGGAGTACTTCTCACTTGCATGCGTGCGAACACTGAGGAAGCCCACTATGGTTTGGATGTAAAAATAGTAGGATTACGCTATACGACTGGAAAGCCTCCATTTCAACTTCTAAACATCCTCTTAGCTGAAACATTTGTCACCTGTAAAAGCAATGAAGTCAGTTCTCCAAACAAAGACCATCGGTTTCCGTGGGAGAACAATCTTGCACTTTGTCATCCAGCCTAACCGCATCGACCTTTGCAATACACAGATTTGCAAACTGAGCTGCTAGGAAAGGTTCAAGGTCTCCTCCCCTTTGCCGGGTCAGATGAATTGACCAGGGGAGAGGCGTGTGTTACCATCTGGCTGCATGTCGATTAACACTTTATACACACACACACACACACACAAATGCAAATAAGGCAATAAAAAATGTGGCCAAGGGGCTGGATTTTTAGTTGTATTTCGGAAACACCTCTGACCTGGCAGAAAAACCTTGCAGTTGATACCATGTTTACTGCTTCTCTCTGGAAGCGCCAAAAAAAATTTACTAATCCCCTCCCCACAATCCGAAAGTTGAAATAGAAGCCTGAGGGAATGCACACGTATGTATGATGGCAAACTGAAATTATCTCTGTATGCCAGGAAAAGGCGTAAAATTTACCAGCTGGCCTCTGAAGTTCATTCCTTGCTGCAGCATTTGAGCTTTTTTAGAAAAGGATTTCCAGTTTATAATCATCATGTAATCTTTGCACGGTAGCATTTGAACATAACATGGTAGGTGTACGTGGGGCCTGCGATTTATAAACTTGAGGAAAGCAGGCTGCCTTGCCGCTCTACCAGATTTACCCGGACAGCAGAGGTTTTGTGATACGATTTAACATGACGTTTAAAGCGCACGGTGACCTCCAAGCCTAAAGCTTATTTCAAATGCCGCTTTTAAACCAAAGATTTTTCTAAACTTCCCGGCTGTCAGTAAGGCATTCTGCTCAGAGGACTCGGTATGTCTTCAGCCTCCAGCATATCACTTTTTCTAGAAGCTGACTAGTGTTGTAGCATTAGCTCACTGGCAGATGAACAGACATGCTGTCTGAATTTCAAACTGCTGAATTCTCACTGTCACAATATATATTATTTAGTTAGAAGAAATGAGAAGGAGAGCGAGAGGCAAAGTTTCATACAAACTTTTTTCTTTCATGCTTACTGGAGGATTAATTAGAGACACACACTTGCACACAGACACAATTTTAATTATCTGTTGTTTTCTAGAACAGCTGACAACGCCATGATCCTGACAGAGTCTTAAGAGCTTTGAATAATAATTATTTTTTTTTTCCCCCCTCCAGTGGTCAATATTGGTGGCATCATACACACTCACTTTTCTAGCATTGGCTGTATAGGAACACCACTAGGAAGCTGCTGTGTGCAAGAGGGGGCAAAAGAAAAGATCATTTTGGTTCTGTGGCAGAAGGCGCATGGGCTTAAGGGGCGGGTTTTGTCCTGACGTTTTTCAGTGACTGTAATCCTTCCACTTTTTCAAAAGCCACGCTAGGAGGCGGCAGGCTGGGCAGCAAGATGGGCTAGTGTTCTTAAACTATAATCATAAGTATATGCTATAAAGAAATAATAAATAAATGTCATGGGTCTCTATATTTGATGAGGTTGTAATTACAAACCAGTATGTGGCATGCTAGCCTCACAGTTTCACAGGGGCTCTGGGGAGTGGGCACCTATCAACTCCAGGATTTTAAATGCTAAAAATCTGAAGACTGGATTACAAAACCAACTGCACACCTGTACTGAAGTGGCTGAATTCCACTGCCCCCTTGCCATGCCACAGGTACGGAACCTCTGCCATATTATTTCAGTTCTACAAAAGATGCCCTGAGATACAAACAGGCTTGAAGAAACAGCTACCTAAAACAAAAAAAAAAAAAAAAAAAAAAAAAAAAGAGGTGGTGTCTGTCAGGACAGGCAGCAATTGCCTTTAATTTCACTTTGCTCTTGGCATCTCTGCATAGGCAATGAAATATAGGGAGACTTACTTAATGCTGATCTTTAGACTATCCATGTTACTGCCGTGTCTTAGTGTCCACGTTCTCCCTGAGTTTTCTTACACTACTCTTATGTCTGACCAGAAAATGTGGATATGCGGGGGAAGTTATTTCTTAATTGCATTCAAAATTTTGGAGAAGCTTTTAGAAGGTGTCCTTGGACTACAGATGGTAAGAATCAGGCCATACATGTTATGTTTTTTTGGGTTTTTTGTCTCTAGTGAGCAGCTGGCTTATACTTCAATGCCAGTAGCATTACAGAGTTTGGTGTAAATCTATTGTTCTTCTATAAATCTAATGTACTCAAGGACAGTCTTCACTTGGATGCTTTTACCTCCGATAATCAGTAAGCTCTTCAAGGTCTCGTAACGTATCTAGGAAAACTGATGAAATGAAACTTGGCATAAATGAAAGATTGATAAAGTACTCATTGATCAGTTAAGTTCGTTTCATTTAGAAAGATGTAGCTGCAAACTCTTCAATGTGTAGCGAATGGTACATAAAGATTCGCTAGCAAAACAAATGAACCGACCCCAAACCAAAAGCTGTTTTATTTTTGCGTGACTCCCAGTTTTTCACTTTCCACACTTTTCCATGGAGACAGCAGCTCCATCCTCCACACTTCACAGGTCTGACCGTGTCAGGCAAGACATTAATTCATTAAAGGATTTAGGAACAGCATCCCTTGCCATATCTTTTCCTCATTTAAATACGTCATTTGTCCTGTGAGTGTTAGTACTCTGCAAAAGGAATAGAGAATGATTCTATAACCACTGTAATTTACCTTTGTGATTAAACAGAGACGATGGATACAGACCTGAAGATAGCACTTTTTAAAAGAAGAACCAGTCACCCAAACCCCACTGCCACCAAGAACCAGACTGGCAGCACTCATGCTGAAATCTCATCTCAGCATTCCTCTTCTGTCATGAGTCCTGGGTGCAAGTAAGCAAACTCTCCATTGAATAACCAAGTGGAACAAAAGGGAGTTCAGGAAAAACTGCGTTTTGAAACTTTATTTTCAATTTCTTTACACGCATTCTATTTTTTACAGTTACGTAAAATAATTTCATGTCTTGGCAGTAGTCGCTGTACATTACTATAGGAAGTTTAACAATATAATAACTGATATGGTCAGTTATTTTTATTTAATGTTCAGAATGATTAAGAGAATCATGACTTAGAATTTAAAGAAACTTTGTCAAAGTACTTTCTGTTCAGTGTACTAAGAAACTTGTGTTCAGTGTACTTGTTCAGTGTACTGAGAGCCTTGTCATGTGTCAGTACGAGCTGTTGCTGTCGCAGTTAAACAAATATAGAATTTCCTTATTCTTACAGAATGTCAATCAGTCAGTCTCCTGCTCACGTTCTTTGCATAGATTTGCAGACACTGTCTCTTTGACATAAAGAAGTGGAAGACAATTGTCCTCTGGAATAAAGCTGTAAGAGACTATGCAGAACAATACTCACAAAATGTTTCTCGATATGTAATGTGCCAGTCTGCTGGAACCTCAGGGGTGGTACTCAGCTGCTCTGATGTGAGCATTTTTTTTTTGCAGGGAACTGGTTTTAGTTTGGGTGTGGATTTATCAATTGGCTGTTTGCAGTCTTCCAAGTCCTATTTACAGTTCAACCAGACTTTCATCTGTCATACAGGTGAAAACTAAGAATTGCATATCAAATACACAGTTCTTTAATCAGTGTTTGAAGTCTGAACTCAGAATTCTTTTGGAAACAAGGTCAGTTATTAAAAATTTATCTTAATTGAACCACTAGCTTTAAATACATTCCTAGGAGCAAATTTTCTTTCTTTCTTACTGAGAGATTAAGACAGAATTTTTATTTCTTTGACAACTATTTATGAAAACGACATGAATTCTCTATTTCTATGAAGACTAGTGAGCTTCTGAGTAGTGATGCATTTAAGGTGTAAGGAGTATTTATTACATCATGCTTTTTCTTTTCTTCCCACTTTTTTACTATGTATAACAATTTGCTGTTGTGAATTATTTTATGGTTCCTTCACTAAGGGTGCTATATAAAATAAAGCAATTGAATCCCGTAAGATTAAGAGTAGCAGAACACTCCAAACAGGTAAATTATTAAGAGTGAAATCCTGACTGTTGAAGACACTGAAGATTTCCTGGGCCAGGATTTTAACACTAATTACTTGCCTTGTTTTCTGAGGCGAGGATGTTTACATTTCCACAGTTTTTCCTCCACCCAGAACAGCGATAATTTAATTTTAATGAAAATGGAGATCTTAGTGTAAGAGTGACATCAGAAGATGATGTTCAAGAAAGCACAGGAAAAAGTTCAAGAACTGGAAGCACTTCAGTAACTACCATGTTTCTTCATATAACTGCCAGATGATAGATAAAACCTGTCATGGATTCAATCCTAGTACATGTTACATATAAAATAAGCCAAAGGGAGACTTGCCATTGTGATTCTTTTTTTTTTTTTTTTTTTTTTCCCCCCACTACCGGAATCTGTTCCCTCAGCGTTTTGCTTTGCCATGCTCTCCCTTTGGGATGAGAGATTTCATCCTGATGTGTGGAACTGGCTTCGGGAAATCTGCCTCACCATTTGGGTGGGTAATCTGGAGGTGTTTATATTCAATAAGCTGAGTTTTCCTAAAAATGTGTCTATTTTTGGGGTTATCTCTCTTCATCTGGCTGTCTAGTAATTACAAGATACACCTCAAGGGTATTTGGGGTTTGTTCTGCATTTTACCCATTTTTCAGGTGGGGAAATTGAATCTAATGAAAATCTCCTTGAGGCTATGTAGGATTCAAAGAACTGAAATTGAGTCCTATAATTAGACCAGGCCCTGTGTCCAAGTTAAATGATAAACAACTTACATAAGTACTGTAAAATTGTTTCCCTTTAAACATCATAATGGAACATATGCTTAGACAGGCGGTTAGCTCAGTCCCTCTCAAGTACTGCTGCCTTCACTCGCAAGATTTTAAAAAAAGAAAACTATTTTTTAAAAAAACGTGTCCTTGAGAAAAAGAGAATAATGGTTTAATATATTTCCTTGCTGTTTCCATCAGTTGCTTTAGTTTGTGAAGAAATGGAGCGCTTGCTGCAATAATCTTTTACATGCACTGAGGCTGAGAAGTATAAAATACATCACAGATCTTGCTCATTAGCAAAGTCATTATTATTAGGAAAAGTTAACTGTCTTGTAGTCTACATTACCAGTTATACTTCTTGCTGCTTTAAATTAGTTCTTCTCAGTAGATGCAGTTTAGACAGCAATAGCAACTGAGCTGTCTGTAACAGGAAAGAACATACCCCTTGCTTTGTTTCTGAAGGCCAGGAGTTCTACAGACACACACCTGCCAGCATGGACTAGGCAAAAGTAGTAACTTGTGTAGTACTTTCACATAAAAAAAACCAAACCAAACCAAACCAAACCAAACCAAAAAAAAAAACAAAAAACCAAAAACCAAAAACCCCCACACCAAACCCAGTGAAACATTTCTATCAACTCTCAGTAAAAGAATATGCTAAAATAATATACCAGCTCTTAGGGGTTAATGTTCGCTTTTAGAAAATTAGTAGTTTAGTATTTTCGGAATCAGATACCAATGTAAGAAGTAATTTTATGTATAGTGTAAGCAACTGCACTGCCAAGTTCCCAATGACATGGAGAAATATCAGCCCGGAGAAACAAACCGGCTGAACAAGGAGCAGTAGGTGTGCCTCTGGCACACACAGGCATCGGCGATGTCAGAACAGCAGCTATGGACTTAGAGCGAGGCAAAAGAAAAATGTTGTCATGAAGGCTGCACAGCAGGAAAAGCAGGACAGTGGTACTGAAGTCGGTGGAACAAACTGTCTTCCTATAATAAATCAAGTGGGCTGTTAGAGCAGCCAATATTTCAACATGATTGCCAGCTTGCTGCTTGGCCCTTTGTTCCCATTCTTCAGTCTTACGGGACCTGCAGCTAGGAAGCCATTCTGCCCATCTGGGCTTCTCTTTCCGGAGGAAAAAGCAAACCCAAACAGAAACCCAAGAAGGAACTGAAATGCCCTGCTCCCCATCCCCTCCCCTGCCAAAGGAGCAGCTCTTAAAGAGATCAGCAGAACTCCAGCTCTTGCTGCCTGGCTCCTCTCTAGCAGAAACCGAAAAGCTCCAACTGTAACGAAGGCGTTGAGCAGCTGCCACGGCACTCACGCGTTGGCTGAGGCGCAGCTCTCCCGGGGCATGGCTCTGCAAGGATGGGACCGTGTCAGCCAAAGCTCTGGTGGCAGCTACAGGTACCCTACCTGGTATTGCTCTACATGCTAGTTTACAGCTGTGACTCCGTGTGTTTTTACCTATGGAATGCAGCCTTCAAAGCTGAAACCTCTTCGTAGCAGACTTGTGCTTGCAACTTTTAATTCATCTGGCATGGGAACTCAGTGGTAACTCAGTTAAGAGAACTAGTCATTTAAATCCAGCCTTCAAGCGTGAAGTTAGAAGTATTAAAGCACCTACATTTGGCAGAAAAGCGGACTTATATCACTGTTTAAGTCTGGTTCTTTAGATACCAACAGGAAGTGTCAAAAGATAAATCAAATGAAACATCTGCAGGAAAAATAGAGTGAAACAACCTTCAGTGCACAGGTAGGGCTGGCTAACCCGAGAGATCTTTTCTATGCCATTTATCAAATTCTGTGATACTGTAACTGGGAACTGTCTCTTCCAGATTTCTATTTTCTTTTTAAGGCCAAAAAGCATGATGTCCCATGCCAAATACAATATAAAATGAAATACAAGATGATGACTGTAAATAGCACAAAACAGAATTGCCTGGCCCAAGTCAGAGAGTGTGATGCTCACATATAAAATATGTTAATTTTCTGCCTGGTGCTATAATTCTCTTTATTTAAAGCAATTATTGGGGAAAAAAGTGAGCTGTCAACATGTAAGCCTATCATAGTGCAGTACTTGTAAATACATTATCAGATTATCTACATAAATGAATGCAATTACTATCAATCTGCATACTGCAAATGTTACACCATTATTTTGTGCCTGAAGAGGCACAAATTTATTCTAATTAATAGAAAGAATTGTCCATTTCCTGTTTAATCACACGTAGTGAAGAGTTACTGAGTCCTCACCATTTTTGCTTGTGCAGCTTACAAATTGGCAACGCTCGCTGCATTATTAAAAAAGTTAAGTATTTTATGGGAGCATGAAAGACTAAATACTGATTAAGGAAATTTTAATGAATGAAAAAAACAAAACTGCAGTGAATAAAGAATTAGAAGGTAATAAATAATTCACACATCTCTTCCTCTCTTTTTTCTGTCTATGACCTTTTTATAACCACCATAACTGGAGCTCTGAGCATCACCGAGCCACTGGCTGGAATGAAGGTGCTGGAGCTCAAGGGGAGGGCAGTCAGAAAGGCAGGTGTCCACATAAATGCAGTCAGAGAGTACAAGATTAGATGGCCTGAAGTCAGAAAGCTACTAATTGAGGAGAGTAGTTGGGAGGACTATCAGCTGGATTCGCCCCGAAGCATTCCAACTGCCCCAAGCAAACTGGCTTGTTTAACCTACACTAGTGATACGGCAGGGGTATTAATTTTAGTAAGGAATGTCGCAGGGGAGGTTGTCAGAAGAGTGTTACAGGGAAGAAAAGGACAAGGACACAGGGGACACAGATGAAAACCAGCTGAAGAAGATATTGTGATGTGCACTGACTGACTGTGACCTGTGTTTCCGAATTACAACATACTTCTTCATAGGCATAATGCTCTTTGCTGTCATGGGATAAGTCTTAAAGTGAACTAGGATGGCAGTCAGCAGTTCCTCCTTAGGTACAGTGCTTCTGTAGATGAGAATCCATTTTCCTGTTCACAGAGATACTGGTGCCCTTATCCCCTGGCACTGCTGACCACTGTTGTATGGTAGTGTATAAGGTTAATCTGTAATGCCATTTTATGTCTGTTTTACTTTCTCCTCCATAGCTTCATCCAGAAGATGATACTGGTAAGACAGATGTTGTGATTTAGCTCTATTTCGAGAAGCCAGTTCTTTCTTTTACAGATCTACAAATATGTGATAGAGTAAGTCTACATCCTCTGCTCCTCATCCCTCTATTCTTTCCTTTGACTTGGTCTTTAGGCTTCAACTGAGGATATTTGTACATGAACCATGACTCATCCTGTGAGGAAAAAAATTCCATGAGGCTCATTTAAATCCAAGATCCTTGTGCACAGCTGTTATTGGAGGAAGGGAAGTGTGGGGTAGATATAAATGCCACCTTACATCCATACAACAGCACTTTCATGTGTTGAATTGTGGTCTGCCACCAGCTTTTGCTCAATCAGTTTCGCTTTTTACAGCAAAGTTGACTTGCCAGTGTGGAAGCTGATACTAATATCTGAATGTGGAAATCTGCAATCTCTCACAGGAGAGGAGCTTTCCTCCTCAGCTCTTCAGTTTGCATCACCTATCACAGTCATGAGGGAGAGAGGAGATGACAAAAGGGAACTGTAAGAGCCAACAACAGACGGCTGAGGGGTGACCAAGAATCAGGTAGTTCTATCTTGAGGATACATGTACACGGGTACAGAAGAGAGAAATCATGGGGAAACAGTGAAAGCAAACAACAGAAATATGTTTATTTCCTAACGTCATTTCTAATAGACTTGTTCCTGTAACAGATCTTTACTATCTGCAATCCCCTCTATTGTTTCTTAATCATGCCCTATGTCTTTTTTTCTGAATCTCATTCTTTATTAGCACGAATGGATAAATGAGACAATATCAAGACTGGGAAGAATATAATCCTATTCCAACTACAGTTCTGACTCCTTGGAAAAATAACTTTGCTATTGATTTTATGTGAACAAAATCTGAAGTTTTAGTACTGTTGCATAAACCATAAAGAAAACCTTTTGGTTTATGAGTGAAATTCAGCTGTCTGAGCAGATGCTTCACATAATCAGGGCACAGATGTTCTATCCACATATTTTCTATATTTTTTTCCCTATTATGTTCCCAGATCTATGGTGTGTGTACATGGAGGGCGAGGGCAGGGGGAGAGAGAGAGAACCTCTGTGCTTTCTTACACAGAACTTTGTAACTTTTTCCAAGGCCAGGTAACCTACATGACCAAATTCTTAAGCCCCCACATGGACTTCCAAAGCCAGAATTTGCTCCAGCTTTTAAAAAAAGCAATTCAACAATCAGCCCTTTTGTATCAGTGCTGAATTTCTCTCCCTCTCTGCTTATCACTTTGTCCATTCAACATATTTTTAACTCCCATATTCTCTTAAAATTGAAGTGAGTCAAACACAAATAGTTTATTTACATATAGATTAGGACAAGCCTTATAGGAAAGCCATTTCGGTTAGGTTGCATTTTCATATAATCACAATTTTAATTGAAAAGACACAGATGAACACAGTCCGTCATGAATGCCCTCCCCTTCCCAATAACAGACATTTAGACCAGTGAGACTTTTTTTTATAAACGTTTTTTTGTAACCACTGATACCAACCAGGTATGTCTCCACCGGCTTTAAAAGGGTTTGGTTGAGAGCATAGATCCCTTGGAGCATTAGCTGGCAGTTTTTCTCTCTTTTATAGGCCTAACCATAATACTTATATTTAAAAATAAAAAAATACAACTGCTGTTGGAGCATTTTCCAAGATTGCTTTAACAGAGTATCAACCAGAATTTACAGCATCTCAGTTTGACTCCACAAAACACTTCCAGAATTGTCCAGGACTCTAATCATGTTCTTAATTTCCACTGGCTCCAAGCTAAGTACCTGCTTAGTGTGTTTATTGAACTGGGACTGAGTCAAGCATTTATTTGAATATGTAATTGCTTTCCTGAAGTGGAGCTTCTGGATTCACACATTATATGTCCTCATCCTCCTTCCTTGAAACAGGATTAAGTTCTATGGTCATCCCTCTGGGATTATGAAGTTAAATTTGGGGTTTCATTTTTAGAATTAAAATTTTTGCACCAGGATCGAGTACTTCCCACTGTCTCCTGTTGGACTGCTGTAGTGGACCTCAGGGAGGATTATGGCAGATTCAAGGTTTGACCTATCTATCTGTCTGTCATGATCAGGGGGAGCATGTTAGGAGCACAGAAGTTTGGGTAAAAAGCACTAATACTCTAAGAAAGATGTGAACAGTTTATGTGCAGGTGAGTGGGAGTATGAAGTACTAAAACGAGGCCTCCAAGCACAGAGGGGTACGTGGATTTCTGTTCCGTGGGACCACTGGAGGTAGGTTAAAGACAGCACGGGAGAGTTGAGAGCACTGATAGCAAGAGAACATGCACAAAGGGCACGAAACAATGACATTTGGCTTTATTAACACACACTGCTCATGGAAATGCTTGTAAAAAGAAACAGCTAGGAAGGTAAACGATTAATTTACAATCCAAGTGAAAACAAGTGTTTGCTTGAGAAAGTAAATATTCAATTCAAAATTACTTCTCTGTAGGTTCTAGAGGTTTAAATACGGTTGAAAAAATCCTACAAAAATCAGTGTTTCAAATCTCACGTCAGCAATAGAGGCTGCATTTCTGATTAAACCACATAAAATGTACCAATAGTGTTAGCGATACATATATTCCAGTCTATATGAATGAGAGGTTATCAGAAAGAGAAAAGTATTTAAATTGTAAGAATGTGGGGTGGGAAGCTTTTGCTACCTGTTTTTTTGTACCATTTAGCAGATTTTATGTCTTGAAATCATAATCCCATATGCTACAGGTAATAACACTAATAATCAAGGCATGTGTGAAGATGAAGGCATTCTGTGAATGCCTGTGGTCAGATCTGTGCTGAGAACAAGTGCATAAAAGTTCCATAAAACCACAAAAAATATATTTTCCATGGCTAATGATACTTAGCTGTAATGAAGCTAATGACTGTTATATTAATGCAAAAATCAAAAAATCTACTCAAGAATCAAGTCACCTTGCTCTCAGTTTTCTTTATTTCTGTAGAGATGTACAATGTCAGTCACCATTTCTTTCTGAACTGGAAGTACACCTCTGGGGATTTCTTTTTGTGTACAGACACAACTACCCGCATACCCCATATATGTAAGTAAATGAACCACTGTCTTACAATGGGTTACAGTTTTTAAAACCATATTAATCCAGGATAACAGTGAAGAATAATAAGTTTTGAGGATTTAAATGAAAAAAAAAAAATAACCACAACCAAACACAAATGATTACTGATTCCTTTTAAGCCATGAGTATTATGCTTCACTGTCTTAAATTCTCTGTTTAAGTGAGCGTATAAAACCAGTGGGGAATAAACTAAGAGATTCAGAACTACACTGGAACAAGCACAGGAAAGCACAGATCAAATTTAAGATTTACTTTGATGAACAGAGTAATTTATACCATTTTTCTACTTACGGCAGACATGATGAGCTCTCCACCCAGATTCTGGATTTCTGCTTTAACTTGACTGCAGATTTTCAGTTGATGGGAGTACAGCTTGATCTGTTCTAGATAAGCCAACAAATCCTGTTTGCACGATTGGTCTGGACACTGAAGATTAAGAAAAGAACAATTAATGAAGCATTTCAGCACTTGCTGATTCGTAATTTTGTCTCAGACATCAGGTTAATATTTCACTGAGGAGTATTCAAATTGTACACGAGTATAGTTTGCTTTTCACTGCAGCGGTGTCAGGTTGTGTAGTTCGCTCCTCTTGTGAAGCTTTTTAACAAAATAATTGGAGAAGCTCATAATAATCCTGAACTTCCCCACATTCACTTTTTATTTAACACTACTGCGCCTGCCATAGCAATATTTCTAAACAAATTCTTGAATATATGGAGTAACTACTTTCCCTTCGATTCCTAAGAGGTTACGATTTGGTTTTAAGAAGATACCTACATTAACAGTGATGCTTATGTGGGCACATGTAGACCTAAATGCAGAACAATATTAACATTATATGAGGTTATGCTTTTTTTTGTGTGTGTGTGTGTTCTATCCTCAGTTTACTCCATCACAGATCTTCTGTATCAGTGGGAACAGAAAATAAGAATGTCTTACAGAAAACTCCCTGATTTCAATATTTTAAACAACACAGTTGGTTTTTATTATAAAAATAAGCATCTTTCTACTCTCACTTCTGTGAACTCCCAAAATACTTGAAGTACTTTGAGGGGAAATAATTGCTCTGTGAGTACCAAGCCTGGCATGCATTTGTTCTAAAGCTGCTTTTCATTACTCTGGCAGAATAAAGGGATCTTAAGGTGAATGGTGAGTCCCTATTGTACTACCACAGCTGTAAACAGTGAGCATGATAAATAAGAAATAGATCCCCACGGTTTTCCAGAGATGTGTTTTTAGTTTGTGTGCTTTAGTTACATTATAAATATAGTCACTTTCTTTTGATAGGAAATTGTGTTCAGCTTTGTATATTAAAAAAAGAAAAGATGTGTTCCCACCATCTGCAGTGGCAACAATCATTTATGGTTTCATGTAGATATTTAAACTTTTGGTCTTATGAAATGATGGTCAATAGATTTAAATCCAGAACCTGCCAGAAATCAGAAAAGTCACCAATTCTATTCAATTCACGAAATACTTTACCTAAACTACTGGCTTTGACGGAGAAACTCTACACTTGTTTAAAATGGGGGTGTGACAATTCTACTCTTCATGACTGTGCAATATGTTCAGTTAAGCAAACCAATTCATGTTTTAGATTTAGGAAAAGATAACAAGAATAAAAAGATAACAACAGATAAGGAAGATGAGACTGAACAATTTTAAATTAATTAATATGAATTAAATGTCAGTCCCTACCTCATGTTCTGCTAGACCCGTTACTAAAATATTTTCTCTACTTTGGCACAGTTTAGAAGAAAAATCGAAGATGTTCTTGACATCCTCTCTCTTTTACGTGTGATGTTTCCAAACAGTTAGTGTATTACAGAAAAATATACTAAAATATCTCTTTGCTTCTTCCTTACTCAACACTGCTTTAAGAACTGAACAAATCAGTATTTAAATACTGGTATCTCAGTGACTGTTTAGAAAACTGGAATAGTCATTCTTTATTTAATTTTAATTAATAAAAATTTGTTCTTCCAGTCAAATACAGCTGTAATCCCTTTAAGCCCAGAAGTAATTATATCAAGACAGGGTGTATTTCCTGGAAGGAGATGCTTGATCCTCCATTATTTTTTTCTTTAAATACACTGTGATTTTTTTTTTTTCCCACTGGAAAAACTCAATAAATGGGCAGATAGGGTGCTTATATAGTGTCTCATCTGCTTCAAATATTGTCAGTGTCAATTACAGAAGTTCAGGGACAAGAATAATTTAACTTTATTATATGGCACTCTTTTATGGAACAATATTGACAGGCCCGTCACATTTACTATCTTCCTTATATACCATTAGAGAAGAAATGTGTAACATTTTAGGAATGCTAAATATGATACGCATCAAAGACTGGGAAATTGCCATGCCAGAACAAGACCTTGAGGCTAAAACAGATCTGTGAAAATACTGGTTCAGTGCTCAATAGCATTCAAAAAAAGCAAATGCTAGGCAGTATTAGGGAAAAAAAATCTGAGATGCAATTATGTTACTGTACAGTTCTGTGGGATACTGACAGCTTTCCTACATACGGCACATATTTCCCCTCCCTTACCCATATACAAGATATACAAGAGAACAGGAAAAGGACATAAAAGATCTTTATGAAGACAGGTATCTTTCCTCCAATACAAAACCAAGAGGTCATCAAAAGTAACTAGCATGAATTCAAAACAAAAGGAGATGGTCCTTAACACTGTGTTGTTAAGTTGCAGATATCTTTGTTGCAGAATGGTTATAAAAGGTTCCAGGAGCTAAAAAAAGTCACTGGAGAAATTAATGAAAAAATACCAAGGACTATTTAATGTATCAAGTGTATAAAAAGTATGCTTGATTAAGTAAATTCTGGAGGGGCTGAATGAGCTTGGGAGACCATATGGTGGGAGTATCATGAAACACATGCCATTATCTCATGAGATCCGTATATATTCACTATTAATTATTGCCAGCAACATGATATTGGCCTAAATGAACCTACAGTCTGACCAAATGTGCTCATTTTTATGTACTTTACCCATAAAACTTTACAAGATGATACGGTCGAGGCAGGGACCAATACAATGCAAAGAGGTGGTATTTACAGGGGTAAAGATAACATTCCAACTATAAGCAGGATGAAGTACGACAAAAAAGTGAAAGCCTCGTGCTTTACAGGATATCCCAATCAACCATAAACAGACGTTAGAGAGAAATGTACTCTGTAGGGAGAATATTCCTTAAGGAATCCTCTACATATGGCTCAGAAGCATCTGGTACAAGCAACACTTGCTCACTGGTGGAACCAAACACTAGGCTGCTACAGGGCGACAATAATAAATTCTGAGTTTAATCATCCTACAGGCAACTGATAGTTACCAATTTAATGCCTCACATTCTTAGGTGGAAATCCTGGCAAATTATGAGAGGGTCTTTGTCATGCATAATGAAGGTAGTGGGGTGTTAACATGGTCTTTCCCTAAGAATGGGGTCAGAACTGACTTACAGCCAACAGATATAGTGGTGTTTTAGTCATAGAAATATTATCGAGCAATTTGATAAATTACGTACTGATCAAAGATACAGTGAAACCATCATTCACAATCCAAATGAAAAAGCCACTGGCACAGCAGTTGCCCAAAAGATCAAGACAATTCTGCAGGAAATTCTGACTGTAAACAAAACTGTTGTTGCTTTTGATTTCATCCTTTTGCTAATGAAGCCAGTAGCTTTTCTCTAGAATCTGAATCTGTCATGGTGCTTAATGCTGCATATAATCACACACACACACACAGACACTATTATAAATATAAATGTATAATTTATTGCGACTATTTGTTAACTGTAAGCTTTTAGGTAAGGTGATCCTGTAATCATAAGATCTTTTTTTGGCACATTTGCTTGCATCGTATTTATCAGCTAATCATTTTAAAGGATGCTTTGTAAATTTTACTTTCCAGAAAGCTTTTCTAAAGTACATGAAATCAACTTCTAAGTCAGGACACCACCTGGTTCTACAGAAATAGATGTTTCATACTGATCCCTATACTTCCAGAGTTTCAAAGTAGTTAATGTTCTGTTGCATCAATGTGTTGCTCCTGGCCGAGAGGCCCCTGTGCACTGAGGAGTGAGTGACCCAGCCGGCAGCTGACCTGGGCAGGGCCAGGCCCGGGCTGTGCTGTGGTTCACACATCCCTTGGCCTCAGCACACACCTGGCTAACGGCAGCAGAGGAGCTTGTGGGCAGCTCCCACTTGGTACTGGTGACTAGGGCGCCTGCGTGCCCTTGCTTTTATTCAGGACTGCAAAAACAAGTTGTCGTGAACATCATGTTTGACAGTGGAAATGATTAATAGAGTTGTTTCTTTGTAGGAGGATCCTGTCATAGCTCAAATTACCAAAATTGGGGAACCTCTGCTAGGGACGGGGTCTGCCAGCACGCTGTGTGCAGATCAGAGGCCCGTTCAACGTTACACCACTGAAAGGGATGTAAGATTATCTGTGCTATTCTTTCCTTACAGCGTTAGCTCTGACAAACAGCATTCTAGATGACACCTCAGAGAGTCTGAGTGCCTGTCGTACTGGGATCGTAATGGACCAGCACCTCCTGGTGCAAAAAACTGGAATACTGAGGAGGCTTTTAGTAAAGATCTTAATGAACAGCACATTCCATTAAAACCAGGATGTACTAATTGCCTTAGGGCTTTCAGGTCACAAATTTGACAATGAATTTGAAACAATCTTATTTGAAACTAAATCTGTTGTCAATGTACCTGCGATCAATTTGCCTAGGTTCATGTTGATGCTGAACTGTGATTATTTTCACCATTGTTAACTCTGAGTCATCTTAAAAGTGCTGTGAATATGAACTGAAATACATCTGAATTGTGCCATGCTCTGTCCCAGGGTGGGTTGGTGGTTTTGGTGTTGTTTTTTTTTTTTTTTCTTCTTCTTCCTAACAGAAAAACTGTATGAATGATGTAATTCCCCCATTCTGAATTTTGATTCTCTGAAATTGCATGGAGTATGAACAAAATCATTCCTTTGAAAATGTTTTATGAACATGAAAAGGTCAGAGATATGACAACAATTCTTCATCATGCATTGATTGCTTCTTTTGGGCTCTTGCTCAGGTCTGAAGCTAGATGGAGGAAACAGGGAGGTTTTTGCTTTTCTTCCTTGCATGTAGCTTTGAATACTGAAAATGCTGTCATACATTACTGTGGCCCTGTAACCTGCAAAGGCAGAGTAATAGCTGTGTCATGGGACTACTGTGAACAGCAAAAGGATGTGGCCTAATTAAATAACATTATTAGAAGTAGTAACAAATAGTTATAGGGTAGCCTAAGCTCAATAGCAAGTGGTGAAAAAGGGTCAAGAAAAGTATGTGTAGGAAGAACGCAAGGACCTATATCTCACACCAGTTACTTGACAACTGGTACAATGTAGAGTTATCTATTTTCCATTTCAAAGCAAATCTTACAAATCCATTTTTACGTAGAATAAAAATTCCACATTAATTTAGATGTTACTAAAAGGCAACAAACAGGTGAAGTATTCCACTAAAAAGTATTAATGCTGCTGAGAAAGGCACTCATAAAACGTCAGCAGAATTCGTGTTTCAGTCTGGGCACCAAATTCTTGAAGGGTTCCTTCAGTTTGGACCCAATTCAAAGAACATCTATTAGGTAGCCCAGAGGAATGTAAAGTTTATTTTAGGACCCCAAGAGAGCAGGGCATAGGAAATTTGGCAAAATAACAGCTGAGAAAAGGAATTACTGGTCTTAAAAAAAATATCTTGGAGATTAAAAAAAAAAAAAAAAAAAAAAAAAAAAGTTAAAGGATGACTCAGCATGGGCAGGAGAGGTTACAGAAGTTAAAACATTTTAGCCATTGAGGAACAAGAGGATCATATTAAGCACTTTTGTCGTAGGAGGAATAAAGACAAGATTCTCTTTTTTACTGTTTGACACATGTCTAGCAATGGTTATAGTTGTGTTCACCGCAGAGTTACTGGAAAGGCTGCTTCAGTTCATAATTTTTAAATTTTTTTTTAAATTGTATATGCTTATTTGCTTTTAGTGCTTATAATGTGAAATTACATCTAAAATGCAACACCTATAACTAACTAGTGTATTTCAGATGCATACAAGATGCCACAGGGAATAAATACTAGGGGTTGGCTGGTTCAAGGGTTTCAACTGAGTACAAGCTCTGAGCTAGGACAAATGGAAATAGTTTGAGTAAATTCGGTAAAAGGGTAACAATAACTTGAATGATGTCACATTTGCCAGCAGCTCTGAGGGTACACACGGATTATTAGCACTAATGATTCATAACTAATTTTTCCTCACGCTGATTTGTTGATGTTTCTAGTTTGGAGTCACTGTAATAATACACAAAAAGGAAAATTTTAGAAAAAAAATATTTCAGCAAGACTGGATCCCTGTTCTGTAAAGAGCAAGAGATTATGACCCTTACTCATCTTTGGCTTTGATATCATCATTTTCTGCAGTAGATCAGTGATGGTTTCGAATTTTAATTTGTGATTGATAAAATCTTGAAAGGAGCCATTCTCCAATGCTCTTGAAAGGTGAAATGTGCTGGAAAAGCATCTGTCAAGATCAGAAATGGGGACTCAAGACATTTTACCTAGTTCTTCCACAAATCAGATCACAACTGTGTAGATCAAAAGCAGAAAGGCTTTGTCTTGTTATCTGGAATTCAGAGAAACATGACAGAAAACACTAACAGGTTGTTGCTGCTTTGTAGTTATTAGAAAAGCAAGTGTAATATATGAAAATCGGAAGTGAGGGGAAGAGAGACAGTATGTGAGGGTGTGGAAGACAGCGACTATACCGTGCTACCCTGAAAAGGCAGGCACAAAGACTAGGAATGTAAATGCTTTAGATGTGATACTTGCACAGCAACATTTCACTACACTGAGTAAGGAGGGCTGCATGTGATGGGTTGCTTGGTGTATTCCTTTACTAAATTGCTACGCAGTTGTCTTAGCCAGGAAAACGAGCATGCTTATCAATTTTCAGAGCTCCTGGTTTGGGTATTTTGACGGGGCTTTTTGAGCTACCTGATGTTTTAAAAATTCAATGGAAATAAAGTAGACCTTATAGCTCTAGCACTTTGCATTTGAGCATGATAGGTATTTCTTTTAAATGCTAAAAAATCACCTCAAGACTGCAGGTATGCAGAGGCCAAAACTGACTATCCCGAAAAGTATTTACATGGAAAACCATTTTGATGTGAAAGAATCAAAGAGTGTTGGGGGGCTGGGATGGAAGAAAGATAACCTGGCTACAGCAAAAGCACAGATTCTGTAACTATATAAAGAGAAAGATTAGGGTGGAAAACAAATAGTTTCAAAGACACAGAAGAAGAGTCAGTAACCTTACTAAGTCTGGTGCTGAGACCTAGCACCTCTCCAAAACAAAGCCTGCTCAGCAGAACTCTATGCCAATACAACAGTCCTGTGTTCCCACATCTAAACTGACTCACCTGAAACAACTCAAGCTGTGTCTGTGTAATTTACCCAAGGAAGTCAAGAATGGACTGTACTATACAGCTAAAATGTTGTGTTCATATCTTAAAGAAGCTATAAATAGGTATATTTATATATACACACACATATATATATATTCATAGATACTATATGTCTAAAATGTTGCATTTGTAGCTTAAAGGAGTTCACAAACACATATGTACATAAATATATGTACATATACATCTGTTATATATGCGTGCAAGTGTATATAAATAGACACATTGATGTGCATGAAGAGAATCCACACATACAATTAAGAGAGGATCTGTGTGTTCATCACCTCAAAAACTGAGAAGAAAAGGAAAGTCAGAGATGTAAGTCTAAAAATGTCACAAAAACTTTTTAAGTGACCTTCTTAGGTGTTGGAGGTCTGTGAATGGATTAATCTGTGACAAAGTTGAATGCCTTACTGCATAAATAACCTACCTGATTGGCAATCAGCCGTGCTAGGACATCCATCCTCGATCCTGACTCTGAAATCATTTTTGCCGCATTAATTACATCAGATGTGTTCTTCAGTGGTCCTCTACCCCTTCAAATGAAACAAAGAACCCTACTACGTTATTCAAAAATGAGAATAAATCATATCCATGCAAATTAGTCACGGAAGAACTCCTTTTAATAAAACAAATAATCCATACAGAAACAGCATTAATTAAATGCACATTCCCCACTACTGTTTGTTTTCATGTCCCACAAATTTGTATTGCTTTGCATCATCTGGATGCAGAAGTACCAGAAAGATGTCACACAGTTTTTACATACTGGAAGCACATCCTATGCCAAATTGGGAGGATACAGATTTTAAGAGACTAATTATGCCATTTGCTTTTTGCGTGGTTATATGAAGTTTATGTTCCTTTTCCTTCCAGGAATTTTCTAGGATGTTCAAAGAAAGTCCATCACAGTGATGTGTTCAGAGACTCATTATGGATATCTGGTCAGAAAAATAGTTGGTTTTTTTTAAATTTAATTGGTGTACACAAACATGAATGGAAATATATGAACAGGGCTGCAATTAAAACTAATGAATGCCACTCAAAATACAGATATGCCATATCTGAAAGTACTTTCAAAATAATTTCATAAATTATTCAAAGAAGAATTTTCAGTTTACAAAAACTGTGAAGTTCTTGCGAAGAGTTTGTCAAGAAGCCAATCTCTTTTTTGTACCATGCCCTCCCCCAGACCCAAAAAACTTTAATTATATGACAATTTTCATAGAACCTAAGAAGTAAAATGTGAATACTTAAGGCAGGCAATATTGATAACCATTATCTTCACATTCTCAGCTTCTCCAATGCTGAAATGCTTTAGCTAAACTAAAATCAACAATTATACCTCACACATGTATAAAGTGAGCAACCCTGATAAATTCAACTTTGCATTTCAACATCTTTGACAGAATAATTTTAGTTTTATACTTAACATTTAATTCCTGAAGGCCTCATATCAATTTACAAGTCCTGTAATGGACAAAGGAAGTAGATGACATGAAAAAAGTTAGTATACTTCTTTGTTTGCACAAGACGACCCTTTTCCTTGAAGTCAGTATGATTTCATGTGTAAAGCAAGCAAACCATTCCAGTAAAAAAAAAAAAAAAAAAAATTAGTCTAAAAAAATTATCATACATATCTGTAAAACCAATTAATTCAGTAAAAAGGCACTGATGACAACACAATGTGGCAGCTGTTTAATCTCTTCTTTCCTTGATTAATTATATCACTTAGCAAAGAACTATTTCTTAATCCTTGTGGAAAAAAAGAGCACATACAAATTACAGTTCATTATTTTCAACTTTTGAAGCCCACATTTGGAACAACCTAGAATCAGGTACTTTACATGTTACTTTTCTACAGGAAGGTATCTTCTTGCTCTGGAAATCTTATTTAGCAAATTGATCAGTTTATAGAAAAATAGTGTATGTGGGGAATGAATTTACAAATGCAATCCCACGCATCCAGGATTAAGTACTTCGAACTTCAGTGTGGTCTTCATTTGCCTTTCCTGATATTTTCCCTTCTTAATCACAATTGAATTTAACTGCATAACTGAACTCTTATGACTGCAGACTGAACCTTCCCACCAATTCAGTCCACTGATTCGGTTTTTGTTGTTATTTGCACTGTGGCAAGTTCCAAAGGCCATAGGTATGTCAGCTGAGCATAGCAAGTCCTTTGGGTCCTTTACAAACCATGAGCAGCACAATACCCTCCTGGAAAGTCACAACCCAGTCTACCAGTCAAACAAAACAAAAGGTAAACAGAACCCAGGATTAAAGAAGCGGGGAAAGGAGAGGTGGCATAACAGTGTAAGCAATTTCTGCTTGGGTAATTCTTGTGAGTACCAGCCAGCAGCTTTTCTGACATCTGAAGATACGCTAGCCATGTATTTTGAAGGTGAAGTTGTTCAATTAAACTAGCAATTTTCTTGTACCTGTGCAAGTCCCTCAAAGGATCTGACTAATGAGACTGAGGCAGTTCTACCCAAGAAAGGTATTTCAAACAAATGAAAGGAAAGTATTTCCACCACAGATACGGCCACCGTGAGAGTCATTAGAGGAACACTCAGCAATGAGGACTGACAAGACTTCTGCTCCACTTGCCACCTAATTGCACCAACGGTTCAAGTTCTTCTCTACTACATTTCCTAATGAATGTGGGGCAGAATGCTTATGATTGTACCATCACAGCTAAGTCTTGAAATAAAGGCTTAGAAACGGTGTTTAAGAAAGCCTTAAGCTTATACTAAAGTGTTGAAAAATCAGCATGTGAAGTCACACATACAAAGAGGGCTCCTTTTCTACACAACCAAGAACTATCCATGCTCCTTTTATACCTTCACGTAAAATCCAGACCCTTTTACATAAAGTACAGGTTTAATTGCCTTGGGGTATGCCATAATGAGCCATTAGTCCCAATTTATGAAGTTTGGCAATTCTACCCACTAAATACTTTTAAAAAGAATACTTGGGAGAGTACACCAAATCTGCTGAATCACCAGCCAAATGGAAGAAACAAACAGGAAAAGAGAAAAGAATGAAACTTCTATGGGGACAACCGCAAACTCTAAATTTGGGCACAAATAATCAACTCCATAAGAAGAGAGAGATGCAGTCTGTATAGTAGTTTTAAAAAACTACTACAGGGGTTATTACAGTGAGTCAGTCTTAACAAGAGTCCACGAGGTAGTGCTGTTATGACAATAATAGCAAATGCCACACCAGGGTACACCAGTAGATGGATATCCAAACCAAAATTTGTCTTTTGCTCTCTCAGTTTTTTAAGACTGCAGCTGGATTTCTGCGTGGGTTTCTGTGAAGAAAGTTTTGACACGATTAGAGACTGTGCAGATAGCATGGTTAGACATGTCATAAACGTGACCAATAAGGAAAGACTGAAAGAGATGAAACCCTTCTTTGATATAGAAGTTTGAAAGTTAGGAGTGGGGCAAAGGAGGAAGCATGAGCCTGTAGGATCCTCTGGTAGCAGTCTTCAAATGAGTGTTGTGGCCATAGTGGAGAGGGGCGGTGGAACTGAGCTTACTTACATTCTGGAAAACAAGATTCAGGTGAGGGGCTGGGATCATGAGGAACTGGAACAGAGCAGCCAGGAGGTTGAGGCACCTCCACCACTGGATGAGACCGGACAGCCATCTGTTAAGAACGATGGGAGGATTTAAGTCCCCTTCTGAGGTCTCTTCCAGTCTGACAATTTTCTTATTTTAAATTTAAGAAGTTTCATGTTTCGTGAATGACCATGTTTCAATGCATGTTGCCTTCTAACGTTATTGGTGCAGCTGTGCATTTTGTGAATTCCCAGTTTTCCTGATTTAGCACCAGATCTGCAGATTCAGAATGCCACTAGCTCAGATTAACTCCCTGAATCCAGATGTTAGAGACACAAAAACTCTATTAAATCATCTAGGATGTTTTCCCCAGCCATGAGACAGCTTTCTACCAGGTTTATATTTACTTGCATTTTGTCTGGCAAGTTTGAAGTATGAAAAAAACCTTTGCTTGGGAGGCTGTTTCCCTGAGCTATCCATCTCACTGTCTGGATTTTTTTTTTTTTTTTTTTT